>NW_024425230.1:21041035-21110835 GCF_017311325.1 Ursus maritimus | reverse complement strand
GGAAACCGATGGCTGTTTCCCCCCACCAAGGGCACAGAAAATACACATACACAGACACACACACAGGAATTCAGAAACAGGGAGGGCAGCTGGCAACTTCCTGGAGACCCACAATGCAATCCACTTTTTTCAAATAACACAGACAAAACAGCACAGAGAACCCTCCCTTTCCCAAGTGCAGAGTCCCCCCAGCGTCATCTCATTTGTATCTCGCACGGAAGCCCTTCCAGGAGGGACAGTCACTGCCCGTTTCCTAAACTCCGAGATGTGGAGAAAGCCAGCAGGACCGAAGTCACAAGTGCTGTGCCCATGTCCTAAGCCAGGCTTGCAAGGACTCGAAGGGCCAGCTCTTAAACCACCTCACTCCGCCCTGGACCAACAAATCTCCCCCTCCCCGCCCAGGCTCCCAACCAGGCTTTCCACGAATCTTCGGGGACAAGCAGAAGGGCTCACAATGGAGTGGCCAGCTGGTGTGGCAGCCGACCCCCTTCTGCACGAATTGGCCTGTTGGGCTCCCGTGAAGAACGAGAACTAGTGGTTGGCTCCTGGCCCCTGCGGCTGTGGCAGGAGGTCCGTGATGCCCACACGGGTCACGCCCTCGGAGGCTGTCTCGGCACTGGCGCACATTACAAGTTGCTATGGCCGAGTCTCAGTTCCTCTGGGCTGGGTGACGATGTGCAGAGCGGCACCATCAACCCATGGCCCATTGTTTTGTGTGGCTCTGGCCCAAGAAGATATGACAGTGCTTACACACTGAAGAAATTCAACGTAGAGACGCCTGGGCGGCTCAGTCAGTGAAGCATCTGCCTTCAGCTCAGGTCCTGATCCCGGGGTCCTGGGATCGAGCCCCTCATGGGGCTCCCTGCTCGGCGGGCAGTCTGCTGCTCCCTCTGCTTCTGCCCCTCCCCACCCCCGCTTGTGCTCTCTCTCAAATAAATAAATAAAATCTTAAAAAAAGGAAGAAATTAAATGTAGATGTGTATCTTTCCTCTCAGGTGAACCCACCACTGCTAGGTAAGAGAGCCTCAAATTTGCCCTTCCAAAGGTCATCTCGCCTGCCTCTCCTCGCTCTAAAACAGTAAAAAAAAAATACATTTAAGTTTCTTAAGTGTTCTTGGAATTTACATTCAACTGCACACGGCCTGCTGAGCTCCATGGAGCTGAGGTTTGAAGAGAATGTTCCGTCAATGGGAAATTCACAAGTGTTCGGTCAGAGTACAAAATTTGCAATCCTTAGCCAGGGTCATCGCTCCGCGGGGTGCCTCCAGATGGAAATGGGCTCTGGTTTATACTAGCCCAAGCATCTGCAGGTTTACTCTCAGAAGGACAAGGCCACTGTAACAGTTGAGGGTTGACCCACGTTGGCCGCAAATAAGACTAGCAGCTAGGAAACACCTGATGTTACTTTAAGATCCGGTCTCTTGGGCCCTGCCTGGATCCAGTGGATTTGGGGCTGGACACAGGGAACTGCACCTTTTTTTTTTTTTTAAGATTTTATTCATTTATTTGATGGGGGGAGAGAGAGAGAGAGAGAGTGCGTGCACAAGCAGGGGGAACAGCAGGCAGAGGGAGAAACAGGCTCCCCGCCAAGAAAGGAGCCCAATGCGGGGCTCCATCCCAGGACCCCGGGATCAGGACCTAAGCTGAAGGCAGATGCTTCACCGACTGAGCCACCCAGATGTCCCAAGGGAACCGCATTTTAACAAGCTCCCAAATAATGACTGATACGGCCACTTGAAGATGGCCCTGCTGCGTGAGAACCAGGTTACAGAGCGCCACCAGGGTCCTCGGAAGCTTTGGCCTGGGGAAAGTAAAACAAGGCCAAACCAACAAGACCAACTGGGTTTACAGTACGGGGGCAAGTGCTGTGTCAATCCCTGGCGTAGACACACCAGCGGCATAAATCCCGTGTGTTTGCTGAACGGACCTCTCATTCTCCGCTCAGCTGAGCCGGGCACATAGTAAGCACTCAACTAACGTCAGTGGCTGTTGTTCAACAATGAGGAAATTAAAGCCTGGAAGGCCTGCGATTTGCTGAAAGTTAAGTTCCTGGTAAAACCAAGGCTTGCCCTGGAACTCACGCCTCACTCTTCTGTGCCTCAGTTTCCTGATCTATAAAATGGAGCTAATGTAGTTGCTAATCCTTACATGGTTGTTGTGAAAACTAAAGGACAGGATGGCTTTGTAAACACACTTAGCCTGCCCCCCCGGGGAGCACTCAATAAACAGTAACTGTCCCTATAACCATTACTCTCAATTTTGAAAGTCTGAGAATGACATAAAATCTGTTTCTGTCTGCCTGGAGCTTGTTTATTCCACATGGATATTAGCACTAACTGCGCTGCTGAAGCTGAATGGCCCAAACAGCCCCTCCGCCTTGGTGGGGGCCCTTTCTGGTTGGACGAGGAGAGCTCGCCACCCTGCGAACAGGCCATCCCATGACACACACCTGGTTTGTGCCTGCTCTTGGGGAGACCAGCTGGCGGAAACTCTCTGCAAACATGTCCCGGGCCCTGAGAGGTTTCCCAGTGGGCACCCGTCCAGCACACTTATTACATCCATAATATGCCAGGCATGGTGCTGGGCACTGGAAAATACAAGAACAGCAATAAACAGACAGAGTCTTCCCCTACCGTGAGTTTACAAAACTATAAAGTGGGTACAAATTTCTTTTTGGTTAAAAATTTCTATTATAAAATTGCAAAGAGTTTGAAAAGGATGGAAGAGAAAAAAAAGAATTAATACTCCTCGCTCTAACCCAGCCGCTTCTTGTGTATTTCTTCTTGGGCCTCCCCAAGCATGTGGTTTTCACAAGGTGTTGCTGGTGAGACCTGCAACCTGGAGTCTGCTCATTTCCCCTTACCTGGACGACCAAGAGATTTTCCATGCTGTACGTTCATAATCAATAGTCTATGTTCATAAAGACAGCACGTCCACACGCACACACAGACCACCATCTGCCTGCCCACGTTCACACCGAAGGACCCTCAGGTTGCTTCCCATTTGACCATACGGCCCACCGAATGCCCTCAAGTGTTCATGCAGAGAGAAGATAAAGGGAAGAGGCAGGTGTATAATTTGACAGTGTCGGATGAGCCTGGGTTGAATAATGCCACGGTGTGAACTTGGACAAGTCGCTTAACCTCTTTGAACTTCAGTTTCCTCCCAAATTGTCACACCTGCTTCATACGGTCATGAAGGGGGTTAAACTGGAGACCATCAGTAAAACACAGCACGGGGCCTGACAATAAATACGCGCTTTCTTTTCCCGTAAATACCAGAAGGTGGTCACGGTGACTGCTCTATCACTTAATATCTAATCACGGCTATATGAGTATCTATTTCATTTCTATATATTTGCAATATTTCATTATAAAACCTCGGTGAAAACTCCTGCTTTAAATTTAAAAGGTAAAAAACCGTGTAATACTTGAAAAACTTGCACTGAATTCATTTATTCGTTCCACAAGTAATATTCAGTATAGTATCTGCAAATTAGTGAACTGACCTGCTCTCCGACCTCATTGAGCTTACCATCAGCATTTCTTTGGGTGGGTATTTACTTGCTAATTTTATTGTCTGTTCACTTTCTCTGCAAGTTTCAATCTTGAGTTTTTAAAAAAAAATATTTATTTATTTATTTGAGGGTGGGGAGGGGCGGAAGGAGAGAGAGAGAGAGTCTTAAAGAGACTCCACAGTAGTAAAGAGAAGGGCCATATGCACCCCAATGTTCATAGCAGCAATGTCCACAATAGCTAAATCGTGGAAGGAGCCGAGATGCCCTTCAACAGATGACTGGATTAAGAAGTTGTGGTCCATATATACAATGGAATATTACTCAGCTATCAGAAAGAACGAGTTCTCAACATTTGCTACAACATGGACGGCACTGGAGGAGATAATGCTAAGTGAAATAAGTCAAGCAGAGAAAGACAACTATCATATGATTTCTCTCATCAATGGAACATAAGAACTAGAATGATCAGTAGGGGAAGAAAGGGATAAAGAAAGGGGGGGTAATCAGAAGGGGGAGTGAAACATGAGAGACTATGGACTATGAGAAACAAACTGAGGGCTACAGAGGGGAGGGGGGTGGGGGAATGGGATAGGCCGGTGATGGGTAGTAAGGAGGGCACATATTGCATGGTGCACTGGGTGTTATACACAACTAATGAATCATCGAGCCTTACATCGGAAACCGGAGATGTACTGTATGGTGACTAACATAATATAATAAAAAATCATTATAAAAAAAAAAGTAAAAAAAAAAATAAAGAGACTCCACACTGAGCTCGGTCTCATGACCCTGAGATCAGGACCTGAGCCAAAACCAAGAGTCGGGTGCCTAACCGACTGCACCACCCGGGTGCCCCTAAACCTCGATTTTTTTTTTTAAGATTTTATTTATTTATTCGATAGAGATAGAGACAGCCAGCGAGAGAGGGAACACAAGCAGGGGGAGTGGGAGAGGAAGAAGCAGGCTCACAGTGGAGGAGCCTGATGTGGGGCTCGATCCCATAACGCCAGGAGCATGCCCTGAGCTGAAGGCAGATGCTTAACCGCTGTGCCACCCAGGCGCCCCTAAACCTCGATTTTTAAAAACAAATATATATATATGATCTTAGTAGAATCAAAATAGTAACCTGTTAGGGTATCTTATAATAAAATCTTTCCCCCCAGGCTCTCAAATGTTTTCTAGAATTCACAGAGCAGTTACAATTTTTTTTCTTAATGTAGTCAAATCTGTTGGATTTTTTTGATGACTTTTTTATTTCTAAACTTGGGAAATCAACCTCTAGCCCAAGATCTGGTACAGAGTAAACTGTATATATGGAACATTTACTTCTTCTTTAGTATATATTTCTGTTTCAGTATTATTGAGGATTTTAAAAGCAAGGTTAGACAGTGAATATGATGGCAGGCCTCCTTACTTTGTTACTGGTTTCAACAGGAACGCTTCTAGTGTTTCATGGTTAATTACAACATTGGCTATTGGTTTGAAATAGATATTCTTCATCATGCTACAAATGTGCCCTTCTACTCCTTTTTTGGTGTATTGATTAGGTAGAAATGGTTGTTCGATTCTAATCAATTTTCCCCTGCATATATTGGAATCAATCCGGTTTTACTTCTTTAACCCATTAGCATGACGTAGTTACTATATTAAGCTTTCCTGATATTGACAATTGTCCCCACTGGGTTATGGTAGATGACTTGTTTAATACATTATTGAATTCTATTTCCGACATAACATTTCCATCCTTTAATATGGTCTCTGTGCCATGGTTAATATCAGGCTTATTTTGCTTTGTAGAATGAATTGGATCATTCCATCAATCTTGTGCTAAGCCATGGACTAGCTTAATGTCATCAGTATTATCAAATTTGAAATAATTACCTAGCAAAAACACTTGGGACTGGTGTCTTCTTTGGGTAAAGGGGGCAGTGCTTTGATAACAATCACAAATTTTTTTTTTCTCAATTAACAACATATTTTCAGAAGAGCCTTCATTTATGTGAGATTTTCAAACTTAAGCCGATTGTGCCTACATTTTTATTTCTTAAAATGTCTCTATTGCGATGTTCCCTTTCTGGTTCCTATTACTTTTTTCTCTTCTTTCTTTTATTTTTCAAGTAGATTTGCCAGAAGTTAGTCTACTTTATTGTTTGTTTAAAAACAGAATCAGTTCTTGGATACATTTGCTAATTTTACTGTGTTTTTGTTTTCTAATTCATTTATTTCTGGCTTTACTCTTTTTTTCTCCCCATTTTCCTTAGGGGCTGTGTTTGATTCTTTTTTTCTAAGATCTCAGGCGAATGCTTGGTTTATTCTCTTTTTCTGTCTCCCTTCTTAATAATAAAAGCATTTACGTCCATGAGAATAGCAGCAGCTGTCTCCCAGAGGTTTGGTTATGTGGCATTCTGGTTTCCAAGGCTTTCTAAATATTTGTCGCTATATTCTTTATTTCTTCCCTGACCAAACAGCATTTTAGGAGAGGGTTTTACGTTTTTTTTCAAGTGGTTGGGTTTTCGTTTTAGTCCGTTTAAATTTACAATTATTTTGGCTACGTTTACTGCATGGTGATCAAAGGACTCCCCGACTGGCACGATTTCTGTTGTGGGTGGAACGTGCGTTCTTACAGTTGGTTACTGGTGGCTGACAGAAATGTCTGCAAAGCATATGCTCGCTTGCAAAGCCCAAGTGCTTTTCAGAAGTTCTTGCTTTGCCATAATGTTACGTCAAACGAAAGGGAAAGAGGCTACAAAGTTCAATGTACTCGTAACCATGTTTACAATACAGTATGTTTACATATGTGCACTGAAGAAGGCGGTGACCAAAGATCTAAAGACACTGAACAGTGTTGGTAATTTCTACTTTGAGGAGATGATGGGTAATTTTTGTTTTCCCGTATTTTTCTTCTTCTTCTTCTTTTTAAGTAGCGTGGAGCCCAACACAGGGCTTAAGAGATCAAGACCTGAGATCAAGACCTGAGCTGAGATCAAGAGTCAGATGCTCAACTGACTGAGCCACTCGGGCACCCTGACACTTTCCTGTATTTTTAAATTTTCTGTATAAGCGTAAGAGTTACTATTTTAATAATAAGATTTCTTCGAAGGCTTATTTGCTTAAGCTTTGGTAAGAGAAATGCTCTGCGGCTGAAAGTGTTTTTGCAAATCGCTCCCTGGCCAGAGTTAAGGAAGTTACCAAGAAGAACCTGAGGAATGGCTGGGTTTGGACCCTTACATGGCAATGACACCTGGAGATGGTGCCCCTTGTGAGGGACCCACAGTCACTCTGGTGCTGGAGGTCCCCTCTGGAGGACGTTCATCCGCAGGGGGCACCCAGGAGAGTCACCCTCATCCTCGTGGTCCCCACTCGCAAACGAGCACGCCCTCATTACCGTGATGGCAGAGTTGTCCCTCAAAGGAAAAAAACGGCGAAATCCAACTACTGCAACCGACCCATGCGGGCTTTTATTTTCTCCTTCCTACGTGATCTCTAAGGCCCACCCCCCAAAATCCCAGGTCGACTGCTAGAGCTGAACTGGGAGCAACTTTGGCCAAACCCCCCACCTGGGCCCTTGCAAATGGAAGAGGTGGCTGACGGTCCCCTTGGCGGTGCCACCAGCTCCTGCGGCTCCCCACCCCGGCCCCCGGCCCAATACCAGCGGCTCTGGAGACGGGAAGATCCAGAGAGATCCAGAAGCCTGCTCCGTGATTGCCCACCCTGAGAAAGAAGCAAGGACAGAAGCTGAGGCCTCCCTCGGGAGGATGAGAGAGGGAGAACGGGGCTGTGTGACAGGGAGCGGACAAACAGTTCAGGAGTTCCTGGGAGACATCCTTTCAGAACCACGAGCCAGTGAGCGCATCGCAGCCAGCCGCCTGGGCTGACTCCCCATCTCGTGCTCATTACCATGACCAGGAGTCCCTCACACTGGGGTCTTTCTCCTGTTTTCCTGCCCTCCATTCCCGTGACCCTCTGGACTGGAAGACAGTGTCAAGGAGGAGGGAGAAAAGCATGCTGGGGAGGAAGGGGGGACAGGAGGACCCTCAGATGTCTTGACTGGCTTCCAAAGAGCCCCTGCCCAATCTGGTGGGCGGTCTGGGATTACCCGCGTCCCAGGGAGGAGACACTTAAAAAGCCAGGGAAGAGAATCCTGACGGAGGTGCCCTTCCCCTGGGGGAACGTATTAAGGAGGCCAAGCAAAGGCCAAAACAGTGCAACGGTGGGCAGAGAGATGCGGGTGTGTGGTCAGCTCCCAGCGGTGTCTTGTCTCGGGGGGACGCTCACTACCTGGATATGGCTCAGGTAGGGGTGTGGAGGAGGGTCTCATGGTACCACCAGGGAAAAGAGCCACAGATATCCTTTCTCTATAAACCCTGTCCCCCCTCCCATCTCACTGTCCCTGTGGCTTCCTACGTCCAGGCAGAGTCCTGCCCACCACCCTGGATGTTCTGAGCAGTGACCTTGAAGCTTGTCTATGTTTAAGCCTGATGCCCCGCAGGCCCCAACTTCCTGAAACACCCAAGTCAGAATGCAGCCAAGGACTTGGAGCCATCACCCTTTGGAAAGGGTGTTCTCGGCATGTCAGCCTGTCAGCCAGGAGAACTTACAGAGGGAGAATGAGAGTGAACTCGTGTTTTTGGTCTAATTTTTATCTAGAAGTCAGCAGGCTCTCCAGTGACTCATCTGGCCCACCTCTGTATCTCCTGCTTCACTGTTGTGGTGTGTCCTAGGGGTTGGGTGGCAGAGTGGTTCAATGGATGGGAGTATGAACTCTGGACTCAGTCACACCTGGGTTCAAATCCCCCTACCATCCCTTACAGGTACAAGGCCGAGGGAAAGTGGCCACCTTTGTGGACCTGCTTCTTTGCCTCTAAAATGAATCCAGAATGCTGTTTCTTGCAGGGTTACTGAATGAAAAGAGTCTAGCCCTGTGCCTGGCCCGGAGCAGGTGCTCAACAAACATTGGTTTTCTTTCTCTTTCACTTGCCAGCCTTCGGGGAAAGCCAGCCTGAAGATCTCACGCACTCATGCAACATTTCAAAAGATCTTCCTACATTCTCAAGTCAATTTGGTAACTATAAATATGTATTAGGAACACACCCTGGTGGAAGAATTTTACTTGGGGTTATTTCTTGGTGAGTTTTAAGAAATACAATCAAGCATAGAAAATGTACTTTTGTAAATTATCTGTAAACAACTGGTGCAAAGCTGAAATTTTAGGTGAAATGAGAAGGAATTCAAGCAAAAGTGCTATACTTATTCCTCTGAGGGGTTTCTCAACTCTCAGATCAACGTTTCCAGGGGGATTTCCCCACATGGATTTAACAACAACGTAAGTCCCAAGTCCCCTGGTTATGGCAGTGATCTGTCATGTTGCTTCTTTGCTCAGAGTCCATAGGGGCTCTGCCTAGCCTCTGGATTAAGTCCAAGCCTTTGGACACATTCCCAGATCAGCCCCTGCCTACACTTCTAGCCCCATCTTCTACCATCTCACCTACACATCCTACCTCCCATCCATACCAAACTATCACTGAGTCCTCAAATGTGCCAGTTCTTTCTGCCTTGGCAAGTTCCAGTATCCAATGGAATGCTCCTGCTCCCCCTGCCTGCTGGGACTCTGCTATATACCACCTCCACCAGGCAGTCTTCTCTGCATACAGCCCTGCCCCCACCATGTTCCTAACTTCCTGTGCTCTTGTTTGCTTATGCCACATTCCTCTGGCTGAGGGCTCACTGGGGACAAAAGGCCTGTCGTTTCCCTTTATATCACAGAGGTTAGCACATGGTAGGTGTGCCGCTCTGATGAAGGAATAAAGAGATGAGGAAGGAGATTTGTAAGAGAAAGGAGAATTCAGGATGGCTCTTCCCTGACTTGACAGCACAGCTCTAAAACGTAGGCTCATAAACCCATTTCACAGGCCATGAAACCAAGGCTTGGTCGGGAAGGCTGCGCCTCACTGGGGCTGGGAGATAGTGAGCCAAGATGCAAAGTCAGGGCTCTTGCGAGCCGGAGTCCTGTGACTTAAAGTAACGTCCTCCCCTTTGTCTCAGAGCCCACTTCCATGGGGAGCATGTGGGGAAAAGAGCAGCTCCGGGTTTCCGCATTGAAAACGGTTTCTGTCCTACAGAGCTCCCCAGGGCCAAGAAGGTGCCAGGGCAGAAGCTGCAACACACAGGAGAACAAACCGATGACCCTGTCTCAGGCTGCCCTGAGCCAAGACCCCCACCCTGGGGCCCAGCACTCTCCCCACTACTAAGGGCGGGCTTCCATAACCCCTCTAACAGGACACTGAAGTTGCCCACTACTTGTGCCTTTGGTGGGCCCAACACCATCGAAAGTGGACCCTCGTCACCCCCAGGTCTTAATTGGCTAAGAAGCAAAGTGACAAGTTTCATTTTATGTAAGGTGGCAGAATGGGATCTAATGACGCATCACAAATGGGAGGGTTTGGGTGGGGGGGTTGAGAGTGTGGAGATGGCCATGGGCCATTCAGGGAAGAGAGGCAGGACCGGGCAGATAAGAGATCTCATCCACCAGACAGATAACGGGGCTACAATGACAAAGGAGCTAGAAGCCGTCGCTGGTGCATTGAGAGAAAGGAAGAGCATATTAAATTTTAAACAAAGCCCACCCCAGGGGAAACCTCCAGCCTCCCTCTCCCAATCCGCGCCTCTCATTTCCAGCACAGGTTCACAGAAACTGAAACGTCCGTCCCTCATCTCAGGGGGCTGGGTTTTGTGTTTTTGTGTTTTGTAACCCAATGGGCAGCAGCTGGCACGCTGTGTCTCCGGGTAGGAGAGGAGCAGCCTGGGCCTCCAGGAGCCCCTGTGGCCTTCCCACCAGGCCTGGGAAAGGAAGGCGAAGCGGGGTCGGGAACCAGAGCAGAGCGGGTGCAGGGAAAGAGCGGTGGTGACATGCGTGAATGTGCCAGATCCAGCAGGTGGGCACCAGCCTAGGTGTCACCGGCGGAGAAGAGGAAAGAGGGAGGCTAAGAAGCAGGAAAGGTCCTCAGAGGCCACGCCAACCAAAACTACCCTAAAGAACACGCTGACATGCAGGAGGAAGAGAGCCGAAAAGGAGGAAGAGTGAGTGTGGAGCTGGAACAGGAAGGCCCGATTTAGCCTAAGCAAATGTTACTTCCTCAGTAATTCCATCCACCCTCCCTCCTGTCCCCCTCCCGCCCCACCAGGGCAGTGCTAGAGGAGTCAGGCTGGCGGGGCTGGAGGCCTGGGCAGACGCAGTCTCCCGGGGGGACCCTGGGACAGCCTCGGAGGCTGTCCAGGAAATCCCTCTGACCCGCAACCCCAAACCGCTACCCAGGTCGGGAGAAGTAGCCTTGGTCTCTGGTGTTAGGGTGGGATGTCTGCTTTATAAGTATCTTCTTGGAAGAAAGACTGTCAAAGTTCCCCGAGAGACTCTGGAGCCCTCCAAGCCAGCCCCAGGCCAGCACCATCCGGGGCACTCTAAGGATGGGCACCTTGAGGTTTTCCTGGGGAGCCGCATGCCTGCCCAGCTGCCTGCAGTCAGAGGAGAGACTCAGCCCTCGAGTCCCACTGCAAGCCAAGGGGCAAGGCTGGGGCTCTCTCCCCAGCCACTGACTCTTTACCAACATGGGCTCAACATTTGGAAAGTGATGTCTGAGAAACACACAGCCAGGGTTTAAAAGAAAAGAACTTTGGATTTACCCAAAAGGAGTAAAAAATACGATACAACCTTTCTGGAGGGTCGTTTAACCATCTGAATCAAGAGCCTTTAGAATGCGTCCTCAGCCCAGGGATTCCCTTCTAGAAACAGATCCCAAGGAATAATTAAGGCTGTGGGCAAAAATACCCAGGGTGTTCACTGCAGCATTCCTTAGAAGACAGAAAAAGAGGACATACTGGACATGTGGGAGGGCTGCTTAACTATATTATGGTCCTTCCGTTCGAAAGAATATTATGCAGCCCTTTAAAGTGAGCTGGGGGTGATGAGCTCCGGGAGGTGTATGGAGTGTTGAACACTACTATACTACACACCTGAAACTAATGTAACACTGTATGTGAACTCTACCGAATCAAAACCCAAAAATAAATAAATAAATAAATAAATAAAGTGACTTGGAGGAAGGGATTTAACTCCATGAAAATTTTAATCACAAATTGTTAAGGAAAAGAAAAACAAAACAAAACAAGGAAAGAAAAAAGTAACATGAAGGTACACATGGTATGATCTCATTTTAATTAAAAAAAATACGGGCTGGAAGGGTATATAATATACTGAAATATTAATAATTATAGAAGGTTTCTGCTTTCCTCTTTTTGCTTGTTTATATTTCCTAAATTTTCTGCAAAAATCATAAATCTCTCTGTAACAAGAAACAAAAATCAATAAAACCTATTTTCTAAAAAACAAAAGGAAGAGATCCAAGAGCCAAGAGACTGTTCAGTCCTTGGACATTCAAACCTGAACTGGATTTGGAAAAAACAAAACTGAACAGAAGACATCTTAAAACCACCTAAGAATATTTTCAAGAACTAAGGGGTAGTTTCCAGTGAAGAGGAATTAAACTCTCCGGGAGGCTGGAGCGAGTGCAGGCAGGGTGTGAGTCATGAGCTGAGAGCCAAACCCCCCAGAATACTCAGAACCCAACTTCTCTGTCCAGGTCCTTCAAATAATTGCCACTGGGGGAGGAAGAGGAGAGCAAGCAGCAGGGCCAAGGTGCAAAAAGGCAAAACAAACATTTCTTTTGTCCTTCGTGGGAGGGGGATGATAGCCGTCTCTTCAGACAGTAAATTCAAAAAGGAGAGAGAGGGGAGAAAAAAAAGGCCAGTTCCCGAGCTGAGACTGGTTAATCTACCAAGGTATAAAAGCGCTAAAATGGGGGTTTGGGGGCGCCCGGGTGGCTAGTCGGTGAAGCGTCCAACTCTTGATTTTGGCTCAGGTCATGATCTCAGGGTGGTGAGATCGAGCCCCGTGTTGGGCTCTACGCTCAGTGCGGAATCTGCTTTAAGACTCCCTCTCCCTTTGCCCCTCCCCTCCGCTCATGTGTGCACTCTCTCGTTCTCACTAAAAAAATTAAAATAAAAATAAATAAAATAAAATAAAAGTAGGGGTTTGGAAGACAAATTCTGACAAGTCCTGTCACCGAAACAAAAGAACTTAGCAGATGTGACCTTGAAGTTTTTCTGGAGAATGAGCTAGAACACAGGCAGATAATGGACTGGAACACTCCAGAGGGCATTTAGAGTACTCAGCACACCATTTCCAGAAGTTGGCCGTTGCCTAACAGAGATGACCTAGAACTCAAGGAAGGAACAATTCCACAGAGGATGGTCTTCGTTCTTCAAGCGTCAGGAAAACCCAACGAGGAATAATGGCAGACATCTAAATTTCTCCAGTCCTCTATGATCAAAAGCCTTAAAGTCTACCTCTAATAGCAAACTTTATTCATCTGAGGAACATATCCTGTGTGCCTCCCATCCGTTCATGCATTCAGCAAATGGCAGGGTACAAACGTTACACGGGGACAGCTCTGTGACGCTCAAGGCACGTCCACGTCCACCAACCAGACAAACAGAAATGGACAGGGTGGGTCATTAGGGTGCATCCCTTGTAAAGACGCCAAGTAGCAGCGCGATGGGGAGTTGGACATGCCGGCTCCGGCCCACGGATCCGGAAGACATCTTACCCCCATGAGCATTCCTCGGCCCCAAAGGACCCTGCCTGCTCCTTAAGAAATGATGACTCCAACTTAGAAAATAAATACGACACCGCACGCAAGGACAGGTGGTGCTGGATGATTTTGTATCTCTTAAAGACATCAAATTCTTGGGGCGCCTGGGTGGCACAGCGGTTAAGTGTCTGCCTTCGGCTCAGGGCGTGATCCCGGCGTTGTGGGATCGAGCCCCACATCAGGCTCCTCTGCTATGAGCCTGCTTCTTCCTCTCCCACTCCCCCTGCTTGTGTTCCCTCTCTCGCTGGCTGTCTCTGTCTCTGTCAAATAAATAAATAAAAAAAAAAATCTTAAAAAAAAAAAAAAAAAAAAGACATCAAATTCTTGCCCCGGGTGGCGTATTCTATATGGCCAACACCTTTAGCTTTGTTCTCCTCCAGCATTTCTCCTTGACAAAAAAGAAGCCGTCAATACTCTACTTTGAAAACAGCATAGGAGGTGTTTCTGTGAGACAAAAAAAAAAAAAAAAGAAGAAGAAGAAGAAAGCAAGTAAGCACTTTTCCTTCCCTTTAATTAAAGGGATGCCACCCAGTTGCACCTCTGTATAGAAAAATAGAAACAGAAAATTATTCTTCCAGAATCTTCTAAGTACCAAGTGCCTTTAGCCCTAAAAACTTCTCCGCCATATAACAAAGTGAAAACCCCAGCTTAAGGCACCAGGAAGTATTCCCTCGGCACCTGGCAGCAGCTGGTACCTACCTGAGGCCAGTTCAGAGACAGTAATAAAAGCTCCCTTGAAATAATGTTAAGGTTCAGACACTCTGATAAAAGCTGGGAACTTCAAAGGTAGGACTGCAAAGCCCTTCCCTAATCCTCCTCATTGTGTCTGATGTGGCTGGCTGGGCTCTGGGCCGGCTCCACCACCTCCTGCCTGAGCTTTGCCCCATAGGCATTTGTGAGCTAGCAAGCCAGCTGGGGGAGGTGGGACAGAACTTTACACTCACTCCCTTGGGAGGGGTGGGCCTTCAGCCACGGTGTATAGCCATTGGTCTTTGACCAGTGGGATGTCACTTAAAAATAAGGGAAGAACACAAGAAAAAAAAAAAATACTGATCTACAGACAGGAGCCCCATGGTTCTGGAGTGATCACTGGATTCAATGCCAGCTTCCAAGGCTTTCTCCATGAACCTGGGCGAGCCATTTCAGACTTAAAGCTTCAGTTTCTCGGTCTATGACAATGGTAACCTGACTGGGGGTTGCTGAGGGGAGTAACTGAAAAATTGAAAATGCAAAGCAAGGGTGAGATTCTTCACCTCACCCTTCCTTCTTTCCACCCTAACTTCCTTCTTTCCTTCTTTAAAAATATGTATATATATATTTTTTGGTTAGGTAGGATATGCACATAAGGCATAAAATTCTAGATGTAGAAAAAGTAACCTTCCAGAGCTATGGCATAGCCGGGCCTTCTGTCCTGAACTCTCTCACTTGAGAAAATACCTCGGTGACCGGACCACATGGGCCGACCCCAGGGATACACAGGGAGCTTTCACATTCTTTCCTACAGCTGCACAGAATTGCACTGTATGATCACAGGACAATTTCTTTACCAGTTCCCTCCTGGTGGGCATTAAGGTTTTCTTTCTTTCTTTCTTCTTTCTTTCTCTCTCTCTCTCTCTCTCTTTCTTTGCTTTTACGAGAAATGATGTAATGAACTATCTTGAAAAATGCTCGTTTGCATGCTATGCCACATACCCTGTGAGAAAAATTCCCAGAACTGGAATTGCTTGTGCACTTTTGATTTTAATAAACATCATCAAGATCTTCACTATGCAACGTGCACTCTGTTGACAATTTGAGAGTATCTGTTCCCACGGTGACTTCTCCAGAGTAGAGTTAACTTACATCTCTCTAATTAGTAGTGAGCTGAACATGTTCTTACATGGTTAAGAACCATTTGTATTTTCCTTTTCTGTGAACCGTCCATGTTCTCAGCCTATTTTAAACATTGAGTTGAGGGGTGCCTGGCTGGCTCAGTTGGCAAAGCATGCGGCTCTTGATCTCTGGGGTCGTGAGTTCGAGCCCCATGTTGGGCCTAGAGCTACTTGAAAAAAAAAAAAGAGGAAATAAAATAAAACACAAAAAAAAGTTGAGTTGATGGTCTTTTTTTTAATGATTTGTAGGAGCTCTTTAGATATTAAGGAAACCAGCTCTATCTATGACCTATGTTGCAAAAATGTTCTACAGTTTTGAGAACTAGGAGACTCTTCTGATTCCATTTATAGTGATTTTAGCCACACAGATTTTTTTTACTTGTGTATAAACACATCCATCTTTTCTTTTATGGCTTCTGGGTTTTAAGTCATAGTATTTCCTGGGTTCATTTTTTCATATTTACCACCTTTAAGCCATCTGAAATTTACTGTGTTATAATTTGTTCATTTTTTTAGAAAGCCATCAAGTTGCCCTCTCAAGCCACAAACTGTAAAATGCCACCTTTATTTCGTATCAAATTACCTTTAATTTACCTATAAGTCCCTTCTCTTTTTTCTCTTCCAAATCCCGCCCAGTTGTCTCAAATCATGCTCTTTTTCCTCCATGGCTCTCACATCCCTTCATTCCATTTGTGAGCCAAGAGTTGCACCATGTTATCGTGACTGACAATCATGCAAATTGTGCTGACCCTCGGCATCTTAGAGCAGGGAGAGATCTCAGAAGCATCCCTTCGTTTTACGGCTAAGGACACTGAGATCCAAAAAGGTGATCTGGACTTGCCTAAGATTACAGGGCAGGTTTGTGCTTGGATTTTTTTTTTTTTTAAATTACTATCCAAGAAGAAGAAAAGAATTGATTTTGCCATAAATTCTGCTCAATCAATAGATATCTATTAAGCAACTACTATGCCCAACAGTGAACCAGGCACTGGGGCTCCAGAAATAAATGACACAGCTCCGAGCTTTCAAGAAGCTCAGAATCCAATGTGCAGTCTAAACATACATACTACAGACTAAGAGGTGAGGCAACAGTGGCCAATGGATGTGGAAAAACAGGTCAATTCTGCAAGGGATGGCATGGGGAAAGCTCAGAAGATACATGGTTTTTATTTTTATTTTATTTTATTTTTTTAGAAGATACATAGTTTTTAATTGGGCCTGGCATGACCAGGACTTTGTCCAAATACAGAGAGAAAGTATTTGGCAATAGGGGAACAATAAGACAAAGTGGGGTGCCTGGTGGTATATAGTCAGGAAGGGAGTAATCTGGCTTCATGTTAGCTGGGGGTGGACTTTCAAAAAAAAGGCTCCTCTGAGGATCTGTCATTGCCAGGCCTTCAAAACTGCACACTAAGAGTAATAAATAAATGGATCCATCTAAAGGGCCTTCTGGTGTCTGGCAGAAAGCAACACATCCTCTGTGGAAGAACGTACTCTCATCCCACACTTGAACGAATTCTCACGGGCAGAATTCTAACAAACATAAACTCACAATCAACAACCATGACACACATACAGCACCTTGTGACTCACTTGGTGAAGCGTGTGGCTCTTGATTTTAGCTCGAGTCATGATCTCAGGGTCCTGCGATTGAGCCCTGTGTCGGGCTCCATACTCATCGGGGAGTCTGCTTGAGATTCTCTCTCCCCCTCCCTCTGCCCCTCCCCCCCCATGCGTGCTCACTCTCTCTCTCAAATAAATAAATGAATCTTAAAAACAATAACAAAAATCATGAAACACACAGGTCACGAGCCCTCAAGAGTGGGAACCTGCAGAAACATTGTATGACGGAACTGCACCTGCAAACACTTCAGGGACTGGAATCATTGGGTACAGAATACAAAATAAGTATGCTTAATGTGATTAATAAAATGAGGAATTAAAAACACAGGTAAGGAGTAAGAGATTATTAAAAAAACACAGGCCACCATGCATCCTCAGGAAAGGATAAAACAGAAATAGAAAATATAACCATCCAGGTTAAAAACTCAAAGGATGCGCATCAAAAATAATAAATGCAACGGAAACATAGCGAATATATTAAAATTTATGAGTTAATATTGATACTAAAAATAATTCCGTGGAAGAGCTAAACAGAAGATTAGCGATAACTAAAGAGAGAATTAGTGAGCTGGAAGACAAGATATTATCCAGAAAACATTACAAAAAACCAAAAGACTGAAAATGAAATGAAAGTTAAGAGACATAAAGGATAGAATAAGATCTCACATACATCTAATTGGAGTTCCCAAAAGAGACACCAGAGAGAGATAAATGATGGTGAGACAACCTTCGAAGAGGTAACTGCTGCAAAACCTCTAGAACTGATAAAAGTCACCAATCTTCGGTTCCAGGAAGCCCAGTGAATCCTTAGCCAAAAAAATTCAAGTCCACTCCTAAGTAAGTAATAATGAACTGCAAAACACACAAATGAGTGTGCATGTGTGCACACACACACACACACGTGCACACAGGCACACACCCCCCCCCCCCCCCCCACCACCAACAACAATCAGGCAAAAGATATTCCCTAAGAAGAACAATATCGTGCTACCAATTTCTCAACATCAACAACTGGCCAGAAGACAATGGAATACTATATTTATTTATTTCTTAAAAGATTTTATTTATTTATTTTGGAGAAAGAGAGAGACAGCGCGTTCATGCACAAGCAGGGGGAGAGCAGAGGAAGAGGGAGAGGAACAAGCAGGCTCTGCGCTGAGCACGGAGCCCGATCTCAGGACCCTGACATCATGACCTGAGCCGACGTCCAGAATCAGATGCTCAACGGACTGAGCCACGCAGGCGCCCCTGGAATACTATCTTTAAATTCTCAGAGAAAATATCTATCAATGTTTTACACCCACTAAAACGATACTTGAACAACAAGGATGACGTACAATTTTAGCCAAACAGAAACTGAAAAGTTTGTGACTAAAAGATGTTCACCACCTGACGTCCTGATCCCAGAAAGTAGGTCTGAGATGCAAGGAGACATCTAAGTAAACAAAATGGAAAACACGTGGAAAATCAAAGCAAAGGTTAACTGCATAGAAACATTAAAAATAAATGCCTGCGGCGCCTGGGTGGCTCAGTCAGTTAAGTGCCCCTCTTGATTTCAGTTCAGGTCATGATCTCAGGGTCGCGAGGTTGAACCCCATGTCGGACTCTGCACTGGGTGTGGAGTCGGCTTCCTCTCCTTCTCCACCTGCCCCTCCCCCACCTATAAATAGATAGATAGATAGATAGATAGATAGATAGATAGATAGATAAATGCCTGATTTGTGGAACTGGAGAAACAAGATGCATCTAAACTACAGACACAACTCAATGTGTCACAACAGTGACTTTATATCAAGCATTCCAAGGTCCTCGCATTATTTGAGAAAAGACACAGACACCAACTAACTTTATGCCTTCTGCAGTCTGCATGCATCAAAAGAATAGGAAGAGTGTATAAGCTGCAAAGCAGTAGAGAAAAAAAACAGAGTGAAGGAAAGAAAGAAAAAAAACCTCTTTTAATCAATTTAAAAGAATGAACAGGGGCGCCTGGCTGCCCGGTCAGTCAGTGGGGTGTGTGATGCTTGATTTTGGGGTGGTGGGTTTGAGCCCCATGACGGATATAGAAATGATTTAAAAACACAGTCTTTAAAAAAATCAAAGAATGAACAAAGAATCAGAAAAAGAAACAGAAAGCACAAAATAAGATGGTAGAAAGAAATCCATGTATGTCTAAAACTATAACCAATGTCAACTCAGCTCTGGACTGTGTACAGGAGACAGGAAGGCAGGGACACAGGACAAGAGTCTGCAACCACAGACTGGAAGGGAAATGAGCAGCAGAGAACCAGGAGAGGAGGGAAGGGCAGAAAACAGTAGGATCAGAGAGGTAGAAGAGGGCCCAGAGTGACAAGCCAACACTCTCCATGACAGAATCGGCTACGGAGAAGTCAGGTAGGTAGAGACCCCAAAACGGACTGGCAGGTGTGATTAGGGGGTGGGCCAGGGGCCTCTGCAAGGGCAGGTAGGAATGGGGAGTGAAATACTCTTCTGTTTCAGAGCTGGAGAGAAGAGGGGGAGAGAAGAAGCACGGACAGAAAGGGTGAACTCTTCTCGGTGAAGTCCTAGGGGGGAGAGAGTTGGGGAGAGGCAGGGCTAAAGGAGGATGTGGGGTGCTCAGGCCTAGGGAGGCAGCCGGGGCAGGACACAGGGGATCTAGGGATGGGCTGATGGTAGGCACAGGCTTCCCAGCGTGGCTGTGCAGTGGTGGGGGATGGGAAGAATTCTGAATTTCAGTGGTGACCTGCTTCCAGGTAACGGCCAGTCCACAGGGAACTCGTGGTCTGTGGCTAGTGATGGGAGGTGAGGCACATAAGCTCCGGAGGCCCCAGGATCAAACATCACAGAGTGGGCTTAGCCCACCAGCACCACCAGCCTCCAAAGCGTACCTGATGCTTTTCAACAGGCCGGCGTGGATGTGGTCCTTGTGGGGACGTTGTGATATGGTGCATAAAACCATCACTTGAGTTTGGCTCTTGTTTTTTACCGAACGCACAAAGGACAGCCGTCCCCATCTGGAAGCCCATTCATGGCTGCCCTACTGGGTACAGGATGGCATCACGGAGGGCGTTCAGACATGACCCAGAAGACAAACCACACACAACCAAAAGTCATCACAGAAGTTACAGTTTCTGGTGTAAACCTGGAGGGGGGACATTCCTGCTTTCCATGGTGATCATCCTTACCTGATTTCGATGCCCCACTTATTACACACTGGGGGAAGGAAGAAAGGGAGAGAAGTCTGGCCACAACATGATCCCCTACGCTCGGCTTCTGACTGCACTGAAAACCCTCACGTTTCCAATACCTCTCTCTGTACTCCCAAAATATACACGCAATAGAGCATATATATTTAATATCAGCAATGCCTTTACAATAACGGCTGCAGAAGACAGAATTAAAACCCCCCTGTAGGTCTACCCACTTCTAATAGTCCTTTTACTCCATTTATAAATATATAGATTATAAAGATAATACATACTGATAAAAATTCACATAACACAGAAATGAATTAAAGAGAAAACAAAAGACCTCTGTACTTGGGGGTAAGGCACTGGGGATGGGGGAAGGGGCAGGTCTGCGAGCCACACACAGTAATTAGTAAGTAATAAGAACCAGTCATTTTACCTTTGGAAGCCGCTGATTCGACATACATTTTTGGCCCTGTTTTGGCTTCTCACACCCTTTAATCCCCCTTCTGGAATCTACCCCAATCTCTTGCTACCACCCCACCCCTATTCAGCAGTGCACGTCTTCGAGCATCTTCTGCCCAATGCTAGAATTTTTAATGTAGCCTGCAGTACTGCGGCCGTCTTGTTTTCTAATTTCTTTTTTAAGCAAACAAAAATGAGTTGGGTCCAACAGTGACACAGGCTCTCACGGGCTAGCCCGGCAACCTGGTGCAATTTGTAACATGTTTCCTTGGGAAAAACCTTTTTGTTTTATGCATGAGCAACTAGGAGACACTCAACTTGTAATTGCAGGGGCCTCTGTGATCTCCATCTCTGTCCTACCGAAAGAGTTCTCCCCTCGTCCCACCTGCCCTGTTAACGAAGTTGGGCTTTGTGGGCAGGGACACTCTGGGCCCACCCGTCCGACACCAGGCCCGGTTCTTGCGCTTGTCCTCCGGAAAGTTATTCAATCTGAATGACCAGATATATGGAAAGTGCTTACAATGGTGCTTGATCCATCGTAAGTGCTGTGTCATAAGAGAGTTGGCTGAGATTTAGTTAAGGAAAGCGTTTGCCCCTGGTTCGGGGAGGCCACAGACCGCTTTGAGGCTGGCGAGAATTATTGGTCCTCTCCCCAGCAAAGTGCGCGCACATCCCCATAAGCCTCCACACAGCTGCACGTGCAACTGAAGTACCCCCTCGCCTCCCCGCCCCCCATACTGTAAGGCTCAAGGACCGCTCTCGGCCCTCTGGTCCTCCCCACACTGATGTGAGGATCTCAGGCACAAAACTGTGGCAACGCTTCATGTCTTATGTTCACAAGCAGTGGACGATTGAGCAACTCCCCCGTTTCAGGTTCCGCTTTTGGCAGAAATGTGACACCTTTCTTCCCCAAAGCCCTTCTGACCCTTGCCCGTTTTGCTCTCGATTCAGGCCAAATCCTCCCTGGGTCACCTTAAGACAATCTCTCTGTGGGCAACAAAGCTCTACATGCTCTTTGCGAATTATTCTGATCCTTCCCCAGAGCTCCTGATGGTCGGGCCACTGTGCAGCATTTACTGAAGTCAGGCCACCGCACGGACCCGTGCCTGCTGGGCCCCCACCCAGGGCACCGCAGAGGAGGGATGCTGCAGACGCCGGGCCCTCACTCTTAATAAGCCTGGACACAGCCCCAACCAGCAAAGGCCAAAGATGACAGAAGCCAGAAGGAACTCATGAGATGATCTAATTCCCTCATTAACCAGAGAAGTGACTTTTCCAGTGGCCACCACACTCATTCACAGCCAAGCCGAGAACCTCCCGGTTCAGTACTTGGATTCCTTTGGCATTTCTCAGACTTCACCATGCAGGTGAGTTGTGTGAAAATGCAGATTCTTCTGCATTTCTAGCAGGCTCCCGGGCTGCGATGCTGATGGTGCGACGCTGATGGTGCGGGTGCACGGGCCACTGAGAGTAGCGAGGGTTTACATCAAGGTTAATGGACTATCCCCCCCTGGCTAAAGCCTCTTCACCCACCCTTCCTGTGGCTGTTTAAATGCCCTTTCTTCAGGAAAGCCTCCCCTCCCCTCCATCTTCCCTGATTATCAGCTCCCATGGCCTCTGTACTTTTCCCTTTGAAGCGTTTATAACAACTGTAATTAAAGAGTATTTGTGTAATTATTAGTTCAGTGTCTGCCTCCCAGGGAGACTACAAGCTCCATGAGGTCGGGCCCAGCACAGAGACTGAAAATGAAAGGGGAGCCGTGGTGCTCTGGAATGGCCTCAACCAGCATCCTGGAGTAGAAACGGAAGGTTTACACCCGTGGAAAACACCTTCTGGAGGCCTCAAGGCCAACACCGATACTTCCAGCTTTAGAATTCCCACCGGTTTCAAATACATACCACCTAAAATTTAAGTTGCAAAGCATACTTCAAAAGAAAAACGTCTCCTAAATGTTTATCAAGTGCAAAATAGTCCTGATCTGGTACTAGCCACTCTGCCTGGGGAATAGTCAGGCCTCCCAAAGAAGCAACCCTTAGAGTCTTCGTTGTGCGAATGGTCTTTGAGCACCGTGTGGGCCTTGGCAACGGGAGCAGAGGGCACAAGCTCCCTGACCAGCCTCACTCCACTGCAGACCAACAGTTTCTTTTTCAGTTTTTCTGCTGCCATCCTTTTGAGGAACCTCAAAGCTCTGTGTGCGCAGCTCCCTGGTGTGGGCAGATGCCTGACCTCGGGGCCAAGGAGGCAAAGTCTGAAGTCAGACCGCCCTAGTTCAAGGATCAGCTCTGTGCCCTTGGGCAAGTGATTCAACTCCTCTGTGCTCTAGTTTCCCCATCTGCCAAATGGGCATACTAAGGGGCGTGTATACACATAGCTCGAGCCTGGCACCAGATACATGATTATTACTATTCGCCCTCTAGCCAGTGCAATTCAAGCTCTCTCTATTGTTTTGCACAATCTCTACCCAGTGTCTCCACCTATTCAGGATCCACTCTTCCCAGCTGCGCCTGCCTTACCTGTCTGGAGCCTGTGTGAAGCCATGACTCACTGCAAAACTCTGCAGGTCCCATCAATCACCTCCCCATCCCCGCCTCTGTGTGTCACTCGTGGGTTCCTTCTGGGAGGGAGGTCTTTTCCTCAATGCCCAGTACACTTATTCATCAAGTATTATCGAGGGCCCACCATATGCCAGGCTCTGTTCTCGGCACAGGGGCTCAGGAATGAACAAAGACTTTCTACCCTCACTAGCTAATGTTCTAGTAGGAGATCTGACCCATGAACAGACCTCAGTTCAGGTCTCTGGCTCTTCCTTACACCCCCATTCTTCTCCGCAGACCAATCCTAAATAAATCGCACACAAGTACAAAGCATGAAGAAAGCATGCCCGATCCCAAAGTGCTGAGTGTGACTTGGGAACAGCCCGATGATTAAAATGCTGCCCCACGGAACTGGGGGCCTTTGCTCCTGGCTCCCCTAGTAGCCACGCTGGCCTGTCAAACCCTCCAGAACAGTTCGTGTGTAACACACCTGGACAATAAGGTGCTCTGTTCACCTGTCTCCTGCAGGTAGCGTATGCTGATGGTTGGCCTTATTCTCAGAGCCACACTCTTTGGGCAGAGCCTGATTCAGGACCCCAGCAGGAAGAGAGGTCACGGCCTTGTGTTGAAGAGCACTGCACACGGACTCTGAAAGCTCGCGTTCAAATGCTGGCTCTGCCCACAGAGTGTGGCCCCAGGCATGGAGGTTTTCTTGGGCCTCGGTTACTCTTAGACAATCTCTAAAGTGTCTTCCAGCTTTGACGTCTAAGGGTTGAGATCAACCATCATTAACACAAGACTCAGATTCAGAGATTCCTTAATTCAGCAACACGAGCCCCAGGCCCAGGATCCGATGGTGAGCAAGCCAGATGAGGAGCGGGTGGGGAGCACCTTCGGAGACACACCCAACTTCTCCTTTGTTTATTTACTCCCTTCTAACTTCAAACTTGAGCTTTTTAAGCAGACTCTGATAGAAATATCTCTGGGCCACAAAGCAAACCTAAAATGGAAGTCGTGTAAAAATCTCTGGTGGTCCCATTCGTCTCCCTTCCTTCAACTCGAGAACCGTTCCAGACCTTGTCTGTCTTCTTGTCTCTAGACAGCGAGCCTAAAATAATTCTCCCTGGTAGGAAATGCCTGCTTGGAATGGAAGTGACCCAAGTATGGAACAAATGGCCGCCGGCCACACACCACAGGACAAGGACTCACCTAGGAATCTGCCTGGAGAAGAGTGATCACCTGCCCTCATTCGCTTCAACTCACTGCATCTCCCTCCATAGGCGTGTGACCAGGCAAGACTGGAGGAAAGAAAATGTGACCCAAATGTCCAACTCCCCCTACTCAAAAGAAAGCAGCTCTATTCCCACTGCCCTCGTGTGAGAAAGCCAGGTCCTGGAATGCTGCTGGAGCTATAGGTGACCAATTAGGGGTAAGGCAGGTGCTTGGCCCAGGGTGACATGTGGCCACGGGCTAGCTGACAAAACCACCAAGAAAGCTCTAGAAAACAATATTCACTTTAAAACAAACAAGAAGGGTACAATCATACTAGGTCTCAAAAAATCAAAACTGGACAGGTCCATGGCTTGATCACAAACACTAAAAATACACGTTCTAACTGCTATGACAATTAGGGGTGGTTTTCTTCCCTTCTCCCATAAGACCCGGTCCTTTGAAGGCCCCTGGATAGGAGCACAACAGGGATGCAGGCCCAGGGGCCCTCTACTTGAGAGAAATGAACTTTGACTGTTTTTGCTTACACGTGTACAAAGGCAGAACTCAAAGAGTAGCTTCAAAGTTGGCTGGATGACCCCCAAGGGTGCAAAGTCCTGCTTTGCACACCTGTGGGGGAATTTTTGTGAATTTCCCAGGCGCCCACGGGAACCCTTTACGTCCCCTCCAGGTCGACACCGGCTAGGAGTTTCCATTTTGCACAGAAATAAAGGCGCTCAGGATGTTCTTAGCAATTAGGGCGCTCAGCCTGCAGCTCAAAGGTGGGCCACCAGGATGGTCATTCACTGGACCGCTCAGACAGGGAAGGACGAGCACCTCGCAGTGTCCCTGTGAAAACGCACCCACACTACGGCTCTGCCTTTACCCCAAACAACGCGGAGATTAGAGATACACTAAGGACCGTTTCAGGTTAGTTAAAACCCACGCCAGCACCTCCCTGGCCTCTTAAATCTTCCCAAACTACAGCTCAGACTGGAGGGAAGCAGTTGCAGCGACCATAAAAGTCATCTTAAAAGGCAAGTTGGAAAAAAAAACCGATACGCACTAGTTAGCAAGTCCGCAGTTAGGGGGGCGGTGGCACCAGGGCCGGATCTGTGGGATCCGCGCGCCTGCAGGGGCTGCCCCGTCGGTCCCCAGATCTCCGCGCCCACCCGGCAGCCTCCTGGCCCCCTAGTCTGACGCCGGCGATCACACCCCACAGCTCTGTCCAATTAGGAAAATGACCGCGAGGAGACAGAGAGGGGGCGACGAGGAAGGGGAAGTGAGACTAGGGAGCCTGGGGACAGGCCGTGGGGACCCCGCCAGCCGGCGAGCGCCTTCAACAGGTCCCCCGCCCGGGGCGCCCCGACGCCGGCCGGGCTGGGGTCCAGCAGCGCGCGGCTTGCGGCCGCCGACTGCCCTCCGGAGCGCCCTCGATCCCCCCCCTTCCTCTACGGCGGCGCGCTCGGCCCTCCCCCGCCCCCCACCCGGGACGGCGGGGACGCGCAGCAACCGCCCCCCCCTCACCCGGAGAATAAAGTTTGTGGGCAGCCGCAGGGGCGGGGCGGCGCGGCGAGGGGGTGAAACTTTGAGTCCCGGGCCGGGTGTGGGGGGAGCGCGCGGGGCGCCGGGACACCCACGTGCGGGCCCGGGAGCCGCCGCCGCCGCCGCCTCCCCGGCCTCCTGCTCCGCCGCCGCCGCCGCCACAACCGCGGCGCTTTCCTTTCATTTCTGCTTCTCTCTCTCCCTCTCTCTCTCTCTCTCTCTCTCATTCGCGCGCTCTCCTCGCTCTCGCCGTCTTTCGCTCGCTCCCTCCCTCCTTCCCCTCCCCCTCCCCCAGACGCCATCTCTCCCTCTTTCCCCGGCTCTCCCTCTCTCCCTCCAGCTCCCCGGCATGAGGGAATGTGGAAGTGAAAGGAAAAGACGACATGTTTGCAGCGCGGCGCGGGCCTGCGCGCGGCCGTCCCCGGGGAGAGGCGGGGGGCGGGTCGGCCGCGGCCGCCTCGACCCACCCCCGCGCCCCCCGCGCCCCCGCCGGCGCGCGGCCCGGGGCTGCGGAGATATTTGGGCCGGGGGGCCGCGCGGGACACTCACCCTAGTCCGGGCGCGGCTCCTGCGCTGGGGCCCTCGGCGGGCCGGGGCCGGGGCCGGGGCCGGGCCGGGGGCTCCTGGCTGCCCACCGCCCGGGCTGCTGCTGCGCGCCCGCCTCCACGCGCGCCCGCCGCCTGCTCCTGCCGCCCTCCCTCCGGCTCCTCTCTTTCTCTCCCTCCTCTCTCTCCCTCTCCTCTCTCGCTCTCTCTCCCTCCTGCTCGCTCTCTCGCTCGCTCGCTCTCTCTCCCTCCCTGGAAGAAGGGAATGAGGCAGGGCTGACGTGAAGGGATGCAAAACAGCTCCTCCTAACCCAGCTCGCAGAGGAAGAGAGACAGAAAAGCAGCCCTTTTATCTCTCTTTTGTTTTCTCACTTCCTTCCACCCCCCCAGCACCCCCCTCTTGTCAGCCCAAGTTTTCTTTTCTCTTTCTACCGCAGAGAGGATTTTTCTTCCTTTCTTTCTCTTTCTTTCGGTTCAACTCTCCCACTCAAATTGAAAGCCTGGAGGGTTTTCTTTCTCCTTTTTTTTTCTTCCCTCTTTTCTTCCTTCTTCCTCCTTTCTTATTTCTCTAAAAGGGTTTTGTTTGCTGTGGGAGTTTCGTTTGAAAATCAAGTCACGCCTTTTTTCCTCCTTTTCTTTCTTTCTCTTTTTTTTTCTCCTCTCAGCAGAAAAGGGGAACAAAGATTAACTGAAGCGGGGGAGAGGGGGAGCGTCAGAACCTCGCATGGAAATGGGGGGCCCGGCGCGGCCCCGCACAAAGGGGACCCGGGGGCTGCGCGCCCCCTCCCCCCTGGGAAGCCCGGGGCGTCCTCCCGAGAGGAGGGTCGGTGGGGGTGGGGGCGGGGGCCGCGGCGGCGGCTGGGTGCAGGTTCCTTCCGAAGTGCGGGCGGGGGCCGCCGAGTCCGCCCCTCCCCAGCCAGGGGTGGAAAGCTGGGTGTGTTCTTTACTTATATATTTTTAAAGTAGGCAGATGGGCTTGGAACAAACATCCCCGCAGAGCACTGAACTGTAAAAGAGCCTTTAAACAGCTGTTTGTAGAGCCCTGGACGGCCAGGCTCGAGGGAGCGGCGCGGGCTGCGAGCGCCGGGGCCGGGGTGGGAAGGGGCTCGGAGGAGGCGCTGGGATCGGCCCCCCGTGGGCTCTCCGATCTCAGGGTCTGGGCCCCGGCCCCCCGGGCGCACGGCTGGGGGGCGCCGAGGCGTGGCCGTTCGCGGCGCGGGGGGTCAGGCCCCAGGCACCTCCCCGCGGGGCCGCGGGCTTTGGCACAGCCTGGCCTCCCCCTGACGCCGCTCCTGGGCAGGCCGGACCCTCGGCCTCCAACCTCCGGAACGCCCGCCACTCGGAGCCGCTTCTCGACTCAGAGGCTGGGCCGGTCGCGAGTCCTCGGACTGAGCCGGGCAGAGCCGCCAGGAAGGGTCAATTATTCATGGGGCGCCTGGGCGTGCTCCCAAGACCTGCTCTGCCTTCAGCTTCTCCGGAGAAGTGGGGAGAAGACAAGGGAAAAGTTCCCAGAGCAAAGTTGGCCACGTTTCTCATTTTCCCAAGTAAGTATTGAGCACCTGCTGGATGCCTGACCCTTGGACTGGGGCTGCTGCCAGCGGCTGGGGAGAAACGTGAGGTCTTCGTGGGCCCCGAGAGTTTCCGCAGGAAACAATGCCAGAGCAGGCTGCAGCCCAGGACCAGGTCATCGAGAGGAAGGAAAGCCTGAATCCTCACCCCTCCCTCTTCTCTTCCTTCCCCTTCTCTTCCTTCCTCCCGGCTGCTTCTCCTTGGCTCCACCCCTTCTCCTCATCAATTCCTCCCACACTTCCCTGCTCTCCCTGGCTTTTCACTGGAGGGTCCCTTCTCCCAGCGAGGAGCAGATGCTGAGCCCCATTGTCTCTCCCCCAGTGACTGCAGCCTCCCGGGGACAGGACCTGCCACTCTTCACCCCTCCCCCCAGCCCAGAGGCCTGGGCCTTTAGAGACTGGAGCCCCAAGGCCACTGCCCCTCGCCCCACCCTAAACCAGCTCCTGGTGTTGTGAGCAGTGACTCCAGTCACTCAGAACATGGTTTGTTTCTGCCTGGGAGTGGGAAAACAGTAGCCTGAGACTTGCTTTAGCAAGGAGGACACCATGGTTTTTACATCTGAGCACTGAGCCCGGGATGACCCCAGAGCATTCGCCCACTATGCCCTCTTAATAGGATAGACAGGAAGCCACACTGCTGTCATTTTATATCCTCCCACTTAGTGCACCTAAGCTGTATTCTCCAGACAAAGCAGAACACAGCTCTGATAATCAAGCATTCATTTAACAAATGCTTACTGAGGACCTACTCTGTACCCCACTGTGCTGGATGCTGAGGACCTCACCATCAGCACATATGGCCCTCGCGTAGGCTTTGCAGCCCTGCAGGGGAGGGGAAGTGGTGAGAAGACAGGCAACCACAATGCCATGTGATACACGCAAGGATGAACCAAGGAAGCACCTAAGAGTGTACTTGGACTGGAGTGCTCAGGGATGGCTTTCTGGAGGAGGTGACATCTAAATGAGTAGGCCTGTGCCAGGCAAATGCATGGGAAGGTACAGCCTGTCCAAAGGCCCCAGGGCAAGAGAGAACATTCTTACAGATTCTTGGAATTGCCACAAGTATTTGCTGCAGTGTGGAGTACAGTGGGGGAGTGGGGAGTGAGGACCGCCAGGCACACAAGTCAGGGAAGGGGCCAGTGGGGAGTGTGTCAGGGCGTAGGGGGGGGGCAGTATCAGGGAGATACAGCACAGTTCAGCTTCTCCCACTTGCTAGCTTCATGAACTTGGGTGATAGCAGCCTCCGTGTATAACTTAGATTCAGTTTGCTCACTCCTAAATTGGGGTTGAAGAAGGCCTGTGGGCTGCAGGGACAGGGTCTCCGTTTAAGGGCCCAGGCTTACTGGCTGCATATGCCTGGGCAAGTTGACCTCTAAGTTTTCTCATCTGTAAAATGAGGATGAAAGCCCCTCACTCACAGAGTTGTTGTGAGCCTCACCCGAGTGCATGTCCAGCACAGGATCTGGGACAGAAGGGCCAATATATGGTCACTTCTATTCATTATTATAAATCAGGGAGTGACTGACAGGGAGGTGCCGTACAACGTGCAAGTGACATTACATTCTGGGTTGAAACCAAAATGACTCACTGTGTCTGAAACGTGATGTGCTCTCTGGGGAAGAAGCATTCCTTCAAAGATGGCTGGTGTCGCGTGTGGGTGACTGGGATTGGGACAACACCTATGTCTGATCGGGATGTCCAGGGTGTCCTCTCCCGAACATGACTGGAATGTGCAGACTGGAGTTCCAGAAGCCTGGCCTGATCAGTGGGGGTGTAGCCTGCCTGAAGAACAAATAGGAATCAGAAGAGAGGGGGCCTCATACAATCCAGGAGGGCGCCTAGGAGCAGACACCTGGCTGTGTTTGCTCAGTGGAGAGAAGTAGACACAGACGTTCACACCAAGGGGGAGAGAGGGAGAAAAAGAGATTATTGACTCCTCCAGAGCCCGAATTAAATCCCTTTAAACCTCTCAGGCCTTTGCTTGGGTTCCTCATTCCCCAAGCAACCTGCAGATGAACTTGGCACCAACAAAATGCCCCCGGATGGAGGCAGACCCGGTGTTCCAGTTCCTGCATTGTAAACATTTTATACCTCTATTATTTCTTTATGACACAAGCTCATTGTGAAAGAATTTGAAAACCCGCTAAGCCCAGCTGAAAAAGAACCCCCTGTAGAGACATTATATTTTGGTGTAGATCCTTGGACATTTTATACCCACATATCCGCATGGAAATGCACATCATGGTGAAACTGTGCAAAGTAAATCTAGTTAAACAGATGAATGATGATCCACGTAAATATGTTATTTTTACAAAATTAACGAAAATGACATAGTGCTATGCCTATGGAATTACAACCACTTCTACCCAGTAATAGGCCACAAATACCCTTCCCTGTGTATAAACATCCACGTCATCACTCACGAAAGATAGTATTCCATGATGTGCGTGTATCTTCATTTGTTTAAACAAATTGTTGCACTGCGGGATGTTTCCAGTTCTCCACGTTCATGGACCCGCTCCGATAAGCATAGTCCTAGAGACACCTGAGTGCCAGGTGGACGTCGTGTTCTGGTCATCATTTTACGTAGGAGGAGACTGGTGCATGGAAATGTTAAAACAAACTTCCCAAGGTCACAGCTGTGCTGTGACTGAACCAGAGTTTGAAGCCAGAGTTTCCAGTTAGGAGTTTCGTTCCCGCATATCTGTTTTCTCCTTTTCTTTAGAGCAGCTCTTCCCTCCACATACCTCCCCATTCCCTTTTTTCACAGATTGCCTCCCCGTGATGACCAGTTGGTGCAGATGACCCACTTCCTTCTCTGACACCTTTTAAACTTCAGGAGTGTCCACTTCTGGGGGGAGTTGGGAGGAATAAAACCAGTGCTGTATTTCATGGCTCACATGACGCTGCCGTTCATAAATTGTAAAGCCCATGTGAATGTCAGGAACTCCCGGCAAGGGCCTAGACCCGCAGTCAGACACTGGCACTGTTGAGCCAAATCCCCTGACCTGTCCCAACCCAGGAAGGAAGCCTCCAGATTCACCCCAGAGAGGGAGAAATCAGCCATCGTGATGCAGAAGCCGCAACTGGAGGCCTCTCCCAGGCATGTCATAGTTGCCCGCCGGGAGCCGAAACGGGAAGGAAGGTTTGTTATTAGGAGATGTACCCATCCTCGTGGTCTCCCCGAGGGAGGATGCATTCATGCCACAGGCCTTCCAGAATGTTCATATCCATCTCTGAAAATCTGAGGAATCTTGTAAGCTGAGAAAAGGGATGAAACACAGCTCTTCAGTGTTTCAACTGATGTGTTCACCAGAGTAACTGCTTGGAGATTAGCAGGTGAATATTAAAATCTGTTTTTTTCTTTTTTCCTTAAGATTTTGTTTATTTATTTGAGAGAGAGATAGCAAAAGAGAACACGAGCAAGGAGGAGAGGGAGAAGCAGACTCCCCACTGAGCAGGACCCTGGGATCATGACCTGAGCTGAAGGCAGACGTTTCACTGACTGAGCCACCCAGGCACCCAAAATCTGTTTCTGTCATAAGCAGAACCCAAACAGACTTTTAAAAAAGCATCACCAGTCACTTTGCAATATTTAATATTCAATTTTTAGTATCAAATGTCCCAACTGGACTCCAGCCAGTGGAAGGTGTTGGACCCCAAGGTTGACCTAAAAGGAGCTATGGAAAGCAGAGGTGAGTCTGGGGCCCCTGAGGAACTGGCTCAGTGGCAGGGGACCCAGAACTGGCGGAGAGTCACCAAGAACTAGATTGGTGACCAGGGTCCCACAGAAGATGGGCAATGACTCAAAAACCTCAGAAGCGACAATTTGGGAATAACCAAGGTTTTTAGGGTAAACCCGAAGAAAAGCCAAAGTCTATGCAGATAGATGGGGTGAACATCTGACATCTGCGGATTATTTTTCCAGGAGAAATGACGGGTGCATCAGATAATCTTCTCCTCTGACCCCTTCCTTGTGACCAAGGGTGCATATTTGCAGAGTTCATTCCCATCGTGTAACTTGCCTTATTTGCATAAATATAAGAATAAACATATGCCCAAAGAAACACAAGCCATTGACCATAAACAAGAAACTGCCAGTGTCACCAAACAGTTAAAAACAAATAAATACATAAAAGGCACAACGCTGGTGTGCATTGCTATAGGAGGGCGAATTGGTACAAAGCCTGGAAAATGGGTTGAGATTAGGGATCAAGAGAAGTTTAAAAACTACTTTGATTCAGTAACTTTCGTTCTAGAAATCTGAGAGAAAGAATCAGCAAGGTGGACAAAAATGCACGTGAAGGGTGTTTATCGAAGTATTATTTATGTTGGCAAAAATTACAAACAAAAAAAAAAAGAAGGAAATAACCTAAGGAGTCAACAATGAGGAAATTTTTAAAGAAGTCAGGGCATGCACATTTGATGTAGCTATCAAAAACCATGTTTTTTTAAAAAAAGATTTAATTAACTAACTCATTAATTTAGAAAGCATGGGTGGGGGGGAGAGAGAGAGGGGGAGAGAACCTCAAGCAGACTCCCCCCTAAGCACAGAGCCCAATGTGGGCCTCGATCCCATGACCCTGAGATCATGACCTGATCTGAAACCAAGAGTCAGATGCTCAACCAACTAAGCCATCCAGGCATCTCTAAAAACCATGTTTTTGAAGCATTTTTAATGACTTGGGAAATGTTTGCAGCATTCTGAGCAAGAGACAAAATTGCGTATGCGTCAGAATTATATTTTTGTACAATTTTATGTATACATATATATTTATCCCCAAAAAACACATATAAAATACGGGGAAGGAAATACAAACAAGTTTAAAAAAGTTACTTCTGTTTGTGGGAATTGTAGGTGATTTTTATTTCCTTCTTTGACCCTTAGTGATTTAACAAACAGTGATGAGACTGTTTTTAAACAATAATAGGTATTTGGAGAGCAAGATCAAGGCTTCTTACCCCCTCCACAGCCAGCAGTGAAAAGACCCAGGCCAGGCCTACAAGGAGCTTCCAGTCTGTAGGAGAAACAGTCAAGCAAACAGCAAGTGAATTCTGCAGAATGCAATTATTTCTTCTTCCCTGAAAATGTTTGAAGACCTAGGAGGGAAGAGGAACCAGGGTTTTGGTTGCTGATGATTTGGGCTCTGGGTTGAATAGACTATCTATTGTGAAAGTGTATTGTGCAAAAGGAGAATGGGGCTTTTTATGAAGGGAGATAAAGAGGGTGCGGGGTGGGAACTGCTAGGCTGGGGGAGGAGGAGGCAGGCCTGGACGTGGTGGGTGGACTGCGGGCAGGGCTGCCCTGAAGGTCCTTCCAGGTTGTCCTCCTCAGCCTACACCTTGGTCAGTGTCCAGGGCCAGCCGGGTATTTGGCGCTCTGTTTGTAACAGGGGCTCAGGAAATGTTTACTGTCCCTAAGAATAGATGAACAAATAAGTGTGTAACATCAGGGATCACTCTCATGAATTTCCTTGAAGGCATCAATTCAACACGTTGTCTGGAAAAGAAAGACTCCATCGTGAAACCATGATGATGAGTAAGACAGGAGGGGAACTGATGGTCTTCACCAAGGCAGCAAGGTGTGCGTGTGTGTTGGGGTGTTTGTGTGTATGCATGTGTCTGCTTTAATGTCAGGAGGGACCTGAGTTCAAGTTTGAACGTGGCAACAAATGGAGTCTGAGGAGCTCTTGGCTGTGGCAGCTTGTCAGCTGTGTGACCTTGGCCAGACTCAGTCTCTGAATGCTTCACTGCCTAGAAAATGGGCTTAGAGCAACCTGTGTTCGTGGAGATCAGACGAGATAATGCCTGCAAGAGAATGCTGTGTAGACAGCAAAGCACTCTGCAAATGGAATAAGCTTTTAATGTCAGTATGATTACCTCTAAACCTCCAGGCATCACCTGCTTGGCAGGGACAGGGGAGGGGTAAGTACCATAAGGTGATGGCTTTGCTGTGTCAAATCTTCAGACATGAATTCTCTTTTTGGTCTCCTTCTTTTGCCTTTAATCTTCGCTTCATCAACAAACATTTACTGAGAACCCACAATGTGCCGGCCACCCTCAAGGGTCTCCCAGGCAACCAAGGGTGATGCGTGTAAGACTAGTGATGACTTTTACAAAGAACAGAAGAGGAGGACCCAGCTCTTATCTTTGGGAAGCCTTCTTAGAAGTGGTGACGTGTAAAATGAACCTTGAAAGAAAAGCAGGAATCTGCTCAGCAAAACAAGGGGGGGGGTACACGCTTCGGGCAGGGGAGTGGACTTTAGGAAGTTCCTTACGCTGTGGTTCCCCCGCCCTGAAGCATCCTGCCTCACTGCTGAATGAGACAATACACGCAAAGGACCTCGCACAGATCCCGGCCTTTGGTGGCTACTGAAAAAAGCCAGTTCTTTGTCCTCTTGGTATCAAAATCACTTCCCCTTTGAAGCTTAACTTCCTGTTCACGTTTTGCTCTTTTCCCCCAGTTCCTGAAGATATTTTGACTGTTGGCTTGGGCTGTAAGTTATACTCAGCCTATTTTCCAGGATCCACAGAATAATTTTAAAAGTGGAATTTTCGACCATAAAGAAAATCCCAATAAATTTGAAATACAGACCTCCTATGGATCACATCCTTTGTTCACAAAATGCTAAAACTAGAAATGAATGTTAATTGGCTATTTAAAATTCTCCAAAATGGTTTTTAGATAAAGGAGAAAATGAAGAATAAAGAGTTAACTTGGAAAATAACACAAAGAAGAACTAAATCTATGAAAACCAACAGTGTATGCGCAAAGTTCTCAAAAATTTATTTAGATTATTTATTTATTTATTTGGGGGGTGGTGGGGAGGGAGGAGCAGAGGGAGAGAGACAAGCAGACTCCGTGCTGAACACAGAGCCCGATGAAGGACTTGATCTCATGACCCTGAGATCATGCCCTGAGCCGAAATCAAGAGTCAGACCCTTACCCAACTGAGCCACCTGGGTGCCCCCAAAATTTGATTAGCTTTTAAGATGATTTTACTATTAAACTCAGAAAAAGTTAAACAAACAAAATATTCATTACACAAATTGAGAAATAACAGAAAACAAAACCCCGAATAAAGATAAGAAAGGAAGGACGCCTGGGTGGCTCAGTTGGTTAAGCACCTGTTTTTGGCTCAGATCATGAACCTGGGATCCTGGGATCTAGCCCTGGGTGGGGGCTCCCTGCTCAGCAGGGAGTCTGCTTCTCCCTCTGCCCTCCACCCCCCGCTCGTGCTCTCTCTCTCTCAAATAAATAAAATCTTTTTAAAAAAGAAAGATAAGAAAGGAAGAGATCAGGCAAAAAGCAGAAAAGAATCAATTAGGAAAATGGAAAACAGTCCAATTAATGCATGTGCCTTTGAGTTGGTTCTTTTTGTAAAGACGACGTCTGAATAATACAATGGACAAACGTGATGAAGAAAAGAAAGCAGAAACACACAGGAGGTGAAATGATGGAAATAACAGAAACAGAGACTTTAAAAAGAAAAATCTGAAAGGATATTATGTGACATTGCTGACAAATTTGAAAACGCCAATGAAAAAAGGCAATTTTCTGGGAAAAAGAAAATAGAGAAGTTTCCCTGTGTGACAGAATCAAAAGTAGAAAATCTCAAGTACCTCCCTCGGTTTCTGCTCAAAAGCACCCTGGACAGGGAGACTTCCCCAACCAACTTTCCAAAGCCCAGCGCCCCCACCCCCCTGTGTTTCCATTTTCCCCCACAGCGCTTTACACCATCTGATATGACATATGCCTAATTGCTTTTACTTGTTTCCCTTCTTTTCTCCCCACTGGAATAGGAGCTTCCTGAGAAGAGAGAATGTTTTTTTACTTAAACTTTTTATTTTGACATAATTGTGTTTTTTTAATTAAAAGTTTTATTTTGATATCATCGTAAGAAAACCAGTGGCTTGCTTCTGTAGACCTACTACAGAGCCAGCACACGGTGGGCCCTTGAAATACGTCCTAGTTTAGTGAATAAATGAATTGGGGAAGAATTTAAAGAAGAGAGCAAGGACACTTCCGTCCAAAGGTGTCAGTCCAGAGGATTTTCCCGGGGAGGAGGTGGATGCATTTGAAAGCTTTGAGGCACGAGTAACCCCGTGTTCTAGAAATTAAACCAGAATATAGCACTTTCTCTATGAAGAAAACTGCTTTTTTTTTTTCCTCCCTAAGAGAAGACTTGAATAAGGAGAGACCCACCCTACGCCTGAGGTAAAGGTTAAATAATGTACAGGTGGAAAGGTCAAATGAATTTACAGGCTTAGTGCAAATCCAAATGTGACTCTTTTTCAAACTTTTACCAAAAAAGATTATTAAAATTCATTTAGCAATATAAACAGAATTTCAAAGAAAATTTTGTAGAATAAGAGTAAGGATGGAGGGAACAGATTTATATAAAACATACTAGAAAATTATAATACTTATAATTGTGTGGTATTAGGGCAAAGATATACAGTTATTTTTTTATTCATCTTATTTTAAGTAACTTATTTATTTTAGAGAGGGAGGGAGAGAGAGTGTGCAGGAGCTGGGGGGAAAGGAGGGACTGAGAGAGGGGGAGAGAGAGGATCTTAACTAGTCTCCATGCCCAGTGCAGAGCCCAAGACCCTGAGATCACCACCTGAGCTGAAATCAAGAGTTGGATGCTTAACGGACTGAGCCACCTAGGCGCTCTTATTTTTTATCTTTTTGTGTTAAGTTTTTATTTAAATGATGTGCAGTTATTTTATTTTATTTTATTTTTTAAAGATTTTATTTATTTATTTGACAGAGACAGCCAGCGAGAGAGGGAACACAGGCAGGGGGAGTGGGAGAGGAAGAAGCAGGCTCCCAGCAGAGGAGCCTGACGTGGGGCTCGATCCCAGAACGCCGGGATCACGCCCTGAGCCAGAGGCAGACGCTTAACGACTGAGCCACCCAGGCGCCCCTACAGTTATTTTAATAGAATGAAATAGATAGATCAAGGGGTGTCTGGGTGGCTCAGTGGGCGAAGCGTCTGCCTTTGGCTCAGATCGTGATCCTACTGTCCTGGGATCCGGCCTCGCGCTCAGCAGGGCACCTGCTTCTCCCTTTCCCTCTGTAGCTCCCCCTGCTTGTGTTCTCTCTCTGTCAAATAAATAAATAAAATCTTAAAAAAAAAAGCTTAAAATCAGACAATGATCCACACGCTAATTTAACATGTAATCAAGTACTATCATGGGGAAAAAGGGGTTATTTTAAAAATTATTTTGGGCTAAGAGCTAGAAATTTAGGGGAAAAAAATTCTACCCTTACCTTACATAGCAATACAGCAAATAGGTTCTATTCTGACTTAATAATAATAATAGATCAAACCATTAAAAAGTTGTGAGAAAAAGAAAATAGACACTTTCAAACAGCTGCAGAAGAAATGATTTTTTTTTAAAAAAGATTTTATTTATTTTTGGAGCGCCTGGGTGGCTCAGTCATTAAGCGTCTGCCTTCGGCTCAGGTCATGATTCCAGGGTCCTGGGACTGAGTCCTCCCCGCTCAGTGGGGAGCGTGTTTCTCCCTCTGCCTGTTCCCCCTGCTTGTGCTCTCTCTCTCACTGTCAAATAAATAAAATCTTGAAAAAAAAAGATTTTATTTTTAATTTTATTTTTTAAAAAGATTCATTTATTTATTTTAGAGAGAGAGAGAGAGCATGAGCGTGAGGGGGGAGGGGCAGAATCCCCACTGGGTGCAGATTCAGTCGTGGGGCTCGGATCTCACTACACTGAGATCAGGACCTGAGCCAAAATCAAGAGTTGGACACCTAACTGACTGAGCCACCCAGCACCCCAAGATCTTATTTTTAAGTTATTCCTACACCCAACATGGGGCTCAAACTCACAACCCGGAGTTGAGGAGTCACTTGCTTCACTGACTAAGCCAGCCAGGCGCGCCTAGAAATGACTTTTTAAGCTTAGACTCAGTGGAGGAAATCAACAGAAAAAAGAGCATTGTCGGTGATGTAAATAAGTCAAACCTTGCTGTGCTAAGAAAACAAAAATCATCTCCAGGTTCTATTAAGTGAAGAAATCAAGTTGCCGTTAAGATAATGTTCACTTAAGGAAGAAAAATGTACACAAAACAAAGCTATTTTTGTGTGACCATACCGTGTGTGTCAATGTTTAGAAAGTGGTGAGAAGGGACGTACACAAACTGATAGCATTTGGAGTGTGGCTGGACTAGAGAAGACGGTGGGCCGAGGGGACACTGGCTTTATTTGAAGTGTATGATTTTAAATTTTTTACATCAAGAATATGCTTGGGTCCACTTGTGTAATTTTAAAAGGTAAAGTGGAAACAAAAACAAAAGGGCAGACTGTGTTAAACATTTTTAAATATTTTAAAAGCCGTCTTTAAAAATTATATAAATATCATGTATAAATGATTTTTTTTAAACTGTAAAATCCCAACAGGTAAATGATCAAAAGATACCGTAAGTCAGGTCACTCAGGAGAAAACAACCAGAAAACAAAACTACAAGAAGGTGTTCACACTCATAGTCATTTAAATAAATCCGAAGTGGAAGCAGGCATGGAGGTTTCAGGTTCCAGCTTCCCTTCTGGGCCCCAGGTCCAACTACATCTTGGGAAGTGGGCACTTTGGGGGAGCCCACAGCAGAAGGGGGCCCCTGCCCAAGTCCTCCCAGCTGGAGATTTTGCCAGCGCTGCGGCGCATTGCCCTCCTGTGGAATGGATGGCCCTGTCCTGCCCCGACACTGCCTTTCTCCTCTTTCTGTGACAGGGCCCAGTGCAGAGAGAAGGAGATGTGGTGGGATGGCCAGGCTCAGACAAACTGAGCTCTTTGCTGGGCCCTGAGCACCAGAGCATGGAGAAAGGTTGGCATCAGGGCTTCCCAGAGCTGGGAGGAAATCAGGGGACAAGGTGGGCAGGACTGATGGACCAGGGGCCGCTGGGTGGTTCAGTTGGTTAAGCATCCAACTCTTGTTCTCAGCTCAGGTCTCGATTTCGGGGTCTTGAGTTCAAGCCTTGGGTTGGGCTCCCTACTTAAAGCTCTTGGAGCAGAGTGGAAACCCTTGGACACAGGGACCTTCTCTTCCACTGTCTAGATCCCAGTGTCGCTTACACTGTGTGGACCCTGTGTTTCCACTGTGCGACTGCGGACATCTCACCCCTCTGGATCCAGACAACTTGGGTTTAAATCCCAGCTCTACCTACTACCTACTTGATTCGAGGAAAGTAAGTGAACCTTCCTGAGCTCATGTTTTACTTTTCTGCATTGAGGATAAGAACAGAGCTCCAGGGGCACCTGGGTGGCTCAGCTGGTGAAGTCCACCTTCAGCTCAGGTCACGATCCCCGGGATCGAGTCCCGCATTGGGCTTCCTGCTTAGCAGAGAGTCTGCTTCTCCCTCTCCCTCTGACCCTTGTGCTCTCTTGCTTGCTCACTCGCTGTCTCTCTCGCTCAAATGAATAAATAAAATCTTAAAAAAAAAAAAAAAAAAGAACAGAGGTCCCAGGGTGGTGGAGGGGAGGGTTCAGTGGGAGAGCCAGCGAGGTGCTCAGCATGAGGTCGGGCACGGTTAAAGGCTCGCTAGCTGGCAAACGGTGGCTGGGTTATCATTCTCCGAAGGCCTGACCTCATCAGCGTGAAACAGTTCACGGATACGAACCTGGGTGTCTGTGGCTGCTGGCCATCTCCACTCACAGGGTCTCTTTACATGTCACTTGTCCAAAACAGAACTCCTCATCCCCTTCTGGTCTTCATGCCAAACCTGTCCCCACATTGGGCTCCTGTCAATGGCACCACCGTCCACCCAGGGTCAACCAGAAACCTGCCACTCCCTCTCTTTCACCCACGATGCCCAGTAATCCCTGAGGCAATGGATTTCATCACGGAAATACTTCTCAGGCCTCCTCAGCCCCTCCTCTCCCATGGGCCTCATGCAGCTGCCGGTATGTCCCTCCCCTGTGATAGCCTTTGGCCGCTCTGCGTCCACTCTGGACCCCTCTGACCTATTCTTTAAGAAATATCCTCTTAATGACTTAAACCCTTTTATTTATTTATTTTTGCAAGAGAGAGGGAGAGAGTGTGCGCACGCACAAGTAGGGGGGAGGGGCAGAGGGAAAAGAAGAAGCCGACTCCTCGCTGAGCAGGGAGCCCATGTGGGACTCAATCCCAGACGCTGGGATCATGACCTGAGCTGAAGGCAGATGCTTGACTGACTGAGCCACCCTGTGCCCCACTTAAACCCTTTTAATGGATTTCTATCGCTCTTAGGATAAATCAAAATAAAAAGTGAAATTTACTAAGCAGCAGCTGTGGGCCGGGCGCTGTGCTTTATCTCCTGCAGCTCTGGAAACCCTGTTGGGTAGAGACCATCACTTCCAGCTGGTAGGTCACCTTCAACAAGTTCATTTAGTGCCTCAGTTTCATCATCTGCTAAATGGGGATAATACCTTGCCTTGTTGGGTTATTGCAAGGACCAAATTAGTTCTATCACGTAAAGCGCTCAGAACATGCCCGGTAAGTATTAAGTGCTTATTACATTTAGCTGGGTGTGGGAGACGACCCACCATTTTGCAGATAAGGCAAGAGCCAGAGAGAGGTTAAGGAACTCGGCCAAGGGCTCCGGTGACGAAACGGCCCAGTCAGGATTCACAAGCCTGCTGACTCCATCACTGTGCCGTCTTCAGGGAGAGTCCAGGGGCCCTGCCTGTTGCTCGCCAGCCTGCTCCAAAGCCACCCTGGCCTGCGATACTTGCTTCAGCTCCTAAATGCACCTCGAACCCCCCACCTCTGTCCCTCATAAGCTGTTCCATCTCTTGTGGGCCTTTGTCTCCTCCAGGAAGCCCTCCTTGGACTCCCCAGACCACATGAAGTCCCTGGTAAGTCCTTCCTATAGCCACCCCCCACCCCGCACTTCCTGGCAACAATTCGTGCTCTAGCAATTATTGAATTGTTCATAACACTGTGTTTCCTGTCTGTCTCCCCCCGCCCGCCCCGTGGCTCTGTGAGGGTGGGGACCATGTCTTTCTTAAAGCCCCCAGTCTTTATGGAATGAATGAAACAATGAATGAACCCGGGGTTTCAATTATCCTTGTCAACTAGATGCTGCAAAGCTCTTTCCTCAGGGGGAGGGAGGTGGTGAGGGGAACCTGATGGGAGACCCAAGCCGGCAGAGGAAGTCTAGGATAGCCATGAGGACAGAGGGGTTCATTGGTACGAGGGGCTGCGGGGTCCAGGTGGAAGGGGGTATCAAAATATAGAAGGCAACGTGTTCATGGTCAGCATCTTGCTGGAGCTCTGAAGCTTGGGGTCTGAGTGCAGACAGCCGAATAGAGTTCCTGGCACAGAGTAAATGCTCAATAAACGTTGGTCATTCATATGAACAGCACAATCATCTGAATGGAGTTGTAGGAAAGGCTGTTTTACTTGGGAAAAGGGAAGGAAGGAGGAATAATATGAACAAAAATACAGAGAAATGAAGCATGGGTGTTTGGTCAGGATGGGGGAGCCAGCGTGCATCTGTGGAAGAAAGGCTGGGAGGATGGGTCATGCCGGAATGGAAGGGCCTTGGATGCCTTGTTAGGGTATCTGGGCTTTATCTTTTAAGCCAGTGATTTCCAAAGTGTGTTTGTTAAATGACAATGCATAAGAAGGGCTTCTGTGCCAAATCCGGCAAAGGGCTGATGGAGTAAAAAATAAAACAGGTCCTCTGCTGGAAGACTTGGAGCCTTTAATTCGTCATTTTGGGTTGGGATTCTCTAAGAGTGTGTATGCTATAGGGGGTTTCTTAAACTTCCTTGAGCCAAGAATGAGGATTCTGAGGCCCAGATGGAAGGCTATAAGAAATGCTGCTGTAGGCCCCGGGCAAACTTGAAAGGTTTTGGGGGTTGCAAATGATGGGATCAGATCTGTGTTTTAGGCAAAGAAATTCTGTGGCCCGGTTGCCACTGTGGAGAGAGCACAGGGAAAAGGAGAGGGGGGTACGTATAATTGGCTTGCTCCTGGGGGAAACAGAAGCAGCAGAGAATCACCGGCCCCAGCCAATGGGCAGGGGTGGGGTGGGGCTCCGTGTGGGCTTGGCTGGGGTGCTGTCCCCATGCTTCTAGACGGTCAGAGAGGGGAAAGCCTGAGTGCTAGCCATGCATGGGTTTGAATGCACCTGTGGCTGAGACTAGCACCTCTCCTGTCTACTCCCTCCCACAAGCTCAGGTCATTCTTTTTTTTTTTTTTTTTAAATTTATTAATTTGATAGTGACAGAGAGAGAGAGCACACAAGCAGGGGGAGTAGCAGGCAGAGGGAGAAGCAGGCTCCCCGCTGAGTAGGGAGCCTGACTTGGGGCTCAATCCCAGGACCCTGGGATCATGACCTGAGCCGAAGGCAGACGCTTAACTGACTGAGCCACCCAGGCACCCTCAGGTCATACTTCTGCCGGTCCGTCCAGCCTCTCCCCTGCAGAGAGGTCTCCTACATCCCAGCACCTCTCCAGCCCCGCCCCTTACCACCTCTTGCCCAGGTGCTGCGGAACCAACTCCGGGATTATGGGGCCATCTCCTTTGGATTCCACTAGTGGGCCCCAAATGACCCAAATCATGGTGGAGTTGCGAAGACTCACGTCTTCCAGACACACCTGTAAAAAAGATGTAAGACGAATGTTCTCCTTGATGTACCTACATCAAGAAAAAGGAAAACCGTAACATGTGAAGGGAAATTCAACATAACAGAGAGCTGTGCCGTCACGGCTGGGCCCTTGCAAGGTGGAGAAGCCCCCTTCAGATCCTCACTGGAGTCTCCATCTGTTAGCTCGTTCTCATTAATTAGTGTGCTTTTTCTCAGGCATCAGCACTCATAGCAAATAAAGACAAGGTTTCAGATCCAAAATCTTTTTTATTTATCACTCACTGTTGTAAGCTTTGTCTTCTATTTTTCATTGCAAATAGCCAAGCATTTCCGCTATATTATGGATTACATTTTACAGTGTTAGGCTAGTTGGGGCAGTTTGCAATAAAAAATCCCCCTTCCCTCTCCCCACATGGGTAAAAATGTGCTGAGTTCGAAACTGATTTACAAATGAATTTTTGGAGCATAATCTGTCTGGAAGCTATTTGGCGTATCTTTGTAACCACAAAATTGTGGATCTGTTTGTGAATTTGTTCACCCCAAGTAGACTTCTGCCTTGCTTTCTTTTCTTCCTCCCTCCCTTTCTTCCTGACTTCCTTCCTCCCCCACCCTCTTTGTCTCTCTCATTCTTTGTGACATCCAACACCCCTCCCCCTGCATCCCTCCATCCTGCTTCTCATGATTTTTCCCAATACTGCTTGGAGGGCACCACCCCTCCACCACTCTAAGTCCAAGCCTGGATGGGTGTTGACCCCGCCCAAGGGTGGCCTGTGCCCAGGCCCAGCCAACTCACACAGCACGTTTCCCTGTGTCAGTGTGGAGCCGAGTCAGGCCAGCTAGAGCCAGTGAAAGTCTCTTGGTTATTTGATTTGTTGGACTACCTTCTCCCTTTTCCTGAGAGGGTAAGAGGTTTGGAGCTGTGGCCGCCATCTTTCCGTGACAGGAAAATGAAGCCAATATGGAGGGGAGCAGACTTAGAGTCAGCCTTTGATCCTCTGACAGGCTGCAGCTGAAGCCCCACCTATGGTGGGGGCTTTTGTTCTATGAGCCACTAAATCCACTTTGCTTAAACCAGTTTGGGTTCGGTTTTCTGTCACTTGGTAACCAGAAGTGTCCTCACTGGTTCCCACGTCTAGTCACCTCTTCTCCATTAGTGAGCCTCACGGCAGATTCGCCGATCCCCCACTGTCGATGGCAATACACTACTCTTCTCCCTCTCTCTGCAGGATGAGCAGTGCATGCATGTCTTGCTGAAAGAAAAGGAACCGTTTTTAAATATTCTGAGCTTCAGTCTTCTCTGTACCTGCAAATAGGCGAGTCACATATGTTCCCAGGGCTCCAGCAGACACTAGCTGTCCTCTGGCATCCGTCCTGAAACCCAGAGCTGCTCTCCTGCTGGGAAAGGTAGCCAGCCCACAGGCAGAACCAAGCAGACATGAACTCAGGGTGTTTTGAGTCTCTTGATCCAAACTGACCAGACTGGCCTCTCCTGCCCCTTCTCTGGAGGCAGAGAGAATTCGTGGCATCTTTGGAAGAATAGTAAACCTGGCTGTTATGAGAGAAGAAAAGTGATTAAAGCCATGAGCCAGTTCTGGGTCCAAAACCTCATCTCACTGCTCGCAAGCTGGGTGCCAGTGGCAAGTTACTGAGCCTCAGTTATCCCATCCGTAAAATGGGGTTAGCAGTATCCACCTCGCCGAGCATTTGTGGGGTAGAGCACAATGCCTGAAGTAAGCAGCCAATATATGAGGAGAAATAATGCTTCTTATTATCATGAGGCATCTCCAAGCCTGGTCTAACCTGTGAGCATGCCGAATGAAGCGTACTGTTAACTGGAAAGGTTCTAAAGATGGAGAGGGCAGGCCGTGGCTATGGTTTGGCTTCTCCTTAGCAGGAGCCATGGGGTAAAGTACATGAACTTTAGTTTTAAGGATGAGTTAAGCTCAAGTCTGGCTCAGTCACTTACAAGCTGCATGACCTTGAATAAGCTATGAGTGACTTTTCTGAGCCTCCATGATCCCATCTGTAAAATAGGCAAGTGGAAACTTATCTCAGAAGCGTGTGAGGATGCGAAGAGCTAATGTATGCACCTGCCTGGCACATTGTTCAAAACTCGGTAAGTAGTAGGGTACACCTCGAGCGTGTCCAGAAGCTGGCTATGCGAATGATGGTCCATAATTATGTGAGCACAGCAACGAGGCTGCTGGGATCTTTATTTAAGCAGAATTAATTATTCCTTAGACAAGGGATGTAATTTACGGTGAGAGACAAGGAAGAGAAGCAAAAGGAGGAAGGATAATGAGAAAACAGCACGTGTGAGGGAGGAAGAGCTACGCGAGATGACGCCGTCTGGAGAGCTTTCTGCAGACTGCTGCTGTCTGCCAGCCGATGGCGGGAGCGCTGGCCCAGCTGTAGGAGAGCTGGGTCCCGGCCTCTGCCTCTTCCTCCAGAAACTCGCCTCACTTTGGTTCTGGCTGAGATGCTTTCCTTAACTGTGTGACCTTGCGTGGGTCGCGGCTTCTCTGAGCCTCGTATTCTCTCTGTGAGATGAGGGTATCGACACTTGTCTCTGTCACAGGGTGGATGTGGGGACTGAAATGTGGAACGTGGACACACTTTTAAAATTCCCTAGAATCCCTTACGGTCCCAGATGGACTCAATAGTCTGTGGTTTGGGTTCTGCCATTTTCTAATGCACATTAAACATTCTGAGCATACTTTTTCTTTTTCTTTTCTTTCTTTCTTTTTTGGGGGGGGGGCAGAGAGAGGGAAAGAGAGAATCTTAAGCAGGCTCCATGCCCAGTGTGGAGCTTGACTCTTACAACCCTGAGATCATGTCCTGAGCTGAAATCCAAGAGTCAGATACTTCACCGGCTGAGCCACCCAGGCACCCCTGAGCATACTTTCTCTGTGTCTGTTTCATGCCCTGGAGCATGGCTATGGTGGGGACGGGGTGGGGAGGGCAGCAACACAGAATTTGGCTTGGGCTGGGGTCTTGTCGGAGGAGGTGCCTGAGGAGGGGCCGTTAAATGCAGCAGGGGCTGAGGGGGCAGACAGGAGGCAGGCTAACTACTTAGGTGTCAGACAGACCTCAACCTGAATCCTGGCCTCCAGCTGGGAGACACTGGGCAGATCCCTTATGAACTTTCCAGTCTCCCTTTATTCATAGGGATGAGAGTGTTACTGTGAAGACAGAAAGAGAAACGTGTGTAAAGCACTTAGTGTGGTTCCTGGCACCTTTTCCATCTCCGTGAGTTTTAGTTTATTACCCAAAGAGGAGAGACACATCAGAAACTCAGGAACCCCTGAATCCAGCCTGGGTTAATTCAGAAATGAGCACTCGACCCTCCAAGGGGGAGTCTGATTTTCAAATGTACTTGTCTTCCTTCACTTAATACTGCTTGATTGGCTTAGAATGGCAGAGTGGGGACTCTCACAGTCGGAGGGGATATTAGCCAGGGCTTGGAGCCATGGCCTCAGGAATCCGCAGAGAGCGGCATCGGTGCCAGGAAGGCCCGGTAGGCAGGGTTCCAGGAGTCTGCTGTTGAAGGTGGTTTACAAACCCCACAGCCCCATGCTTGAGTCCATTACGGTGCTCCTCCCCTGCGGTCGAGGCCATTCTTGGAAGAGTCGTGTCACAGTAGACGTTATTACCTTTCTTTCCTGGAGCAGGAATCCATCGTCCAGTCACGATCATCCGGGTCCAATTTTATTTTTGTTTTTTTTTTCAAGTTTCAGAGATGTATTCAGCAGTGTAAACCCCAACACAATACACCAACATGATCTCATGCATTGAGAGGGGAAATCTTTCCTGGATAAAGAGGAAAATTACGCAGATGGCTTCTGCAAGACCTCCATCCTAAGCAGCTTTATAGTGAAACATTTCATTTAAAAGTCTGGACCTTCTTTCTTCAGTTTGCAGTAATCTACACTCATCAAGTAAAACTTGTATTGATCATGGAGACCCAGTGTGTTCCAGGTTTCTGGTTATTTTTCTTATCCTAACTGACATCCAGATTGAACACTGCCAGGAGGAGCAAGACATAGAGCACTGCTCCAGTACCTTCTCCCCCTCTGAGCTCGGATGCTTCTTGGCTGGACCGAGGATCTGGTGGAAACAATGGTGATGGCAGAGGTCTCGGGTCCAGAAGGAGAACAGATCAAATCTGCAAGCCCCTATACCCTGTGTCCAGTTTCAGATCAATTTCTAGAATTCTACAGCATCCCCCACCGGGAGCTCCAGGGTGCTGCCTGCTAGGCCCTCCGAAGGATGAGCTGGGGCTCTGAGACTGGTGCTGAGCAGCAGAAGGAGGAGGGAGACCAGAATCCTGAAGAACTCAATCTTTTTGGCAGGGGAGGTGACAGTGGGGTATCTGGAGGCCAGAGGCCAACGGGATGGAGAACACTGTCCTCTGTGAAAACTTAGGCTGTCATTAATATCATCGAGGCTCCAAAAGACACCCCAGCATTCTAATAAGAAATGAAAGCCCGAGAGGCTCAGTGCCCAGTCTGGTCGGCAGACGCTTGCCAGGCCAGGCGCCCCCAGCAGAGGGCGCACGCGGGGATGGGAGGGGCCACCACGCCACATCCCATCTGGTCCTGCTCCGCCAGAGCAGGGCAGGTACCAGGAGACCTGCCACCCCAGGGATCAGAGTCATTCAAAGGAGAGGCCCAGGAGTGTTGGGGGTGGGGAAGATAGAGACTGGGGCACTTGACCCCAGCCTAGCTCCCCAAATTTGCACATAGTTTTGCACGGATTGGGTTTCCACCTAGTGCAAGGCACAGCCTGGTCTTCCCGCACACTGCTTCCAGATTCACCTGCTGAAGATACCGCTCGAAACATGTGCTTCTTCTTTTTTTTTTTTTAATGATTTTTTATTATATTATGTTAGTCACCATACAGTACATCCCCGGTTTCCGATGTAAGGCTCGATGATTCATTAGTTGTGTATAACACCCAGTGCACCATGCAATACGTGCCCTCCTTACTACCTTCTGCTCCAGGACCTACAGTGACTCCCCATTTCCACGGCATCATGTGAAGTCCCTGCCCGGTGTCCGGACCTTTAATGTCTGCCTGGTGTCTCCGCCCTTCCGGTCGGTGTCATGTCTCCGTGCACCGTTTCCCTGGGGCAGACTGGTGCCCTCGCTCGCTCGCCTCAAACTGCCACCGGCTTTCTCTTCTGTAAAATGGCCCTGGTAGTGCCCCCTCCCCCACAGAGTCGCTGGGGTGGGGATTATGTGAGAGAACACATGTGAACGACGCGCCTGGCACGCAGTAGGCATTATGGTAAGTGTTTGCGGTAATAGTGATTCTGCTTCTGCACGAATCCCTTCCTTTTTAAACCCCCCACCTCCTCGCCCAGCCAAGACGTCTCTGTCTTTCACAGCCCGGCTCAACGGGGCTCTTCTTCCCAGAAGCCATGCAGGGTCCCTTTGGGCCAGGAGTTTGCAAAGCTGGGGCGCACCTTAGGAAGTCTATTTTTCTTTTACGTGGCTTAAAATGTTTTATTTCGGTGGTAGAAGCACATCACATGAACTTTACCACCGTAACCATGTGTAAGGGTACCGTGCAAGCAGTGTTGCATGTGTTCACACTGTTGTGCAACAGATCCTTCGAACTTGTTTATTTCGCAAAACCAGCACGGTGCACCCTGAACAAAACCTCCCCATTTCCTGCTTGCCCCAGCCCCTGGCAATCGCCCACTTTCGTCTCTATGAATTTGAATATTTTAGAGACTCAATATAAGCAGAATAGTACAATATTCGTCTTTTTGTAACTGGCTTCTGTCACTTAGCAGGACGTCCGCAAGGTTCATCCGTGTTCAGCGTGTGACAGGATTTCCTTCCTTTTTTAAGGCTGAATAACATTCTACCATATAGTGTATATACATACATATATACACATATTTGTACACCACATTTTTAAGAAAGATTTTATTTCTTTATTTGAGAGAGAGAGGGAGAGAGCACGAGGGGGGGAGGGGCAGAGGGAGAAGCAGGCTCCCCGCTGAGTAGGCAGGCTGATGTGGGACTCGATCCTAGGGCTCCGAGATCACAACCTGAGCTGAAGGCAGACGCTTAACCAACTGAGCCACCCAGGTGCCCCACTTCTTTGGTGTCTTTACCCCAAAGTGGGATCGCTGCATCGTAGGTGCTTCTGTGTTTGATTTTTTGAGGAACTGCCATACTGTTTTCCTTGGCTTTTGTGCCATTTTGCAGTCCCACGACCAGTGCACAGGGTTCCAATTCCTCCACATCCTGGCCGACACTTGTTATGCTCTGGTTTCTAATGGGTGGGAGGTGATCATCTCATTTGTCTGTTTTTGCTTTTACTGCGTGTAATTTTGGCGTCATATCCAAGAAATCATTGCAAAATCAAACGTCTTGAAGCTTTTCCCTGATGTTTTCTTCAAGGAGATTTATACTTTTGAGTCTCTTGTTTAGGTCTTTAATCAATTTTGAATTAATTTTTGTATATGGTATAAAGTAAGGATCCAACTTCATTTTTTTTGCACGTGGCTATCCAGTTTTCCTAGCACCATTTGTTGAAGAAATGGTCCTTTTCCCATCAAGTGGTCTTCGCATGCTTGTTGGAGACCATTTGACCATACAGGGCTATCCAGTGTTGCTAGAGATCCCAAGTGAATTTTAGGATGGATTTTTTTTTTTTAATTTCTGCAAAAAAAAAAAAAAAAAGTCATTGGTATTTTGATTGGGATTGCGTTGAATCTGTAGAGCACTTTGGATAGTCATGACTTCTGAACAATATGTGGTTTTCTGATCCATGATCATGGGATGTCTCCATTTACTGGTGTGATTTTTTAAAAAATTAATTAATTAATTTTAGAGAGAGAGAGCACAAGTGGGAGGGACAGAAGGAGAGGGAGAGAATCCCAAGCAGATTCCATGCTGAGCGTGGAGTCCCACGCAGGGCTTGATCCCATGACCCTGAGATCACAACCTGAGTGGAAACCAAGAATTGGCCACCCAGGCACACCTACTTGTGTGATTTTTGTATGTTGGACCATCTTTGCATTCTGGGAATAAATTCCACTTGGTCATGGTGTCTTGGTCTTTTTAATGTGGTTGAATTTGGTCTGCTAGTGCTTTGTTGAGGATTTTGGAATCAATATTAGGATAATTCTGGCCATCATAAAACAAGTTTAGGAGTGTTCCTTCCTCTGCAACTTTTTTGGAAGGGTTCAAGGAGGATTGGTATTAATTTTATTTTAAATATTTGGTGGAATTCTCCAGTGAAGTCATCTAGTCCTGGGCTTTTCATTGTTGGGCAGTTTTTTATTACTAATTCAAACTCCTTACTGCTTATAGGTCTGTTCAATTTTATTTTATTTTATTGAAATGCAATTGACATACAACATATTAGTTTCAGGTGTACAACATAATGATTCAATATTTGAACAATTGCAAAATGATCACAACACTAAGTCTAGTTAGCACCCATCACCATACATGGTTACACATTTTTTTTCTTGCAATGAGATTTTTAAGATCTACTCTTTCAGCAACTTTCAGATGTGCAATACAGTATTATACTCACCATGCTACACATTGTACTCCTTAGATTTTCTCTCCCTTTCTTCCTTCCTTTCTTCTTTTCCTTTTCTTTTCTTTTTCAGATGTACAATATAGTGATTCAACAATTCTATACATTACTCAGTGCTCACCACCATAACTGTATTCTTTTATTTTTTAAGATTTGTTTATTCATTTGAGAGAGAGAGAGAGAGATAGCACGAGCAAGGGGAGGGGCAGAGGGAGAACAGACTCCCTCCTGAGTAGAGAGTCCAATGCCGGACTCGATCCCAGGACCCTGAGATCATGACCTGAGCCGAAGGCAGATGCTTAATTGACTGAGCCATCCAGGCGCCCCACTGTAACTGTATTCTTAATCCCCTTCATCTATTTCACCCATCCTCCCCACCCACCTCCCTTCTGGTAATGACCGGTTTGTTCTCTGTATATAACAGCCTGTTTTTTTGGTCTCTTTTTTTCTTTGTTTTTTGTTTCTTAAATTCCACATATGAGTGAAATCATATGTTATTTGTCTTTCTCTGACTTATTTCACTTAGCATTGTACCCTCCAGATCCATCTGTGTCATTGCAAATGGCAAGATTTCATTCATTTTTATGGCTGAATAATATTCCGTTGTGTATGCAGACCACATATTCTTTATCCATTCATCTGTTGGTGGGCACTTGGATTGCTTCTGTAATTTGGCTATTGTAAAAACGCTACGACAAACACAGGGGTGCATATATCTTTTCAAATTAGTGTTTTCATGTTCTTTGGGTAAATACCCAGTAGTGGAATTACTGGAACATATGGTAATTTATTTTTAATTTTTTGAGGAAACTCCATAGTGTTTTCCACAGTGGCTCCACCAGTTTGCATTCTCACCAACAGGGCTCCTTTTTCTCCACATCCTCGCCAGCATTTGTTGTTTCTTATGTTGTTGATTTTAGCCGTTCTGACTGGTGTGAGGTGATCTCTCATTGCGGTTTTGATGTGCATTTCCCTGATGAAGAGTGATGTTGAGCATCTTTTCATGTGTCTGTTGGCCACCTGGATGTCTTCTTTGGAGAAATATCTGTTCATGTCTTCTGCCCATTTTTAATTGGATTATCATTACTATTACTATTGGTGTTGTTACATAAATTCTTCATAAATTTTGTATACTAACCCTTTATTGGATATGTCATTTGCAAATGTTTCCTTCCATTCAATAGGTTGTCTTTTAGTCCTGTTGATTGTTTCCTTCACTGTGCAGAAAACTTTTATTTTGATGACGTCCCAATAGTTTATTTTTGCTTTCTTTTCCTTTGCCTTAGGAGACATATCCAGAAAAGTGTTGCTATGGCTATTGTCAGTGAAATTACTGCCTGTGCACTCTTCTAGGATTTTTATGGTTCTAAGTCTCATATTTAGGGCTTTAATCCATTTTGAGTTTATTTTTGTGTATGGTGTAAGAAAGTGTTCCATTTTCATTCTTTTGCATGTAGCTGTCCATTCACCCAACACCATTTGTTGAAGAGACTAAATTTTTCCCATTGGATATTCTTGCCTCCTTTGTTAAAGATTGATTAACCATATAATTGTGGGTAAGTTTATTTCTGGGCTCTCTTTGCTGTTCTATTGATCTATGTGTCTATCTTCGTGCAGGTACTATACTGTTTTTATTACTACAGCTTTGTAGTGTATATTGAAATCTGGGATTGTGGTACCTTCAGTTTTGTTCTTTTCCAAGATTACTTTAGCTGTTCGGGATCTTTTGTGGTTCTCTACAAGTTTTAGGATTATTTGTTCTAGTTCTGTGAAAAAGGCTGATGGTATTTTGATAGGGATTAAATGTGTACATGGCTTTGGATAATATAGATATTTTTAACATTATTGGTTCTCCCAATCCATGAGCATAAAATATCTTCCCATTTGTTCTTCTGTTTTGTTCATTTGTATTTTATAGTTTTTGGAGTATAGGTCTTTCACCTCCTTAGCTGAGTTTATTCCTAGGTATTTTATTACTTTTGGTGCAGTTGTAAATGAGATTGTTTTCTTAGTTTCCCTTTCTGCTACTTCATTATTAGTGTATAGAAATGCAGCAGATTTCTGTATATTAATTTTGTATCTTGTGACCTTACTGAATTCATTTATCAGTTCTAGCAGGCTTTTTTTGTGGAGTCTTTAGGATTTTCTGTATGGAATATCATGCCACCTACAAATAGCAAAAGTTTTACTTCTTTCTTATCAATTTTATTCCTTTTTCTTATCTGATTGCTACTGCTAGAACTTCCAGGACTGTGTTGAACAACATGAGGAGAGTGGACATCCTTGTCTTGTTCCTGACTTAGGAGAAAAGCTCTCAGTTTTTCACCATTGAGAGTGATGTTAGCTGTGGGTTTTTCGTATATGGCTTTTATTTCGTTGAGGGCTTTTTATCATGAATGGATGCTGTACTTCGTCAATGCTTTTTCTGTATCTACTGAGATGATATTTTTTTTAATCCTTTCTCTTGTTGATCTGACGTATCATGTTGATTGATTTGCAAATATTGAACCACCTTGCATCTCTGGAATAAATCCTACTTATTGTGGTGAATGATTTTTTAAATGTATTGTTGGATTCGGTTTGCTAATATATTATTGAGAATTTTTGCATCTTTGTTCATCAGAGATATTGGCCTGTAGTTCTCTTTTTTGGTAATGTCTTTATCTGGCTCTGGTGTCAGGGTAATACTGGCCTCATAGAATGAATTTGAAAATTTTCCTCCCTCTTTAATTTTTTGGAGCAGTTTTGAGAGAACAGGTATTAACTCTAATTTTTTTTTTTTAAAGATTTTATTTATTTATTCGACAGAGATAGAGACAGCCAGCGAGAGAGGGAACACAAGCAGGGGGAGTGGGAGAGGAAGAAGCAGGCTCATAGCGGAAGAGCCTGATGTGGGGCTTGATCCCATAACGCTGGGATCATGCCCTGAACCGAAGGCAGACGCTTAACCGCTGTGCCACCCAGGCGCCCCAGGTATTAACTCTTAAAATGTTTGTTAGAATTTGCCTGTGAAGCCATCTGGTCCTGGGCTTTTGTTTGTTGGGAGTTTTTTGATTACTGATTCAATTTTATTGATGGTAAAATCAGTCTATTGAAATTTTCTATTTCTTCTTGATTCAGTTTTAGGAAGTTATATGTTTCTAGGAATTTATCCATATCTTCTTGGTTGTCCAATTTGTTGGCATATAATTTTCATAGTATTCTTTTACAATGGTTTGTATTTCTGTGGTGTTGGTTGTTATTTCTCCTCTTTCATTTGTGATTCTATTTATTTGAGTCCTCTCTCTCTCTCTTTTGATGAAGCTGCTAAAGGTTTATCAATTTTGTTGATCTTTTCAAACAACCAGCTTCTGGTTTCATTGATCTTTTCTATTGCGTTTTTTTTTTTTTAAGTTTCTATATCATTTGTTTCTGTTCTAATCTTTATTTCCTTCCTTCTGCTGGTGTTGGATTTTGTTTGTTCTTTTTTTTCTAGCTTCTTTAGGTGTAAGTTTAGGTTGTTTATTTGAGATTTTTCTTGCTTCTTGAGGTAGGCCCATATTGGTAAAAATTCCCTCTTAGAACTGCTTTTGCTGCATCGCAAAGATTTTGGATGGTTGTGCTTTCATTTTCATTTGTTTCTATATAACTTTTGATTTCTCCATTGACCCATTCATTGTTTAATAGAATGTTATTTAACTTCCATGTATTTGTGGTCTTTCCAGATTTTTTTTGTGGTTAATTTCTAATTTCATGGCATTGTGTTCAGAAAAGATGCAAGGTATGACTTCAGTCTTTTTGAATTTGTTGAGACTAGTTTTGTGGCCTAATATGTGATCTATTCTGGAGAATGTTCCATGTGCACTTGAAAAGAATGTATTCCACCATTTTAGATGGAATGTTCTGAATGTATCTGTTAAATCCATCTGGTCCAGGGGCGCCTGGGTGGCACAGCGGTTAAGCGTCTGCCTTCGGCTCAGGGCGTGATCCCGGCGTTGTGGGATTGAGCCCCACATCAGGCTCCTCTGCTATGAGCCTGCTTCTTCCTCTCCCACTCCCCCTGCTTGTGTTCCCTCTCTCGCTGGCTGTCTCTATCTCTGTCAAATAAATAAATAAAATCTTAAAAAAAAAATCCATCTGGTCCACTGTATCTTTCAAAGCCACTGTTTCGTTGTTGATTTGCTGTTTAGATGATCTGTCCATTGATGTAAGTGGGGTGTTAAAATCCCCTACTATTATTGTAATACTATCGATTAGTTCCTTTATGTTTATGATTAACTGCTTTATGTATTTGGGTGTTCCCATGTTGGGCGCGTACATATTTACAATTGTTATATTCTCTTGTCGAATTGTCCCTTCTATTATTAATGTCCTTCTTGTCTCTTGTTACAGTCTTTCTTTTAAAGTCTATTTTGTTCTATGTCAGTATTGCTAACCCAGCTTTCTTTTGACATCGATTCACATGATAAATGTTTCTCCATCTCCTCACTTTCAATCTGCAGGCATCTTTCAGTCTGAAATGAGTCTCTTATAGGCAGTATATAGGTCTTATTTTTTTATGTGCTCTGTAACCCTATGTTTTATTTATTTATTTGTTTATTTATTTATTTAATCCTATGTCTTTTGATTGGAGTGTTTAGTCCATTTACATTCAAGTAATTACTGATAGATATGTATTTATCGTTAAATAAAATAAAGTAATAAAATAGTTATTTTTTGGTTGTTTTTGTAGATTTTCTCTGATCCTTTTTTTTCTTGCTCTTTCATGGTTTATTGGCTTTCTTTAGTGATATATTTGGATTCCTTTCTCTTTATTCTTTGCATATCTATTTCTGGTTTTTGATTTGGGGTTACCCTTAGGTTTGTATAGAAGTTCTTCTCCATGTAGCAGTCTGTATTAAGTTGATGGTCACTTAGGTTTGAATCCATTCTTTACTCCTCACCTCCCCTTCTACATTTTAGGTATGTGGTGACATACTTCACATCCTTTTGTGAGTCCCTTGACTTATTTTTACAGACATCTTTTTTATTTTTTTAACTGCTTTTGTGCTTCCAACTTTTTTACTCTCACTTATGGTTTTTCTTTCGACTCAAAGAGCCCCCTCTAATATTTTTTTCAGAGCTGGTTTAGTGGTCATGAATGCCTTTAGTTTTTGTTTGCCTGAGAAATCCTTATCTCTCTTTCTATTCTGAAAGGTAGCCTTGCCACATTGTTTTCTTGGCTGCAGATTTTTCCCTTTCAGAACTGTGAATGTATCATGCCACTCCCTTCTGGCTTGTAAAGTTTCTGCTGAAAAATCTGCTGATGGCCTTATGGGGTTTCCCTTGTATGTAATTGCTTTCTTTTCTCTTGCTGCTTTTAAACTTTTTTCTTTAGCACTACTTTCCCCTTTCTTTTTAAAAAAGATTTTATTTTTAAGAAATCTCTACACCCAACATGGGGCTTGAACTCACAACCCCAAGATCAAGAGTTCCATGCTCTACCAACTGAGCCAGCCAGGTGCCCCTACTTTTTGTTATTTTAATTACTATGTGTCTTGGGGTGGGCCCCCCTTGGGTTGATTTTTTTGGGAGTTCTACTTCAGACTGGCAGAACAAACTCCAGAACTAAATGTGGACCAGTGTCACCTTATTCATTTATTTGACACAGAGAGAGAGAGAGAGAGAGCACACCAGAGGAGAGAGGGGCAGAGAGAGAGAAGGAGAAGCAGACTTCCTGCTGAGCAGGGAGCCCAATGCCTAATGCAGGGCTTGATCCCAGGACTCCAGGATCATGACCTGAGGTGATGGCAGACCCTTAACTGACTGAACCACCCAGGCACCCCTATGATCATTACTTTAAATTCTCTTTCAATAGTATTACTTATCTCCATTTTGCTTAGGTCTCTTGCTGTGGTTTTTGTCCTGTTCTTTCATTTGGGACATATTCCTATGTCTCCTCATTTTGCCTAACTCTCTGTGTCTGTTTCTGTGTGTTAGGAAAGTCGGCTACATCTCTTGTTCTTATAAGTAATGTGCGGAGCAGGCATTTTTAATGAGGTGGCACCGGTCCTTTTCCACAGGGGATGCACAGCCACTGGGGAGACCAGGGTGGCCATGGTTGCTCCTTGAAATGCACGTGGGGGGTTGGGTGCTGTAGTTTTAACAAGATGTGGTTGTCCCCCCACCCCCAGGAGGTTGGGAGATGCAGTGTTGGCATGGTTTGCCCCTGTCTTTCGGGGGAGGAGACCCGCAGACCTGGGACTGAGGCAGGTCTGGCTAAAGGGGTCAGGGCCCAGTGTAAGCAAGTTAGGTGGTGAATGCCCTGCTGCACTCGTTCCCACAGGTGGTTGTGTGTTTATGCCGAGAGGCAGGCAAAATGGCACCTGCTAACTCCTTTGTTCCTGGAGAAGTCCCTCAGGGAACTCTGAGCTTAGTAACTACCTCTCCCTCCTATACGCTCCAGGTATTTTTCACACGGCAGCTTGTATGCTGTATCTCTGCAGGCTGTTTGCTGTGCTTTGTCTTTAAGGGTGGGGACTCAGCTTCCTATCTCCCTCCGAGCTCTCCCAGAGCCAAGCCTGCTGATTTTTAAAGTTCCGGGCTTTATGTCTCCCTGGCTGAAAGAACTCAATCAAATGTGGCCCCTCTGGTTTCCAACACCAAATGCTATGTGGATTTGTCCTCCCGGTGCAAGCTCCCTGGTGTGATAGTCTGTTTTTCACTCCTCTCTGCGCCCATAACTCCTTCTCTCCATTGGTCAGACCCATGAGGCTTAGCTCTCTCCACCACATCCCTGCCCTGCCTACCTTCTTCAGTGTGGCCTCTTTTCTGAATTTAGTCGTGGAGTTTGTTCTGTCAGGCTTTGGGTCATTTTCTGGGTTATTTGCACTGATGTGAGTGTTTTCTAGTTGTATCCATGGGAGGAGGTGAGTTTAGGGTCCTACCATCTTCCTGGAAGTTTCTCTTGCTTTTTTCTCCATTCTGTAACTCTATGTGTTTTAGTTGGAGTGTTTAGTCCATTTACATTCCAAGTAATTGTTAATAGGTATGTATGTATTGCCATTTTGTTATGTGTTTTATCATCATTTTTGTAGTTCTTTGTTCCTTTCTTCTCTTGGTCTCTTCTCTCATGGTTTGCAGGCTTTCCTTAGTGATATCTTGAATTCCTTTCTCTGCATGTTTTGCATATCTGTCACCAGTTTTTGATTTGTAGTTACTATTAGGTTTGTATATAACGTCCTCTGCATATAGCCGTCCATAATAAGCTGATGGTCGCTTCAGCTTGAACCCATTTTAAAAGCACTAAATTTTTACTCCTCTCCCCTTCATGTTTTAGATATTGGTATGATAGTTTACATCCTTTTATTCTGTGAGTCTCTCGATTGATTTTTATAGATATACTCAATTTTACTGCTCTTGGGCTTCCTACTTTTCTTACTCCTGTTTATGGTCTTTCCTTTCCACTCCAAGAGTCCTCTTAACATTTCTTGTAAGGCTGGTTTAGTGGTGAAGAATTCCTTTAACTTTTGTTTGTCTGGGAAACTCTTTTTCTCTTCTCTTTATCTGAATGATAGCCTCACTGAATAGAGTATTTTTGGTTGCAAGGTTTTTTTTTTTTCTTTCAGTACTGTGAATATATCATGCCACTGTCTTTTAGCCTGCAAAATTTCTGGTGAAAAATCAGCTGATAGAGTCATGGGATTTTCCTTGTGTGTAACTGCTTTTCATTGCTCCTTTAAAAATTCTCTCTTTACACTACTTTTTGTCATTTTAATTACTGTGTGTCTTGGTGTGGATCTTCCTGGGTTGATTTTGTTGGGGTTAGGGGAGGGTCTCTGTGCCTCCTGGATCTGGATTTCTGTTTCCTTCCCTAGTTCAGAGTGCTTTCTGCTATTATTTCTTCAGATGAATTTTCTGCCCTTTTTCTCTCTCTTCTCCTTCTGGGATGTATATAGTACAAATGTTATTATATTTGATAGTGTCACTGAGTTCCCTAAATCTATTCTTATTTTTTATTATTCTTTTTTTTTCTCCTGTTCAGCTTGATTGCTTTCCATTACTCTGTCTTCCAGGTCACTGATCCATTCTTTTTTTTTTTTTTTTTTTTAAGATTTTATTTATTTATTTGAGAGAGAGAGAGAGCATGAGAAGGGGGATGGTCAGCAGGAGAAGCAGACTCCCCCGCTGAGCAGGGAGCCTGATGTGGGACTCGATTCTGGGACTCCAGGATCATGACCTGAGCCAAAGGCAGTAGCTCAACCAACTGCACCACCCAGGCACCTCACCGATCCATTCTTATGCCTCCTCTAGCCTAACTTAATTTTAGTTATTGAGTTCTTCATCTCTGTCTTTTTAAAATGTTTTCTATCTCTTTGTTCAGGATCTCACTGAAATCTTTCACTCTTTTCTCAAGTCCAGTGAATATCTATATGATCATTACTTAAAATTCTCTATCAGGCATATTACTTATCTCTGTTTTATTTAGCTCTCTTACTGTGATTTTGTCTTGTTCTTTCATTTGGGACATATTCTTCTGTCCCCTCATTTTGTCTAACTGTGTCTGTTTCGTGTGATAGGAAAGTCAGCTACATCTCCTGCTCTCGAAAGTGATGACCTTATGAAGAAGAGGTCCTTTAGTGCCCTGCAGTGTGGTGTCCCCTGTTCACCAGAACCTGGTGCTTCAGGGTGTCTCCTAGTTGTGTTATGTGCACCCTACCTTTGTGGCTGAGCCACATTTCCTTCAGTCCAGTCACCTGCAGTGATTTTCTTTGCCTGTTTTGGGCAGGGTTTGGTCCCCATGTTGTTAGTAGGCCAGTATGGGTTTGCCTTGGGCTTATGTTGGGTCAGAACAGGCATTTGCCAAAGTTGGTGGCACCAAACTGCAAGGCACTCTCCCTGTGTTGTTCCCTGAGAAGCTTTCAAAGATTTATTTATTTATTTGAGAGAGGGAGAGAGAGAGAGAGCACATGCCTTGTGCTTGTGGGGGGAGGGGCAGAGGGAGAGAGAATCTCAAGCAGACTCTGTTCTGAGTGCAAAGCCTGATGTGGGGCTCAATCCCATGACCCTGGGATCATGACCTGAGCCAAAATCAAGAGTTGGACACCTAACTGACTGAGCCACCCAGGTGCCCTGTCCCCTGAGAAGCTTTCATTGGTGGGTGGGGCCTGCAGTCAGACCAGATGTTCATGATCCAGTGTTGATTGGTGTGTATTTTTAGGAATTTATCCATTTCCCCTGGTTAACCAATTTGTTGATGTACAGTTGTTCACAATTTTCTCTTACAATAGTTTTTATGTCTGTAAAATCAGTTTAGGGTCTCCTCTTCCATTTCTGATTTTAGTTATTTTGAGTCTTCTTTTTTTTTTTCCTCAGTTAATCCAGCTAAGGGTTTGCAACTTTGTTTATCTTTTCAAAAACCAACTTTTAATTTTGTTGATTTTTTTCTATTGCTTTTTTCTATTCTCCATCTCATTTATCTCTGCTCTAATCTTTTATTATTTCCTTCCTCTGCTAGCTTGGTTTTAGTTCATTCTTCTTTTTCTAGTTCCTTGCGGTATGAAGTTAGGTTGTTGATTTGAGAGTTCTTTTTTTAATGTAAGCATTTACAGCTATAAGCTTCCCCTTGTTTTCATTTCATCTCATAAAATTTGGTATATTATGTTTTTGTTTTCATTTATCTCAAGGTATTTTCTAATTTCCTTTGTAATTTATTCTTTGGTCCATTGGTTATTTAACAGCATGTTATTTAATTTTCATGAATTTGTGGATTTTCATTTTCCTTCTGCTATTGATTTCTAGTGCCTTCTATTGTTATTGGGAAAAGATACCTTCTATGATTTCAATCTTTTAACTTGTTTTGTGGCCTAACATGTGGTTTATCTTAGAGACTGTTTTGTATGCACGTGAGAAGAATATACGTTCTGTTATTGTTGGGTGTTCTGCATACTTCTGTTAGGTGCAGTTAGTCTAGAGTATCATTCAGGTCATGCGTTTACTTATTGACCTTCTGTCTGGTTATTCGCTTTCTTTCCTTAAAAAAATTATACCATCTATTGAAAGAAACATATTCACAGGGTTCAGAATTTTAAAAATACTTGAGGTCCTTCCATTTTTGTCTCCCACTCCCCAGTTCTCCTCTCCAGAGGCACCCAGTGTTATCAGCTTCTTGACTGTTTTGGGGAGCTTTAAAGAAAATACATATTTCTGGGGCTCTTCCCAGAGTTTTTGATATCGTAGATCTGGGTAGGGTTCTGGAAAACTGTACTTTTTTTTTTTTTTAAGATTTTATTTATTTATTCGACAGAGAGAGAGACAGCCAGCGAGAGAGGGAACACAAGCAGGGGGAGTGGGAGAGGAAGAAGCAGGCTCACAGCTGAGGAGCCTGATGTGGGGCTCGATCCCATAACGCTGGGATCACGCCCTGAGCCGAAGGCAGACGCTTAACCGCTGTGCCACCCAGGCGCCCCTGGAAAACTGTACTTTTAGTAAGCCTCCACACAAGGTGATTCGTTGCTCCCGATATGAGGATTACTGCTCTAATCATCTTCCACATAAATGAACATGCGGCTCAAGCATTTTATTTAAAAGGGCTAAGGTTCTGAGTGGGATGGGGTACTCAGGGTAGATAATTGAGAACAGAAATTTTCAAAGGATAAGAGGCCATAAAAAGAGCATTTTGTGGCTGGGCAGTGGTATGGAGAAAAGGCTGGTCTGGAATTAGGTGTCCTGGGTTCTCGTCCCAGATTTGCCACCAGTTGTTTGATATGTTGGACACCAGTCAGTGCCCTTCTTTGTCCTAGGTTTCCTACCCATGAAGGAAGAGATTCGACAAGATAGTCTGTAGAGCCCCCTTCCCTGCAGCTCTAACATTAGGGGATTCCAAGCCTCTGCTTTCCTATAACCCATCCATGTGCTTGTCAGTGTTTCAGAATGTTTGCATCCATATTCATCATTCCCTCCCTCCCTCCTCAGACATGTACTGAGCTTGAAGCGAGAGTTGTATTTTCTATGAAAAGCATCTGGAAAGGGGATCCCAGGCAGAGGGATTAGTGTGTGCATGAATACATGGAGGCAAGAAATAGCATGGTCTCTCTTTGTGGGGAGAGGTTGTAACTGGCTTAGCATAAGTAGGATGGGGAGATTAGGGAGCACGTTCTGGGCACCTGATGGGAAGGTAGGAGGGTCCAGGCATTAAGGGCCTTGTGAGCCAGTCTAAGGAGTTAGGGCTCTGGTCTAGAGGCAATGAGGAGGCATTGAAGATTTTATACGGGAGAGTGATTCCCTCTAATTTAATTTTAGGAAGAATACTCTAGCAGCAATATGGAAGGTAAACTGGAGGAAGGCAATACAAGCATAAGGGAGACCAGGAAGGAGGCTATGGCCTAAATCCAAGCGAGAAATCCTGACAACGTGAATTTAAATAGTGAACTTGAGGGGGGCCTGGGAGGCTCAGTCGGTTGAGTGTCCAACTTTTGATTTCAGTTCAGGTCATGATCTTGGGTCCTAGGACTGAGTCCCATGTCAGGCTCCACACTCAGCGTGGAGCCTTCTCTGCCCCTCCCCCCACTCACGTTCTTTTTCTCTGAAGTAAATGGATAAATCTTTATAAATAAATAACCAGTGAGCTTGAAAGAGTAGATGGATTCAAGAGACAGTAAAAAGAAAGGCTTGATGGGATTGGTAACTGATTGGACGAGCAGGTGAAAGAGATTTTAGTGATGCTTGTCTTCTCTGAGTCTTTATGTCAGTGAAATCATCCTATTAAAAAGGCTTTATAAAAAGAAAAAGCTGTTGATTCCACTGTTATTTTTGACAGAAGACTGGAAGCATTCTGAGCTGCTTTTGAGGTGTGTTCCCCTCATGCAGCCTGTGGGATTGACTTAGCTTGGCAGAGCAGTGATGGAGGGAGGCCCCCATTGCTGACTTCCGAGGCTGAAGAGAGCTTGAGGAAGGTGGTACAGGGCCACCTAAGATCTTTGAGGGTCAGAAGCATGCCACCCCAGGTCACATGAAGTATAATAAAATGCACCTGCACAAACAATTGAATATCACTCACATCTAAGTACACGAGAGTCGCGTTACACTTGCCTGTTTGACGAAGGTTACATTTTGCAGGCAAACATTTATTGTGATCGGCTATTTTTAGTCTTTGAAGTCAATCTCTTTTGTTTGCTTGTTGGTTGCTTTTTAGCTTGCAAACATTTTGCTCAGCCTCAGCTCTGTGTGAAGTGACCTGGGGTGCACTGAGGCCGGGGGGGGGCGGTTTCGGGGAGCCCTGCTGCATCCACAGAAGGAGCTTTCTACCCACGAGAGAGCTGCTCCACCAGAAGGGCTTCCTGTTCCTGGACATAATTTTATTTCAGGCCAACTAACATTCATTTAGCACCTGGTACATGCCAGCCACTGTCCCGCCATCAGACCTGCGGCAGGAAGGATTTCTGGCCTTAATGGGAAACAGGAAAGCATGGTCTCTGGAGTCCCTCCGTGTTTAATGATTTCATGGCCATGAAGGCACTGTCTAGCGGCCTGCCACTCAAAGTGTGATTCTGGGCCGAGCAGCATTGGCTGGGAGCTTGTTAGAAATGCGGATCTCAGGTGCCCCCAGCCCTAGGAATCAGAATTTGCATTCTCACAAGCTCCCAGGTGATTCATGTATACAAGACAGCTTGAGAAGTGCTGTCCTTGTGCCCTGACAGCCTCCATTGCTCTCACCAGCAGTGGCCTGTCTTGGGCTGACCACGGCTCTCAGCTTAAGGACTTATTTGTAACATAGGGTCGTCATTAGCTGATGACCACAAATGCACCCCCAGCCAGCAACTCTGGGCCCCAGTGGGGCTGGCTAGAGGCTGTGGACTATTCAGAAGCTCGTGGGGTACGCTCAGGCGGGGGGGTCACGGTCTGGATGAAGAAGGGGCCTGCCAAAGACTCACTGCCAGCCTCAGAGCACCCTCCTGTACCCACAGAAGCCCATTCTGTCTTGCACAATGAGTGTCCTTGGCTGACCTGGGATGGGCATGGAGCAGCGTGGGGCTTTCTTCAATGGGCAGGCCGAGGACGCTGCTGCTATGAGGGTTCTGCCTTTGGGGAGGGCAGAGCTTCGCCGCATGGACCCTGGGCAGGCTGGAATTCTGATTTTCCTTCCTACCACCTGGGAGTTGGGATGCCCCTCAGTCACTTACTCCCTAAGCATTTGCTAAGCACCCACTGTGTGCCAGGTATTTTGTCAACATCTGATTAATCTGTGCCCCAATATCTCCCAAGGAGTGGCTGGGAGCCGAGGCTCAGCCTTGCGAGGTCACTGGCCCAGGCTGCCTGGTGGGTTCCACTGCAGGCACCCCCTGAGAAAGCCAAGGCACAGGGCCTAACAGGCCGTGGGGTGGGCGGGGCAAGCAACTGGGGAGTGACAGGCCCGGCAGGGACTGAAGCAGGTGGCACCCAGCACCAGCCCTCACGGGGTTTGCAGTCCTGGGAGTGTTACAACAAATGTCCACGTGACTCTAAGGTAGGGTGGCAGATCCCAGAAGGTAGAGCCCTGGCTGCTGGGTGGCCACAAAGTGCTGAAGGGTCTCCCGCCTCCCTCTCAGGGAGCCCATGGGAAGCCCTGCGCTCATGAGGATGCTCAGCCGGGGCCTCCTCCCTGCAGGCCCTCCTGCCTGAGGACTCACCACTGGTCTGCTTTCTCGTGGTTTCTTTTCCACCTGTCTGGCTACTGATTTCTAATATCGTAGCTCAATCTTTTTTTTTTTTTTTTGGAGTGTATCTATTTTGTTATTCAGACTTGTATTGTTCCCAATTATTTTTCCCTTTTAAATGGCCTCATTTTACCTCCTGTCCTCTCAAACCTTTTAAGCCTTCTGGTTTCCTTTCAGATCTCCTCTTAAATTATTTGTTTTTATTGTGATATTTCCGTCCGATTTAAAAAACCATATTTTTCTGACTCGAAAGTGTAATGCATTTTTATTGCTAAATGTTTGGAAAATATAGGAAAAGGGTATAAAGAAGAAAATTAAACTATCCCATTAAGCTCTCCTCTAGGGATAAGCACTGTCGCTTTATTCCAGTCTCTCCAACTACTTTTTCTATCTACACACAGAGAAGCTGCTGTAACCCTTTGTCCGCCACCTGTGCTGTAAATATTTCCCCACGGTTTGATGTTTGTTGAGAAAACATCTTCATTTCCTCATAGCAAAAGTTGCCTACGCTTGTTCGAACATCCAGCCACATGAATGGTCTACAGCGAACAGCACAAGCGCCCCTTCCTCCACACCCGCACCCCTGCGCCTCGGAAGACCAACCCAACATCAAGACCAGGAGCTGTTCCACATCCATCCCTCTAGAATCTGAAAATGCATCTTTAAGTATGTCTGAAACAAGAATTGTATCAGACACACGGTTATGCCTTTTGCCTTTGCACTCCACAACGTGATGGGTGGGTGTCTTCCCACGTGAGCTCCGAGTGGGGTGGAGGTGGGGTTGTGAAGGCCTCACAGGCAGGGTGGGGTTCGTGGCCTTGAGACAGGACACCCCGGAAGGCCGCACTTCCCCGTCGGTCACGGGAGGGGTTCCCAAGGGAGCTCATGTATGTGACTCAGCAGCCAGATGGGGATCAAGGCACCATTCATTTCATTACTCGCTGAGCAAATGCCTGAAACTGGAGAGGCCTGGGTTTGAAAACTGGCCCACGACGTGCATCCTGGTGCTTCTATCTTAGAGCGGCTCCCTGTTACTGCAATTAGTGAGCCGGAGGCCCGGGAGCAGGCTGCGGATGTGGGCGGCGGCTTCTCCGGTTCCCCGGTTCCCTGTCAGAAGAGGTGCTGGGGTAGCCAGCTGTCCAGGCTGCAGCTCTGCCTGAGCAGGGGTTTTTTGGAGTCTCTTGGATTCCATGTAATGATGATAGCAACTCGCACGGAGTTACCGTGCGCCGGGCACGGCTCTGGACCTGCTTCTTACATACTAACCCTAATCCTCACGAGCGCTCTGGAAAGCAAACACGGTAGGATAGTATTTTAGACTGAGAATGTTTTCCAGAGAAGAAAATTGAGGCACAGAGTGGTTAAGTAACTTGTCAACGGTCACCCAGCTGGCTAGATGTAGAATCTGGATTTGAACGCAGACAGCCTCATTTCTGGGTTCCTAACCGTGATGCTGTTCGGGTTCGTTTGTAATGGCTGTCGTCATGTACGTCATCCAGCGTCCGGATCCGCGGGGAAACTTCCTACGGCACGACGCCACCCGCGCGGCGTGTGCTCTTGTCGCACAGTGATGAGTGGACATCCGGGCACTTACACTGCACCCACGTGAGCGCGCATCCTCATTCACCTTCCGAATCGGGAGGCCCAGGACGGTCTGGACGGGCGGCCGCACCTCACACAGGACTCAAAGGCAGAAGCTGGTCTTCAGTGCAGAGCCAGGCCGAGTCTGGGCATCCGGCCGGCCCCAGCGCGAGGGAACCTGAAGGAGATCCCCAGAACCCAGGCGGAGGGACAGCCACGCCCCCCGAGGCAGCCCGGGAGCTACCAGCCCACAAGGGTGAGCCTGGAGGGCAGCCTAGGGAAGAGCAGGCGTGGGCGTGCCCATTGAACACAGTTACCTCACCCCTGCTAGACGGGGTCTGATCAAAGCGTAACAACTCCTCCTTCAGGCTTGGGGTGTGTGCAGAAGAAGTGGCAGAGCCATCTTCCCTGCACGGGGAAGTACACGCAGAGCTGACACATTCTTTTTAACCACCACACATCAAGCCATCAAAAGGATTAATCTCTTCACGAGCATTTAGACGCGCGCTGCGTCTCTTTAGACGTAAGCAAAGCTCAGGGAATAAATCCCACTCCTTCTACTGAGCTTTCCATTTTCCCTGAGCTGCTTTTATGTCCTCCAGTAAAGTTGTATAGTTTTTGTCACATAGGAATTTCACATTTCTTGTTAAATTTATACCTAGGCATTTTACAGCTGTTATTATTTTGAACTTAGGGTGTTTTAAAGCGCTCATATATATATATATATATAGTGCTTGTATATTTTTATATTGTCAGATCTGTCCACCTTTTCCTTCGCACCTGCGAACTTCGATACTAGCTTAGAAACGTTTTCTCCACTCCAAGATTATGGAGCCATTTGCTTAGATTTCTTCTAAAACTTTCATGTTTTAACTTAGTATGATTGAAAGCTTTTTGTTTGCACTAAAGTAACATAAGGGTTTATTTAGCATCTGGTATGAGAACTCAACTTTATCTTCCGAATTGTTGCCAGTTGAACCAACATAATGTATTGAGTTACCCATCTTTTCCCCACTGATTCAAAGTCGTACCTTTCTCACACATCAAATTCTTATATTTAGTGAATCTCCTCCTCGGTTTTGTGTTCTGTTCGATTGATCTGTTAGTTTATTCCCCGGCCGATACTACAAAATGACTTTATTTCTTATTAGAAAAGCAATAAAGGCTTATTACAGAAAGATCAGAAAATACACAGACACAAACAAACAAAAACCACTCATGATTCTATCCCGGGATAACTACCATTTTACTATGGTGTCTATCATTCCAGATCGTTTCATTTATATAAACATATGTAAATATATATTCAGACAATATAAAATTAAGACAATGCTGTATAGTTTTGCAAACTTTTTTCACTCTCTGATACTTCAAGAATGTTTCCTTGCTAATAAATCCTCTTTTTTTTTTAAAAGAGAGAGTGAGAGACAAAGATCAAGCACAAGTAGGGGGAGGGGCAAAGGGAGACAGAGAATCTCAAGCAGATTCCGGGCTGAGTGTGGAGCCTGAGGTTGGGCTTGATCTCACCACCCTGGGATCATGACCTGAGCTGAAATCAAGAGCTAGATGCTGAACCACCCAGGTGCCCCCTAATAAATACTCTTTTTAGAACATTTTTATTGAAAAGTATTACATGCATGCAGAAAAGTACACAAAACACACACATTAAACTCAGCGATTCATCACAAAGTGAACACCCATGTAACCACAACTCTCGTCAGGAAATACCATACGTCAGGACCCCGGAAGCCCCATCTTATGTGCTGTCATTTCCCTACTTCTTCCCACGAGGATAAGCTTCCTTGTTTTTCTTTTAGAATTTTACCACCTGAGCTTTTATCCCTAAACAATATAATTAATCCTGCCTAATTTATGAACTCTATAGAAATGGAATTACGTACCCCTTGAGTTTTTTTTTGTGTGTGTGTGACTGGCTTCTTTTACTCAACATTATATTTACAACAACCCTCCATGTTGATGTAGCAAGGGTTTCCTTCACTTTTATGGCTGTGTCGTACTTCATTAGAGGACTATACCACAATTTATTTATAATTCTTTCTAGGCACATTTGGATTGCTTCCAGGCTTTTTAAAAATATTTTTTTATTTTTTAAAAAATATTTTATTTATTTATTTTGAGGTGGGGGGAGAGGAGCAGAGGGAGAGAGAATCCTAAGCTGACTCCACTCTGAGCACTGAACCCAACACAGGGCTCAATCTCACGACCCTGAGATCATGACCTGAGCCAAAGTCAAGAGTTGGACGCTTAACCAACTGAGTCACCCAGGCGCCCCAAGATTTTTTATTTTTAAGTAATATCTACACCCAATGTGGGATTCGAACTTACAACCCTGAGGCAAGACTCACGTGCTCTTCTGACTGAGCCAGCCAGGTGCCCTTCTCTGCTTCTATTAATTTGACTATTTTAGATTCCACAAATAAGTGAGATCGTGCAGTATTTCTCTTTCTGTGTCTGGCTTATTCAACTTAGCATAATACCCTCCAAATTCATTCAAATTGTAGCAAATGGCAGATTTCCTTCTTTTTTGAGACTGAATAATATTATAATATATCATATTCTAATATATCACATTTTCTTTATCCATTCATCTGTTGACAGATAGTTAGATCGTCTCCATTCCTTGGCTCTTGTGAATATTGCTCTGAGGAACATGGAAGTGAAGTTAACTCCTTGAGATACTGATTTCATTTCCTTTGGATATACATCCAGAAGTGGGATTGATGGATCATAGGGAAGGGTTATTTTTAATTTTTTGAGAAACTGCCATACTGTTTTCCATAGTGGCTGCACCAATTTATATTGCCACTGACAGTTTATAAGAGTTCCCTTTTCTCCACATCCTTGCCAACACATCTTTTGTCTTTTTGATCATAGCCATTCTAACAGCTGTGAGGGGAGATCTCATTGTGGTTTTGATCTGCATTTCCCTGATGATGAGTGACATTGAGAAGCCGTGCGTATATGTGTTGGCCAAGTAGTTTGCTAGTGTTTTATTTAAAAAAAAAAAAAACTTGGAATTTTGTATTTATAATCAAGAGAAAGACTTATCTGTAATTTTTCTTCCTGGTAATGTCCTTTTGGATCAAGGTTATGTAGACTTCATAAAGTGGATTATGAAAGTATTCTTTTCTATTCTCTGAAAGAGTTTATGTAAGATTAGAATTATTTTTCCAATAAATATTTGGAAGCATCAGACATCAGATTCAATTCGTAGCTACTCAGGTTCTCTAAGTCTCCTTATATCCGTTTTTGGTCAAATGTTTTTCTAGGAATTAGTCCAGTTTTGGATTTGTTGGCGTGGTGTTCCTGTTTCTTCTTACTATCTTCTTGAAGTCTGTTGATGCTATCCTGATACTGGTTATTTGCATTCTCGTTCTCTCTGGAACAAAGCTCATACATTTTATTATTTTTTTCCAAAGAAAACAAAATTTGTCTTTTATTTTACTGATTTTTGCTCGTTATCCTTTTTTCTCCTTTCTTTGAGTTTTATTTGTTGTTCTTTTCTAGCTTTTTAAGGAAAGATACTTAGATAATGGATTTTTTTTCTTTTCTAGCACATGCATTTAAAGCTATAAATTGCACTCTATTCATAGTTTTTGCTGCGTCTCACAATTTTGATGTCATATTTTTATTATCCTTCAGTTCAAAAGATTTTTTTATTTTTCTTTGTGATTTCATCTTTGCCTCCTGGGTTACTTAGAAGTATATTGCTTAATTTCTGCACATTTGTGGCTTTTCTAGCTACCTGGTGTAACTGATTTCCTGCTTAATTCCACTGCAGTCAGAAAATGTATTATATGATCTCGATACTTTGAAATATGTTGAGGCTTGCTTTATGGCCAAGTCTGTTGCTGACTTTAGTAAACATTCCATTTGCACTTGAAAATAATACGGATTCTGTGGTTGTTAGATGCAGTGTCCTATATGTGTCAGTTAAGTCAGTTTGCTAATAGTGTCCTAATCTTCTGAATTCTTATGGATTTTTAATCATTTTCAGTTACAGATGAGGGGCAGCGGAGTAGGCCACTCCAAAATATGCCATCCGGCATAAGGATGATTTTGAGCTAAAGGCAATTGAGAAGAAGCAAACACAAGAAAAACTCCTCCCCACGTCACCCCCACCAGGAAGGACAGGATGATTGATAACCAGCACAGACAACTCTAGAGTCTTTTCAGTCGGGAAATGGGGCCAGAGGAGTCTACATAGCAAATCTTACTCCGCTGTATGTTTACTTTCCCATGATTTGCTGTCTTAGAAGCTCAAAGTCCCTTCCTCTGGTCACTTCTGTATAATTTATCGCTCTTTTGTAGAGACGCTACAGAAGCCCAAGTGCTAACCAGCCCTTTAAGTTACTCCTTGTTAAGACCTGTGTGTATGTGTGATGCAGGCGTTAATTGACTTGTCTGTTTTCCTCTTGTTTTTTGTTTTTTTTTTTTTGTAAATATTTTATTTGTTTATTTTTAGAGAGAGAGGGCACATGTGTGAGGGGGGGAGGACAGAGGGGGCAGAGAGAGAAAGAGAGAATCTTTTTTTTTTAAGATTTTATTTATTTATTTATTTATTTATTTATTTATTTGAATGAGTGAGAGAGAGAACAAGGCGGGGGGGGGGGGGG
>NW_024425230.1:20959079-21041025 GCF_017311325.1 Ursus maritimus | reverse complement strand
GGGGACAGAGGGAGAGAGAGAAGCAGACTCCCTGAGGAGCAGGGAGCTGGATACAGGGCTTGATCCCAGGACCCTGAGATCATGACCTGAGCCAAAGGCAGATGCTTAACCGACTGAGCCACCCAGGCACCCTGAGAGAGAGAATCTTAAGCAGGTTTCATGCCCAGTGCAGAGCCTGATGTGGGGCTCAATCTTGTAACCTTGAGGTCATGACCTGAGCCGAAATCAAGAGTTGGACACTCAAAGAACTGAGCCACCCAGGCACCCCTGTTTTCCTCTTGTTAATTTGTTGTTGTTGTTGTTTTCAGTCTCATTTGCGGGGTCCCAACCAGTGAACCTAAGATGGGTAGAGGAAAAACCCTTTTCCTCTCCTACAGTTTTGGCAACTGTGAAGGGCCAGTAAAAGCTTGGGATGCCCCACTGGCTTTGGAACCTACGGATGAAATCCTGGAACAATGGCTAAAAGCTGGCAAGAGGTTAAGAATTCATTTGTCGGGGCGCCTGGGTGGCACAGCGGTTAAGCGTCTGCCTTTGGCTCAGGGCGTGATCCCGGTGTTCTGGGATCGAGCCCCACTTCAGGCTCCTCCGCTGGGAGCCTGCTTCTTCCTCTCCCACTCCCTCTGCTTGTGTTCCCTCTCTCGCTGGCTGTCTCTATCTCTGTCAAATAAATAAATAAAATCTTAAAAAAAAAAAAAAAAGAATTCATTTGTCATGTCAACCTCCTGGATGTCTGGTTGTGGTGGCTGGTTGAGAGAGGAAGGTAAGAATTCTTCCTTGTCCTTCCCCCGCCCCCCCAAATTTAGATTAATAGGAGAAAATACTTGTGTGAGATAGTTCTTTGGGTTTGTGCTGTTTTTGCTATTTGTTATTGATCTGATTCTCTCCCAAGGGCAGACATCATTTCTCTGTCTTTGTCTTTTGTGTCATTTGTCATAGTGGGGAGAATCATAAGATAAAACATAAGTATAGGTCCTATAAGCCCCTTGTTTGAGTTGGCCTCACAGATGGTGACTTGACTTTTCCCTGGACTGCTATTTGGACAAACTTTGCTGTGGGTCACCAATTAAAAAAAACAAAAACAAAAACCACGAGATGAATTTCTCCTTCTGTCTCATTCACGTCTTGAGAGTTTGGCTTGGATCCAATGAGCGTATACTTTCCTTGTTTTTTTCTGTCTCCTCAGGAGTGCAGATTGTTGGGGTCTGCCTCCATAGGTGACGAGCCATCAGGCTGGGAATCTGAGACACTTCCTCCCCAACTGTGGCAGCAATCAGGGGAATTTGTTTGGAGAAGCGGTCACAGCTCATAAGAAGCCCTTGTTGGCTTTAACCCTTGCTGCCTTGGCAGTGCTGGGGAAATCCCATCCTGGCATTGCCTCCCTGGGACTGCAGATTAGTGCGTCTGCACTTAAAGACGTCTAACTTCTGTTGGACACTGGCGCTTCCTTACTGCATGTGACAACAAAGGCCTTTGCTTTCTTTGACAATCTCTGCGAGTGACCTTTGTGGATCACAGAGGTTTCATCATCTGTACCTGTCCTGGGAACGCTGCTTACGCCCATGGTAAAATTTTACTCTAGGCCTAGAAAGTTGTCTCTGGGTCTTCCCTTAAAAAGGTTTTCTGGGCACCTGGCTTAGTCAGTGGAGCGTGTGACTCTTGCCCTTGGGATTGTGAGTTTGAGCCCATGTAGGGTGTAGAGATGACTTAAAAGTAAAATCTTAAAAAAAAAAAAAAAAGGCTTTCTTGTTTGTGCTACATTTGGAATGAGTATACCTTTGGGAGATCCTATCTACTGATGGCCAGGTTATAGATCTTTTGATTTGAAAACATTTTTATACATAAGTGGATTTCTAGAGAGCTCTCATTCCAAATACCATATTGGTACCTTTGGAAAGATCACATTGTAAGGAGGGCACATGACACAAGGCATTACCATTAGCCTCAGGGATTCCTTTAAACGAAAAGGCAAAAGTCAGCCATTAAAAGTCAAAGACAGAATTTGGAAATCAGCAGGAGGAAAGTGACCTGTCTCATACAAGGGAGCCCCCATAGGTTCCAGTACCCAAGATCGTGTGGTATTGGTGAACGTATATGAATGAAATAGAATAGAGAGCCCATAAACAGACCCACATAAATCTAGTCAACTGATCTTTGACAAAGGAACAAAGACAATACAATGGACTAAAGATGCAATTTCAACAAATGGTGCTGGACATGTACAGGCAAAAAAGTGAATGTAGACACAGATGTTAGGCCTTTCATAAAAATTAACTCAAAACTGATCATGGACCTACGTGTAAAACACAAAACTATATAAAAACGACTCTGTGAAAGACAATGTCAAGAGAAGAGAAGACAAACCACAGACTGGGAGACAGTATCTGCGAAAGCACATCTGATAAGGGATCGTTGTCCAAAATATACGAAGAGCTCTTAAAACTCAATGATAAGGAAACAAACAACCCAATTTAAAAATAGGTCAGAAACCTTAACAGCCACTTCGCCAAAGAAGATATACAGATAGTAAATAAACCCATGAAAAGATTCTTGTCATCAAGGAAATGTCTTACTTTGGTAAGACAACAATGAGATGCCACTACACACATCTGTTAGAATGGCCAATATCCGTAACAGCGACAACACCAAATGCTGTGGAGCAACAGGAATTCTCATTATTGCTGGTGGGAATGCAACATGGTGCACTCACTTCGAAGACAGTTGGCAATTTCTTACAAAAATAAAAATACTCTCATTGTATGATCCAGTAATTGTGCTCCTTAATCTTTCCCCAAAAGAGTTGAAAACTTACGTCCCCAAAACTCCGGAGCAAGGATATCTATAGCAGCTTTGTTCATAACTGCCAAAACCTGGAAGCGACCAAGATGTCCTTCACTGGGTGAATGGATAAACAAACCATGGTGTATCTAGATAATGGGATCTTATTCAGCATGAAAAAGGAATGAGCTATCCAGTCATGAAAAGACGTGGAAGAAACTTAAATGTGTTGGGGTTCAGGATACACTACCCCCAAAATATGGCACACCTAATATGTTGACTATTTTAAGCTGAAGGAGTTTGAGAAAATGGCAGAAACAGGAAGGTCTCTGTGATCCCCACAATCCCTTGCTCTTCTTCCTTGAAACACATTGTAAAACAGTCAGGTGAGAGGTGCCCTCCCTATACCTGGAGGAAAGGAGCATCCTTATCTCTGAAGACAAGGGTGTCAAGAAGTATCGTTGCAAGAAGGACTGGCGAAGTTCCCCCACTTTACTACAATTAGCTTGTACTCCTAACCTAGCATACTTCACCACTGCCTACTTTTCATCAAACCTGCCATAGAAAACACAGAAGTTTTCGTCTCCTTAGGAAGGCTTACGTGTCAGGTAGCCTCATCTTAAGTCCATTTGTTTACCTTTCTCCTGTTAACCTGTCTGTGTTGGTGTGATTGCCAAACCCAGTCAGGGACCCTAAAGGGGTCAAGGAATAACTTTTCCTTCACCTACAAATGCATATTACTGAGCGAAAGGAGTCAATCTGAAAAGGCTATAGATTGTAGGATTCCAACTATGTGACATTCTGGAAAAGGCAAAACTAGAGAGACAGTGAAAAAAATCAGTGGTTATCAGGGGTTTGGAGGGAGGGAGGGGTAAATAATGAGTGGCACGGAGGATTTTTAGGGCAGTGAGACTATTCTGGATGATACTGTAATGGGGGAGCACATGTCATTATACTTCATCCAAACCCACAGAATGTACAATGCCAAAGGGAACTCTAGTGTAAACCATTACTCTGGGTGATGATGATGTCCGTGTAGGCTAACCAGTTGTCACAAATGTACCCTCTGGTGGGTGGTGTGGATAATGGGGGAGGCTGTGCATGTGTGGGGACAGGAACTATATGGAAAATTACCTTCCTTAATTTTGCTGTGAATCTGAAACGAACCTAAAAAATAAACTGTATTAAAATGTTTTTTTTAATGGCTCAAAGCCTCCTCACCAACTGCAGGAACTTTCTTATTTATCTCAGGACACTGCAGATACTGGACAGCCATGACATTGGAAAAACAATGATCCTAAAGGTAAGAATACAAGGGAGGGGGGATTAAGTAGTAATGGCCCTAGATTTCTGATACTAGATAAATAGGCCCCCTGAATTCCTTCTGAGAGGAAACCTACATCCTTTCTCTGTCCCTTTGAGATGTAAATCTTACTGTATCTTTGAAATGTGAACATCCAAGGAGGTAACTCTTGGCTGTGCAGTCACCTGAGACAGAAGGAAATAAAAATGGGGGAAAAAGAAGCTTTTTGGAAATAAACTGTCACTTGGTGTTTCCAAAAGGGCCCCGGCCCAAAATATAGTCCACCCTCTCCATAATACTGCATCTCAGAGCAAATAAAAATCCTAAAATTCTCTGCAGATGTTGGTAAAAACCTTCAGCCCTCACTGAGCAGGTTACCTTAGCCTGTTCCGTCTGCCGGAAACATCATTCCGATTAAACCAAAATAAGACTAGGACGAGAATCAACTCATAAAAATTGGTGAAATTTATGTTTCTATTTCTAACCTAACTCATAGCAAAAATTTAGAATAAAAGCTGTAAGATCTCTACTTGAATTTGTATATGTATTTATGTTGTGTACATGTGATACTATTCTAAGTCCGGATGGTATTGCCCAAATTAATTTGTAAGAAAGCTCTATTAATTGACTTTAAAAAAAAAAGATGTATTTATTTATTTTAGAGAGAGACAGAGCTCATGTGAAAGTGGGGAGAGGGGCAGAAGGAGATTCACTTGGGCTCCTACACTGGACTCGATCTCAGGATCCATGAGTTCAAGACCTGAGTTGAAACCAAGAGTTGGAGGCTTAACTGACTGCACCACCCAGGCGCCCGTCTATTCATTGAGTTTAAAAAGTAAATGTGTGGGGGCTCCTGGCTGGCTTAGTCCGTGGTGTGCGGGACTCTTGATCTAGGGATTGTGAGTTCAAGCCCCACGTTGGGTGTAGAGATTACTTAAAAATAAAAAAATCTTAAAAAAAAAAGCAAGTGCTTATATAAATTCTTTAAAAAAAATTGTATTTATTTGACAGAGAGAGAGAGAGAGCACAAGCAGGGGGAGAAGCAGGGAGAGGGAGAAGCAGGCTCCCCGCTGAGCAGAGAGCTGGATGTGGGGCTCGATCCCACGACCCTGGAATTCTGACCTGAGCTGAAGGCAAATGCTTAACCGACTGAGCCACACAGGCACCCCTAAATTAAGTCTTTCTAACACTTTGAAAGAAAATAAAAACTAACCTCAATGTTTTTCAAGTTCACGTGATGTGAGATAATCTTTGGTAAATAAGGTTAGTTTACGATTATTGGTTAAATAAAAGTGAGTATGTCTTCAGAATTGGCAGCCCTAAACAGAATGTAGACATACAACTTTATTCTGCCTGGGTTTACTAGTCAAACAAGCTTCTCCTAGATGTCTAATATTGTAAAATTATAAATGCAGCCGAAGAACAAAAGATACAATAAAGGTGAAGTGTTTGATGCATGTCAAACATGGCAGTAAAAATAAAAACAGGGGAGAAGGGAGAGACATATGTTTAACTTTTAGGTTTTTTGCTTCTGTGATTTTTTTGTCTTTTTTGGTCCTTGCCTGATTTGTCAACAACAACAACAAATCAGGATGACGGCCAGCTTTTTTTAATGTCTCATGAAGTGTTCATGATCAATCCAAACATAATTGTTAAGGCAAGCGAGTTAAATAAATGTAGGTGGGAAGACGTTTATAAATGAACTTTAAAAAAACAAGTTTATTTTTATTTATTTATTTTTAAAAAGATTTTATTTATTTATTCGACAGGATAGAGACAGCCAGCGAGAGAGGGAACACAAGCAGGGGGAGTGGGAGAGGAAGAAGCAGGCTCCCAGTGGAGGAGCCTGATGTGGGGCTCGATCCCAGAACGCCGGGATCACGCCCTGAGCTGAAGGCAGACGCTTAACCGCTGTGCCACCCAGGTGCCCCCCCCAAAAGTTTATTTAAAGTAATCTCTGCACCGAAGGTGGGACTCAGACTTATAACGTCAAGATCAGGAGTCGTGTATTCCTCTGACTGAGCCAGCCAGGCGCCCCTGTAACTGAACTTTTTAACCATAATTATGTTTTCTAATATATCTGCTTAAAAATAGTTTCCAAAATCTTTTTGATAACTTGAAACCTTCAAGTTATACTGAGTTTAGTTAAACAATAGATATTCATTGACTATCTAGATTGCTTCCAAAAAAGATAAAATACTGAAACATTGATTGCTAAACATAAGTTTATCTACTTTGGCTTCTCAATTTTTACAGAGAGGCAAAAGATATTTGGATCTGTTACTTAAGCATGTCTTTTTTGCCACACTGAAAAATTATGCTATGAAAAATTATGTCGAAATTATGAAATGGTATATTAATAAATTTACTAATCTGAAGAATGCTGATATGTGAGAATTCACAACTGCCTGCTCCCTAATTTTCTCTGGAAATTAAGGTCAGTAAGACTTAAGAATTCTAATCCATACGTGGAAATGAGTTACAAGAATACTATGGGTAAAGGAGAAAACCCTATACGCAGAGCATGCAAGGAAAGTGAGATAGGTTTTTGAGAAAAGGTGTAAGGAATGACAGGTGAATTTTTTTTAAATTTTATTTTTAAGTCATCTCTGCACCCAACATGGGGCTCGAACTTACAACCCCGAGATCAAGAGTCACACGCTCCACCCACTGAGCCAGCCGGGTACCCCATGATGGGTACATTTTTGTTAAGGGAAAAGGAGAGTAATTTTGTCCTCGTTTAGAGGTTATTTCAGGTTGTTTCAGAATGAGAAAGGAAAATAAAGGGCAAAATCCCAAAGGGTATAAAAGGTTAAAAAAGGAAAGAGACAGAGACTATCCTACCTCGTGGTGTCAAGCCAGCTAAAGTTGCATGGACTTATTATAAGTGTATAAAGATGCTTTAATATCGATAGAATACCAATGCAAAAGTAGAATTTGATTTCCTTTCTCTGTTAAAAAGATAAAGTTTCCTGGGATTATTGGTCTGTTCTTAACAGAAAATTGTAAAAGGTGTTTGTTTTTTAATCTGCTGAGTAATACGGCTAGGAAGCAAAGATTGCTTTATCAAAATAATTTCCCATGCTTCATGTTATCGCTATCAAGTCTTAGATTAGTTAGGAAAACAAAGTCTTCTCAATATTAAAACAGCTAAGGTTTTTTTGTTTTGTTTTTCTTTTCCCCTCAGCTATGTTACTTCCTACGGCTGTTTCTGGAATCTTTTATTGCCAGTTTGGTAAATGAGTAAGTAAGTATTGCTTCATAGTGATCTGTAATCCTATTTATAGATCTTCCTCGATTTACTATGAGGTTATGTCCTGATCAATCTACTGTAAGTGGAAAATCATAAGTTGAAGATCAAAATTCATGATTTGAAGTATTGTTTCCACTGAAGGCCTATTGCTCCTACACCATGGTAAAGTTGAAAAAATCGTAAGTCAAACCATTGTTAGTAGGGAACCGTCTGCAATTAAGTGCTTAAAACTTTGGGCATTTTCTACAACCTTTACAAAACCAAATTATAGATAAAGTCTTTGACTTCAAACTAACTTTGAGGGGTTTTTTTGGTTTTGTTTTGTTGTTGCTGTTGCTGTTGTTTTTTTTAAAGATTTTATTTATTTATTTGACAGAGAGAGAGAGAGACAGCCAGCGAGAGAGGGACAACAAGCAGGGGGAGTGGGAGAGGAAGAAGCAGGCTCCCAGCAGAGGAGCCTGATGTGGGGCTCGATCTCAGAACACTGGGATCACGCCCTGTGCCGAAGGCAGACGCTTAACGACTGCGCCACCCAGGCGCCCCCGGTTTTATTTTGTTTTGTTTGAGGATCCTTAGGAAATCTCCAAGGATTTGTCCTCTCACCTGGTAAAAACAGAGATTTTTAAAATTTATTTTATATGTTAAATTACACAGGAAACATGGTCAAATAAAAAGTGGTTTAACTTTCTGTAGGTTGTAATTGTATGGACATATGTTATTAATATAAGTGTTTCAGCAATTGCATTAGATTCCCAGAATTGTGTTAATGTTATTATCCATGTACTCAGTTGTAATTTCAATTAAAATCTTGTATGCCACAGAAGTAACAAAATTTCCTTGTCAATTGCATTACAATGAACTCTCATCAGACGTTTCACGGTGGCATTTTAAATCTTTTGTCATTCATAGACAATTATTGTTTTACTCTGACACTTCCCTAAAATCTTTTATAATCAGCTGCAATCCAAAAGTACTTAGTCCTCAAAGAAGTTCATGGAGAAGTCTCTGACAAATACTCTGGAGTACAGTTTTCTGATAACTTTGAAAGCATACCATATGACCGGGTAAGAATTTCCAAAACTCTAATAAAGAAATGGAAGAAAAATTGCTGACTCAAGATCAGGTAGAACAAAATTATCTACAATGGCCAAGTTAGGAAGCAGCCTCAGTGTCCATTGGTAGAAGAATGGATAAACAAGATATGGAATAGATATATGTGTATATACATATGTGTATGTGTATGTCTATACACATGTATATACACAATGGAATAGAATACACAATGGAATATTACTCAGCCGCAAAAAAGAATGAAATCTTGCCATTTGCAACAACGTCGATGGAGCTAGGGAGTATAATGCTAAGTGAAATAAGTCATGTGTGGAACTTAAGAAACAAAACAAATGAGCAAAGGGGGAAAAAAGAGAGAGACAAACCAAGAAACAGACTCTTAACTATAGAGAACAAACTGCTGGTGACCAGAGGGGAGGGGGTTGGGGGATGGGGGAAACAGGTGTTGGAGATGAAGGAGGGCACCTGTCTCGATGAGCACCAGGTGATGTATGGACGTGTTGAATCACTATATTGTGCACCTGAAACTTACGTAACACTGTATGTTAACTAACTGGTATTAAAATAAAAAAACTTAAAAAAAGAAAAATCAGGCGAAGGAAAAATTAATTACATAGGACTCAATAATTATGCTGATAAAGACGATTATACATTTTTTATGGCCTTTTGTTTAAATTTTTGCTGTCTCTTTAATCTATTTTCGGGATATAGGAAACCCTTTTTCTCTTTTCGCATAAGCTATTTACAACTTCTAGCAATGCATAAATTATATCTTTGTAAACAGAAAACATGAATTTTTCTCCCAACCTGAGAACCTGGGATTCCCAACGTGCTGGTATGTGGATGTGGGTCCTTGGGAGGTGATCAGGTCATGAGGGTGGAGGCATCATGAATGGAACTCGTGCTGGAGACCCCAGAGAGCTCCCTCGCTTCTTCTGCCATGTGCGGACACAAGGAGAAGACAGCTGTCTATGAACGAGGAAGGAGCTCCTCCGTAGACACTGAGTCTGCCATCAACTTCAGCTTGGACTTTCCAGCTTTCAGAAGTGTGAGAAATCGATTTCTGTGGTCTGTAAGCCACCGCTTCCATACGGTTCTGTTACAGCAGTCTGAATGGATGAAGCCACTGCCTGATCCCTCCAGAATTCAGAAATTTTTAAAAAAATATTTTATTTATTCATTTGTTAGAGAGAGAGGGAGAGAGAGAGACAGAGAGCGAGCACAAGCAGGGAGAGCAGCAGGCAGAGGGAGAAGCAGGCTCCCCGCTGAGTAAGGAGCCTGAGGCAGGACTCCATCTCAGGACCCTGGGATCCTGACCTGAGCAGAAGGCAGAACGCTTAACTGACTGAGCCACCCAGGTGCCCCTTTTGTATATACCTTTAAAGTTACAGAATTGGTACGGTATCATAAATCATGTTCTGTTTCTTACTTTTTTTTTTTTTTTGCACTCAATTTGTAAGTTTCTGAGATCTCGCGATATGTTTCGTGGACTCCAGGCTGCTTTTCCTGAGTGCCGCAGAACATTCCACCGAAAACACTCCATCTTTTCATCATCCGTTCTGGGGCATTGGACCCAGCAATTTATGACACCCAATGTGTTGTTGTAAAGGTGACAAACTTGTGCAAGACAGACAGTGTCTTCAGAGGTAAGGAGGGGAAGGATTGCTGTGTGGCAGGGAGAGCGTGTTATTTCGCTAAGCACTATCCTGCGGCTCCCCAGACAGCCGCACGGCTACAGTCATATCAGCAAGACCCGAGGGCCTTTTATTCCCCCACCTTCTCCAGAACTTGATAACATCTCACTTCCTGATTTTAGTGAAGTGGTATCTGTTGTTTTGATTTGCATTGTTCTCATTACCGGTAAGATCAAATGCTTACCAGCCGGGTGAGTTTCCCCTTCAGTGAATTATCTATCAAATACTCTGCCCATTAAAAAAATTGCGTTTCTTGTTAAAAAAAGAAGGAAAGAAAGAGAAAGAAAGAAAGAAAGAAAGAAAGAAAGAAAGAAAGAAAGAAAGAAAGAAAGAATTGGGTTTCTTGTCTTTTTCTTGCTGATCTGCAGCTCTTGAATGTTCTAGCTATGATTCTGTTCTTGGCTTCGTACAGATTTCTCTCAGGCTCTCATTAATCTGCTCCCTTGTCGAAGGGGTGCTCTACTGAACTCAAATCGTTAAATGGTCAAATCCATTGATTTTTTTTTTTTTACTTCATGTAATTTAAAAACTTTGTTTAAAAGAGCCTTCCTCCCTCCCCACCCAAGGTGATAAAGCTGTTTTTCTGTTTTTCCCTAATAGGTTTTATTCCTGAGCCTGCCACCATGCCATCTGAGACTCAGGGCCTCTTCCCAGCAAAGTCTCCTGCATCTTCAGTCTTTTCTCTGAAGGCTGCCTTCACCCTCACCTTCTTGTCCTGGAAGAATCCTGGCTTTCCCGGGGAATCCTACTGAACTCAGGGTCAAGGACTCGACTGTAGAGTGCTTTGGGGTAAGTTAGAAAAAGGCAGCCCCTGTGGGTGGCAGAGCCCCCAGGCACAGGGGTGGTGAGGGGAGTGTGGACCAGGTCTCCTCCCCTGCTGGCCCTTTCCCTGCACACCCCCTGCAGGGCACACTCCTGGCTGACGTGTGGTTTTATCCTTGTCTTCGTCATCTTTCACCTCATAAGGCTGAATTCTTGGGGTGCCTGGCTGGCTCAGTTGGGAGAGCATGTGACTTCATCTCAGGGTTGTAAGTTTGAGCCCCACATTGGGTGTAGAGATTACTTAACAATAAAATCTTGACCCAAAAGAAGCTCAGTTCTTAAGCACTGTCCTCTCTGCCCCTCTCCTCCCATACTTCCTGTTCCATCAATGCCCCACCCTTGTGGGAACCTTCAATACACCGACGACCACTTTCTCAGGGTGCACCCACCATTCTCTCTCTGGGCCCCTCCCTCCCGACTACCCTGTGACACAGTTTAGCTCCCACCTTCACATCATTATAACCATGCCCTTGTACTCCCAACTGGCCTGGAAAAACTCTGCCCCAACTTACCACTAATCTTTCACTAACTCTGAGGCGGCACATGAACTAAGCACTGAAAAGTCACGGTCATGCTGAATCATCTCACTTTTAATTAATGACCAAACATCTCCATGTCCTATTGACTGTTCCTTCCTCAAGGAATGGCCCTCCACCAGAAGCTGAATTGTTCACTCCATTATTTAACTTAGGGCTCTGCGCTCTGCTCAGAGCACCTCTTTGGAAAGGCCCTTATCATACGATCTAGAATTCCCCTCTCCAGTACTATCTAGTCCCTGTGATATGGCTTTATTTTTCTTCGTAGCATATATATCTCCTAACATAATCTTTAATTATGTGCTTATTGTTTATCTTCTCCTTCCCCCACTTGAATGGAAGCCCAGTAAAAGCGACTTGCCTATTCTGTTCCATGCTATATCCCCAGCCTAAAACCCACAGGAGGCATTTAATAAGTATTTTTGAAATGAATGAATGATGGCTGGCTCCAGGATGGATGTCCCCAAAGTATTAAACACATTGACATGTTATCTTACACGTTTGATAGAATTGAGAGGAGTTTTGGAGTTCTGGTAGAGAATTTGCGTATGCATTAGTGATAGATACATAGAAAAGCAAGCAAATTTAAAAATAAAGCAATTACTAACTCCAGGGCGATAAAAACAACAAAAGGTTGTTTCCAGAAAAGAAATATAATTATAGAACCATACATGGCTCAGCTGTGAATGTTTATTTAGTCACAGGAAGGTAAGCACAGAGTAATAATTTAATCCAAAACTGTGACATACCTATTTTGGCTCAATGGCGAGTGGGGAGAGAAGAGGAGGGACAGGTGTCTCTATGTCTGTACGGTGGGGGTAGGCGGTTGGGATTTGTGTGCGTGATGGTAGCTAATCCTCATCTTCTGTGGTGGGAAGTCAAATGATAATATTCCAAACTGAGAAAAATCACAAAACAGTTGTTGACACATCCTATTTACAAGAAGAGATTGTAGGGGAGGGAAAAGCTTTCCTTGACCCTCTTAGAGTCTCTGGCTGGGTCCGAAAATTAAGCAAAGACAGATTAAGAGGAGAAAAGCCTACACATTTTACTGAATTTTTACATGTACAAGGGAGCCGTCAAAAGAGAATGAAAACCTGAAGTAGTGACCAGAGCTTGAAGCTTTCATACCTTCTAGACAAAGAAATAATGAATCTGTGAAGAATTGACAAGACAAAGGTGTAGTATATGATGAAGTAACTGGGAAGGGCGCCTGGGTGGCTCAGTTGGTTAAGTGTCTGCCTTTGGCTCAGGTTATGATCCCAGCGTCCTGGGACTGAGTCCTGCATCCAGCTCCTTGCTCAGCGGGGAGCCTGCTTCTCCCTTTTCCTGCCCTCCCCCCAACTCGTGCACATGTGCCTTCTCTTTCTCTCTCTTGCAAAAATAAATAAAATCTTAAAAAAAAAAGAAGTAACTAGGAAGATAAGGGTAGTTTAACAAGGTTTGTTTATACAGCCTTCTTGGCTCCCCTCTCTGGTGAGAAGAATATCTTCTTTCCTTCTGGTATAGGGAGGGTACCTTCACTTAGGACATTTATGACCTGTTTCAGGGTAGAAGGTTAATGGGAAGAGGGGCGATCAGAGTGACCTTTCTGTTTCTGCTATTTTAAAAAATTCCTTCAACTTGAGATATTAAATATGCCAAGGTGCCATATTTGGGGATAGCATGTCCCGAACCCCATCAGGGTAGATACCAGGAAGAATAATTCCTGAAGTTAAAATGATTGCTGTTGGGCAATGAGACTGAGGGTAGGATAAAAGAGTAGAGCCAGGGCTGCTGCTTTCCTTTAGAAGCCTTTTGGTTCTAGTGGCCTTCAAAAAGAACTATTTTTGAGTTGTATCACTGTAATAAAAGATAAAATGTTGAAAATATTTTAAAAAAATTAACTTCTATGATGCTAAGAACTAACACCATTTTGAAAACTCATATAGTATTATAATAAGAAGCTAGGATAAAAATACAGGAACATGTTTCTCCAAGAAGATCTATGAATGGCCATAAGTGCATGAAAAGATGCTCAACATCTCTAATCATTAGGGAAATGCAAATTAAAACCATAATGAGAGGAGCGCCTGGCTGGCTCAGTCGGTGGAGCATGGGACTCTTGATCTTGGGGTTGTGAGTTCAAGCTCCACATGGGGGGTAGAGTTTACTTTTAAAAAGCTGCAATGAGATACCCCCTCTCACCCATTAGGATGGCTATTATCAAAAAAACAGAAAATACCAAGTGTTGGCAAGGATGTGGAGAAATTGGAATCCTTGTGCAATTTTCTTGGGAATGTAAAATGGTACAAGTGTTACGGAAAATAATATGGAGGTTCCTTAAAAAATTAAAATTAGAAATACCCTATGACCCAGCAACTCCACTTCTGGGTATAGACTCCAAAGAATTGAAAGCAGGGACTTGAGCTGATGTTTGTACACCTGTGTTCATAGTAGTGTTGTTCACAATAGCTAACAGGTGGGACCAACCCAATGTCCATCAACCGATGACTGGATAAACAAAATGTGACGGAGACACACAATGGAATGTTATGCAGCCTTAAAAGGGAAGGAAACCCTGTCATGTGCTGTAACATGGGTGAATCTTGAGGACACTGTGCTAAGTGACATAAGCCAGTCACAAAAAGACACATACTGTATGATTCCACTTATATGAGGTGCCTATATAGAGGAGTCAAGTTCCGAGAGACGAAAGGTAGGATGGTAGTTGTCAAGGGCTGTGGGGAAGGAGGACATGGGAGCTGTTGTTTAATAGATACAGAGTTTCAGTTCCGCAAGATAAAAAGAGTTCTGAGGATGGATGGTGGTGCCGGTTGCACAACAGTGTGAACGTCCCTAATAACACTGAACTTCGTGCTTAAAAATGGTTAAGATTGTAAACGTAATGTGCATGTGTTTTATCCACAATTGTTTGGAAAGTGAGATCATTTTACAATGACAACAACTAGCAAAATTGGAACATATGAATATTATAAATAAACATGGGCTTAAAATTAAATTATGTTTAAAAATTTTTGAATGAGGGGCTCCTGGGTGGCTCAGTCAGCTGTGTCTGCCTTCGGCTCAGGTCATGATCTCAGGGTCCTGGGATCGAGTCCCGCATCGCGGGAGCCTGCTTCTCCCTCTCTCTGCCACTCCCCCTGCTTATGCTCTCTCTCTCTCTCTCAAATAAGTAAATAAAATCTTTAAAAAATTTTAAAAACGAAATAAAATAATAATTAAGTTCTGTTATAATCCAATTTGCCTTTAGTAAATTGGTCCCAATCAAACTCAAATGGTTTTTGTTTTTTGTTTTTATTTAAGTGGTCTCCATACCGCCAGTGTGGAGCCCAACACGGGCTCATGGCCCTGAGATCAAGACCTGAGCTGAGCTGAAGAGTCAGACACTTAACGAGTGAACTATCCAGGTGCCCCTCAAATGGTATTTTCCTATAGACCTATAGAAATTTTCTACTTAAACTTTCTGGGTACAGTTATTAAAATATAATATTTCTCTAATTATTATTGACAGTATATTAATATATTATGTTTGTATTCACTTAATTTTATTTTTTGACAATCTTGTTTGGGGGATTTCAGACAAAAAACAATACTGACTTTAAAATTATCTCAGTTTGGGGTTCCTGGCTGGCTCAGTCAGAGGAGTGTGTGACTCTTGATCTCAGGGTCATGAGTTCGAGGCCCATGTTGGGTGTGAAGTTTACTTAAAAATAAAATCTTTTTCTTTTTTTTAAGATTTTACTTATTTATTTGTCGGGGGGGCGGCTGGAAAGTACAACCAGGGGGAGCGGGAGGCAGAGGAGAAGCAGGCTCCCTGCTGAGCAAGAAGCCCAATGTGGGACTTGATCCCAGGACCTTGGAACCATGACCTGAGCTGAAGGCAGACACTTAACTGACTGAGCCACCCAGGCGTCCCTAAAAATAAAATCTTAATATAATAAAATAATCTCAGTTTATCCAAAGATTTGTGAATAGTTGGTAGCAATATTGCCTGTGGCAAAAGATAAATAATGTCATAGATAAATGTATACACTAAATTTTTAAAATGAGTCCATATTTACCCATACAGGCTAAAAAACAAAAGAAGAATTTTGCTTATACCGCAAAAGTGTGTATTTCTCTATATTCCAACTTTTATTACTCCTATTAAACTCTATCAACAAATAGGTATTCTCCCTAATATGTCCCTCAGGGTATATTAAAACTTCTTTTCTTTTAAAAATAACCGGTGTTGTGTTCACAATGGTGCTGATCATGAAAATCATCTGGGTCTATATACTTGAAATCAGTGCCAATACATTTGACCCTAAAAGGAAGGGAAAAAGGATTCATGGCCACAGCACCATCCCCGTGTGAGATCTAACTGCATTTTTGTCTAATTTTAAAATAAACTGGTTCTTCCTAAGCCCACAATGTTTTTAGGTACTTGCTAGTAGAACAATTAATGTGTTATGAGTTTGACACTATAATTTTACCATTTAAAATTTAATTATGTTTTTAAATTACGATTTTTTAAAGCTCTAAATAAGATAATAATTCAATATAATTAGCTGTAACAATCTCTCTCATACATATGTATTTTTATATGTGTGGGATATATATATATATAGAGAGAGAGAGAGAATAAAGTTACTTTCCATTTATTTCTTCCCATTTCCTGAACTATTAATTTATATATATATGTATATATATATATAATAGTATATTTAAACTTTGTAAATGGATGTGGGTTTATGACAGAAATTTTAAAAATCAATAGTTCAGGAAATGGGAAGAAATATATATATATATATATGATTGTATACACATATATGTGAATCAGGACTAAAAGACACAACAAACAAAGAACCCCAATAGTTCAGAATGGGAGGTGTGGCAGTGCAGATAAATGTAAAGTTTGCTTTTATAAACAGTAGCCAAATGGAGATGCTCTCCCAAGAATTCTTACGTAGGAACTTCGCACTTGTAACCAGCACTGAACCAGAGAGAGGCCCATCCAAGTTCTCGTACATGATGGTGGCCCACGTTTTCCATCCATTTCTTTTCACATTAGCAACTAAATACATCTGCCAAGTAAGAAGTATAAATTGTAACTTACTAGACCACCATCACCTTTAATTTGAAAATAAATGTCAACAATTGGATCAAGCTATGCAAGTGTTTATACAATCACAGCCGAATCAGGAATTATTACCAATACCCATCACCAGGTATAGATTCACCATATGGCTCCCAAGGACAGCTACAATATTAAATTTCATTACACGTGCACTGGTTATATGATCAGTGCTGGGATTATATTTCATCTCAGGATAACACAAACAAGCAATTATAGTTTTAGTCAAGAGTTTTAATAAAGCCTTACTACTTTAGAAAAGGAAAAGGGTAGCAAATTTAAACACTGACAACAAAAGGCTTTTGAAAGATTCCCATCCTCCAGTAAGAGGGGACTTGTTCATTGACAGTATCAGGGTCACAAACCTTACTGGCCAAATTATGAAGGGAGTCTGCATCACTTGGAATTAGCAGGAATTTGGGAATACAAAATAGGATTTAAGAAAATAAACGGGACACATTTTGCACAGAAACCTAATTCAGATGGCCAGATGCCTTTTCACTCTGCAGTCAACAAAAAGTTGGAACTCCCCCTGCAGAGTCAGGATAAGCCCCTTTGATATTCTCTGCAGATGTTTATCAAAGGTAACCATATTCATCGATCTATTGAACACACTCTTGCATGTGTTTTTGAAGACACTAAAAGGTTTTTGTTGGGATGGATTGATTATATTTGAACATGACTATATACGCAAGAACTTAAACCACCCCATGAGTGCCCCCATCTGAGAAACATAACATTCTTTAAAACAATGCTACAAATGTATTCCCTATGCATGTATTTGCCAAAACATGGAATAGATAAGCCACAAAATAAATAAAATGATTATCTACAGGAGAGGAAGGAGACAAGATGGGAGGGGACAGGGGTAGAAGATGTACTTATCTGAACCTATCTTGTTTTGTAGATTTGACTCAAGAATTATGTGAATGTTCGGGGTATGAGTAAAACAAACTTAAATCAAAATGTATTGGCAATTTGTGTCTTCCTTTCTTTTTTCTTGATCAGTCTGTCTCGGGGTGGATCAATTTTATTGATCTTTTCAGAGAACCAGCTTTTGGCCTCATTGATTTTCTCTAATGTTCTCTAATGTATTGATTTTTGCTCTTATCTTATTTCTTTCCCTTTACTTACTTTGAGTTTAATTTGCCCTTCTTCTTCTAGAAATTTCTTCTTTTTGAATACACGTACTTGCACAGCTATAAATTTCCCTCTGAGAATGTGGCATGTGCGTGAAGATATTGTTTTTAAATTACAAATCCAATTTCTTTAACAGATACAGGGATATTCCGATTGTCTATTTCTCCTTATTCCAGTTTTGGCAACTTGTGGGGTTTTTTTCAGGGACTTTTCGAGGAATACCGGGGCTGTTCAACATGGCCCCTCCACTCAGGCTCACTAGAACTAAACATCTTTGTGCCGTGAATGGCTGTGGGCATGGTTTTGCTTATAGCTCTTGGACAGTTGTCCCCTGTCTGCCCTGCAGATATGGACGCGAGGTGTGCACATAGCTTTTGGGGAGTCACTTCTCCTAGGTCCTCTCCCTATGCCTATATCTTTTTTTTTTTCTTTAAAGGTTTTATTTATTTATTTGAGAGAGAGAGAGAGGGAGAGCACAAGCAGGGGCAGCGACAGAGGGAAAGGGAGAAGCAGACTCTCCGCTGAGCAGGGATCCCAGAACCCTGGGATCATGACCGGAGTGGAAGGCCGACACTTAACAACTGAGCCACCCAGGCGCCCCTCTTTATCCATTTTTGAGCTGAATTCTTTGTCAGTGTGTGCCTTTTGTTTTCATTAGGTTTTCCTTGAGATAAAAAATCTTAACTTCAATGAAGCTGATTTGTCAATCATATTTTATTGTCAATGTTTCTTGTACTTGCTTGAGAAATTTTTCTGTACTCCATGTGCCAAAGGACAGGCTTCTATGTTCTCTGTTCAGTTTTTTCCAGTTTTGTTTTGCAGTCTAAATTCTTAATTGTTCTGGAATTGATTTTTGTGTATGATGTGACGTAGGGATTTTCTCTCTAATTTTTTCCTACATGGATAATCATTTTTCTCCTTTCTCACTGATCTGACACATTATCTCTGTCATTTGTGTATTGTGCATTAAAATCAAACTATTTTAATTATAATAAGTTCGTATTAAACCCTGATGTCTGGTAGGGAAAACCTTACTTTCACCTCTTTGTCTTTAGAAACATTCTGGCTATCTTCGGCTTTTTTTTTCCCATGTACATTTTGGAATAATCTTAACAAGTTTTATGGCAAACTCTATTGAAATATTGGCTAGACATGCATTGAATATACAGATCAACCAAGGTTGATGTCTTTATAATAATACATTTTCCTACCCATGAGTGTGATACATCTCTATATCTCTTTAGGTCATCTTTACTATGTCTTAACTGAGATTTATTATTTTCCTTAGAGGTCTTGAATATCTTCTCTTGAATTACATTTTCTAGTTGTTTGCTGTTTGGGTATAAAAATGCAACTGACATTTGTATATTAATCTTATATCCTTCCATTTTGTTAAAATCTCTTATTGTTTCTGATTCTTACCTGGGTTTTTGTGTTAATAGTGTATTACCTACAAATAATGAAAGCTTTGTTTTTTTTTCAATCATTATGCCTCTAATGAATGTTTCTCGGATTGTTGCGCTGGCTAAGATCTCATATACAGTGTTAAATGGAAGTGATGATAGCGGGTATCCTTATCTCATTTCTGAGTTTAAAGGGAACATTTCTTTTTTTAAAGATTTTATTTATTTATTTGACAGAGAGAGAGCACAAGCAGGGGGAGCAGCAGAGGGAGAGGGAGAAGCAGGCTCTCCACTGAGCAAGGAGCCTGACCTGAGCCTACGGCAGACATTTAACGACTGAGCCACCCAGGCACCCCTGAAGGGAACATTTTTAAAACATCCCCTTGAGAACCATGTTTGCTCTGGTTTTTCTGACTTAGGAAATTCTTTCTGTTTCTAATTTACTAAGACTTTAAAAAAAAATTCCACATGGGTGTTGAATTTTTGCAAATACTTTTTCTGTCTCTATTGAGTGTTTACATAGATTTCTCTCTCATAATCTTTTAATATGGTAAATTACATTTGTAGATTCTCTAATCATCCTTTGATTCCTGGGACAAAACTACCTTGGTCATTGTGTATTGTCTTTTTTATAAACTTTGGATTTGGTTTGATAATATTTTGTTTAGAATTTTTGCATCTATATTTCTGTCATTGTCCTTTCTCATAATCTTTGTCTGGTTTTAGCGTCAAGATTATGTTGGCGCTGTACAATGAGTATACTAGATTGGTTTGGTCTGTTCCTTGAAAGTTTGGTAGAGCTCTCTTTAAAGTTTATGGGCCCAGGGATACCTGACTGGCTCAGTTGGTGAAGCATGCGACTCTTGATCTTAAGGTCCTAAGTTTGAGCCCCACGTTGGACATTGAACTTACTTTAAAAAAAAATTGTGGGTCTAGTCTTTCCTTTGTGGAAAGATTTTCAAGCACTGATTAACTTCTTAAAGTAGTTATAGGACCATTCAAGCTTTTTCTTCCTTTTTGAGTTAATTATGATTAGTTCTATTTTACTAAAAATCTGAATATTTTGATTTTCAAGCACTGATAAACTTCTTAAAGTAGTTATAGGACCATTCAAGCTTTTTCTTCCTTTTTGAGTTAATTATGATTAGTTCTATTTTACTAAAAATCGGAATATTTTGTCCAAGTTCTCAAAATTGTTAATTGTTGTCTCTTCTTCATTTTTACTTTATGCATAGTAATGTGTCTGTTTTCATTCATGTATTTTGTTTGTGTCTTACCTCTTCTCTTGACCAGTGTTGCTAGAAGTTTGTCAATCTTATTTGTTCTGTTTCAAAGAATCAATATTGACTTTTTGATCAACTCTGTGGAATCTTTGTTTTCTATGTTATTGGTTTTTGTTTTTATCATCTTTGTCTTTCTAGTTCATTGTTCTTTTTCTAACGTCTTAAGGGGATCATTTAGTTCAGTAAATTTTTAAGGCCTTCCTCTCTTTAATATTTAAGCAACTTGAAGCAAAGATATGCTGTGCCTTGCACAATCTCAGATACAATGTTTTCATGTTATTCTGTTCTAGTTATTTAAAAATGTCATGGTGACCTCTTTTACCCATGAGTTATTTAGCAATAAATTTTATAGTTTCCAAATATGTAGGGACTTTTTACTTATCTTTCCATAATTAACTTCTGTGAGATGATAGAAAATATATATTGGTCTCTGCCCCCAGTTCCTGTCACAGAGCTCCTAAAACTCGTAATTTCCTAAGTGATAAGAACACTGGGAGCATCTCTTGTTCTAAGATTGGTCTTTGACCTCTGCTCCTGACAATGGGCTCCTGAAGCCCTTGTGATTTCCTGGGTGAAAAGAGTGTCTCATTCTATTGATGTGACTCTGGCTGGGCTCCTGGATGGGGGCTGGTCATCAGAAAGACCATGCCATGACTAGACGCTTAGAATTTTCTGTCCCACCCCCCACGTTCTCTTGGGAAGGGGTAAGGGCTGAAAATGGAGCTAATGATCAATCATGACCAGGAGGTGAAGCCTCCATGAAACCCAAAGTATGGGGTTGGGGAACTTCCAGGTAGGAGAATGTGAAACGGGCGTCCACAAGACAAGCCCTGTTCTGTGTCCCTTCCCTATACGTCACCCTGCATATCTCTTCCATCTGATGTTCATCTGTATCCTTTATCATATGCTTTTATAATAAACTGTAAATGTAAATAACTGTTTCCCTGAGCTCTGAGCTACTCCAGCAAATTAATCGAACCCGTGAAGGGGGGTGGTTGGAACCTCCAATCTAAAGCCGGTTGCTCAGAAACGCAGGTGACAACCTGGACATGCAAATGGCATCTGGAGCATGTGGCATGGCGGGGGGTGGGGGCCATCTTAGGGATGGAGCCGTGAACCTGGGGGATGTGATGCTATCTCCAGGTAGACAGTGTCAGAATTGAGTTAAATTATAAGACGTTTGTCTTGCATCACAGAGAAGTGAATTGTTTGGGGCGGTATGGTAAAAATATGAAGATATGATGTATCTTTACTATGCATTGAAAAATATGTTGAGGTTTTCTTGATCAGTTTTTGTTAGTATTTCATGTGTGATGGAGAAACAAGAATTGCATTCTTTCCCTGTTGGATGCAGAACTCTCTCTAGACTCATTAGATCGAATCTGTTCATTGTGTTGTTCAGACCTTTAATATCTTTACTGAATGTTTTTCTGCTTGACCTCTCAATAGTCAAGAGAGATGTGATGGAATCGCCCACTCTGATCGACATACATTTAAGAATTTCTCTCTAGGGTGGCTCAGTCGGTTGGGCGCCCAACTCTTGGTTTTGGCTGGGGTCATGATCACATGGGTTGTGAGATCGAGCCCTGCATCTGTCTCCCCACTCAGTGGAGAGTCTGCTTGAAGAGTCTCTCCCTCTGCCCCTCCCCCACTTGTTCATGTGTGCTCTCTCTAAAATAAATATTTTAAAAAAGAATTTCTCTTTATATCTTTACCAATGTTTGGCTTATATACTTTGTTAGGTGCATGCACATTTTAAATTGCTATGATTTGTTGGAGAATTATGTCATTTATCTTAACACAGTGACCTTGTTCACCTCTGATAATGCTCTTTGTCTTAAAGACTGTTTTATCTAATATTAATATGATTACTGCTACCTTTCTTTCTTTTAGTTTACATTTGCCTGATAAACCTTTTCCCATCCTTTACCTTCAATGTTTGTGCATCCTTATGTGTTTAGGTGGCGTTTTATATAAAGAGCGTATAACTGGAATTTTACAAATCCAATATTTACCTCTTTATATTTAAAATTATTTTATTTATTAATATAATTGGATGTAGGCCTGCCAACTTAATCTATTATTTTAATTTTTCTATTTCTTTCTCTTTTTCTTGTTTTTTTTTCAAAAATTGATGCCTACATCTCCCCCTCCCCCATAAGACAACTGCTCCATCTTAAAATTTTTTAAAGACAAGCTTGGTCAAGGGCACCTGGGTGGCTCGGTCAGTTAAGCATCTGACTCTTGAACTCAGCTCAGGTTTTTGTTATTTTTGTTGTTGTTGTTGTTGTTGTTGTTGTTTTAAGTAATCTCTTCACCCAACGTGGGGCTCTAACTTACAACCCCAAGATCAAGAGTTGCCAGCCAGGTGGCCCTCAACTCAGGTCTTGATCTCAGGGTCGTGAGTTCGAGCCACACACTGGGCTCCACGCTGGGTGTGGAGCCTGCTTAGCTTAAAAAAAAAAAAAAAAGAAGACTTAATCACTTTCGGTTCTTATATGTCTTGCAGTATCTATTAGATTTGTTTCTGCTACTATTCAAATACTTTATGCAAAAGTATTTCTAGTGCGAATCTTGCTGTGGCGAATCTTCTCAGCCCTGGTGTACCTCATGATATTTTTTTTATCATGCCCTTCTATTTGAATGAAACTTTGGCTGGATGTAAAATTTTGTTTCTAAATCCTTTTCCTCCAATCGTTTGAAAAGAAGCCTCTTTTGCCATTTTGAATCCGGTACAGGTATTGAACAGTCGATGTAAATCTGATCTTGGTTCCTGTGATAAAATCTGCTCTCTTTCCTGTAAATTTTCAAGTATTTCTTTGTCTTTGACATTCTTAAATCTCACTATGATTTCTCTAGGTGTGGGATTTCCTTATCTCTCTTCTGGGGCCCTCGTGGCCCATTTCGATCTGAAGTCCTTTTTCTTAGGGTAATTCTAGTGAATTGGTCTTTATTATTTTTCAATTATTTCCTCCTCTCTGTTTTTGTCCCCCTTTCCAGAGTCTCACCGATTTTTTCTGTTTAACTGTGTTTTCTACTGGCTATACTTTTTTTGCAGTGGGCAGAATAATATCCTCCCAAAGACATCCACACATGACTTGGCAGTGGGGAGTGAAGGCCGTAGATGGAATTCAGGTGACTAATCACCTGACCTTGAAATAGGGAGATTATCCTGGGTTATCCAGGTGGGGCCAACATAATAATGGGGGCCCCTAAATGTGAAAGAAGGAGAGTTGTGTTGGAGTGACGAGATGTGGAGAGACTCAGCCATGATAGAGGAAGGGCCACAAGCTCAGGAACGTGGTGGGGGGACCTCAGAGGCTGGAAGAGGAAAGACAGTGGATTCTACCCCACAGTCTCCGGCAGGGAATGCAGCTCTGCCCACATCTTGATTTTAGCTCAGTGCGATCCATTTTGGACTTTTAAACTTCTGGAACTGTAAGCTAACGAATTTGTGTTGTTTTAAGATATTAAGTTTGTGACGGTTTGTGATAGTAGCAATCAGAAACTAATACACTTTAAAAAAAACCCAATACACTTAAAAATTGTTTTTCTTGTTTCTTTTTCTTTCTTAGGGAAGCCGTTTTAAAAATTTATTTTTTTTTATTTTTTTAAGTAAGCTCTACACCCGATGTGGGGCTTGAACTCATGACCCAGAGATCAAGAGTCTGATGCTCTAGCAACTGAGCCAGCCAGGCATCCCTCTTGTTTCTTTATCTATCATTTGTTGGCTTGATTGCATTTTATTTATTCCATTTTTTGTTCCTTACGGATGGTTTGCAAGGTCTGTCTCCTATTTTCGTAATTCGGGCAGTTAACCTTAATGTGCTCACCTTTTTGCAGAGTGTGGTATATGTGCTCAGTGTCAGAGTCCAATCACTGTACAAGTTTTGTTATGAACAATAGCAGTCTCGCCCTTCCTCCCCCCTACCGTTTCCTCCTCACCAGCGGAAACCACTTTCACTGCTGTAGCTGATTTTTCTCATATTTACTTCTTTATCTCTAAATAAACTGCTCCTTCTTGATTTTTCAGTTTTGGTCATCATCTGTTGACTTTCCACTGGAGAGGATGAGGATGGAACACTTCCATCAGTGCGTGCACACGCACGGGCACACGTGTGCACACGCACGGGCACACGTGTGCACACACGCGCACACGCACACACACACACAGCCGTCTTCCCAATCCTCCCAATCTGGCAGGAGGTGGGAGAAGGAAAGAATAACTTTGGGATGTTCACAAAGCTGTGGAAATGAAGGAAGCATAGCTCTGGGCCACAACAGGCACGAATCTCGACAGTCTGATGAGAGGAAAAGCACATCTCAGACGACCACACAGAGTGACATTCTTTTTTTTTTTTTTTAAATAAGATTCTAAACCAAGTAAAACAAAACCATCCATTGTTCAGGCACCCATATATGTGATAAAACCATTTTTTAAAAACCAAAGAATGATAAATACACATTTCAGGATGGTGGCTCACTTTCATTGCGGGGAGTAGTGTCGGGGGATGGGAGAAATAAGGCGGCGGAGAGTTGTCGGCTAGTTGGCTGGTGGGCTTATGGGAGTTCATTATGCAGACGGTTGCACACTGCATACGTCCGTGCAAGTCTAAGTGAACCAGATGAGAGAACGTGCATGAGCTGCACAAGGATGGCGGGTTCTTGGTTCTTGTAAAAACGTTCACAGCAGCACCGTGCTTCACGGCAACAGTTCTGGAACATTTCATCAAATTACATTGTTTTGTAAATAATTTCCGCTCCTCCACTTTCCCGGTTTTCTCTGTCTGGGCTAATTATTGGACCGTTGGCTCTCTGGATGGATCCTCTCTATTTTCTGTCTTCTGTCTCCTTGTCTCTTGCTCTATTTGCTGGGAGATTTCTTCACCTTAACTTCCAACTCTCTACTTCAACTGTTATGTTTTTAATTTCCAGAAGCTTATTTTTTATTCCCCAAATGTTCCTTTTCTATAGTATCCTTTCTTTTTTAGTTTTTAGTGGATTCATTTTTCCTCTCATAAGGATTTCTTTTTTTATCTTTGGTGTCCTGAAATATCATACCGTCTCTAGGTGTAGGTCATTTTTTTTCTTTCCTCTTGATTGGTCTTTCTTTCTGCTCTAGGCTTCACATTTCAAATGTGTCCATTCTGAATTTGAGTTTGTTTGTTTTTTTTAATAGCCAGTTTAACTTTTTTACCAAAATCTCTATTATTATTTTTGAATGCAAACTTCTCTTTTATCTGTCTGAGGTTATTATACATAAGTAATCTAATGTCTTATTGTTTCTTCCGCTCGTTGGGTTTGGGATCTCTTTTTCAAGGTGTTGTTAATTCTCAGGCTTTTTTGACTCTTGGATGTGTGATTGTCTCTGTTCAAGTGCTCCTATTAGCTTCTACAGAAGACTCTGGCAATGGGCTACAGATAGGTGTTTCCCACTTCTTGCTTCCTAACAGAACCCTTATTGCTCTTGGGCAGTCATATGCCCAACCAGATCCTGGTTGTACTAAATCAATTGTAATTCCAGTGCTTCTTTTTCCCAGCCTCCCCTGCAGCTAAGTCTGGCATGTGACAAACTTCTAGCCAATGCGATGTAAGTGGAAACCTACTGAGAAACTTTTGGGAAATCTTTTACTTTATGTAAAAGGGACACTAATATGAGGAAAAGTCAATGGTACTGCCTCTTTTCCTTTCTTCCTTCCTTTGACATAGATGTAATGCCTAGAGCACAGCAGCTATTATGTGACCATGAGGCAGCTATACTCTAAGGATGTTGAAGTGGAGAGTATGAAATCCATTTTGGATAGCTTTAATTGGGTCAGACCTGCCAAACCTGAAACCACCCCTAGATATCCTACAATATAATTTAATGAAATGTCTTTTTTGCTTGACCCACTATTAGTCATAGTTGTTAGTACTTATTAAAGATTTCTGACAAATGTGGCCAGTGTGTGAACACTGTAATTGTTTCCCACATCCTGAATCCAGGGATTATAATGGAAGAATGGAAGACTCTATCGGGTGAGGCAAACCAGGAGCGTATGTCTTTGACCAAAGTAGCTCCTTGCTCCTAAGTGTTGGTGGCCTTCCTGGGTGCTGTCATTATTTTTAAGCTCACGTGCCCCCCTTACTCCTGACTGCAGGCAGATGCCTCTCTTGCCCCCTTCTTGGCACACACAATATGGGGAGGAAAACAGAAAGCCAGTCTCCTGTTCCCATGTTAATGCCTCAACAAACCACTTTCAAGTAGCCAGAGAGCTTTCTTTCTGTTTCCCGTATCTGCCATTTCTGAGCTTAGAGCCTCTCAGCTGCTCTTAACTTCTATAAGCAGTCTTCTCTTGCATGTGGTTTCTACTGTGGTTTCCTCCTTCAGTCTAGCCTCATTCTCCTTCTGTCTTTTAAGAGTTCCTGATCACTTCTGGTCTACTGAGGGCACTTGTATTCCGGGGTCGCCATAGTACGCACGTACGCGCACACCAGCACGTGCCTGTGATACCTACCTCACGCTTGATCCCATAGCTATGACGTATATTCACGAAAAAAAAAATAGCCTAACTTTTAAATATCTAAACCCTCTACTAAGAGTCTGTTTGAAGAAATAGCAGAATTGTCAAGATTTTATATTCAGTGTTTCTTTCCAGTATCATTAATAAGATTAAGAGGATTAATATCTCAGAAAGTATTAGAATCTTTCCAAGAATGTGACTTTCCTTCTGTGTGATTGGAAGCATCTACCTGCCTAGAGGTAGAAGAGGAGGTGTGGGAAGGAGAAATATTAAGGTTTACTATAATTCATCCTCTCTAAGACTTACATTTCTTTGAAATTGGGTGTGTCCTGTAATCGATGTTGGCTGACAGTAGCTGTTGGCTTGGCAACAGTCATGACATGGTTGTCACTGTCGGCATATATGCAAACTTGGTCTGAAAACCTTCTATTAACACCTTCTGTAAGGCTTTTAAAAGGCTGGGGAGGGGCAGCATGAAAGCTTGCAAGATGGGTGTCAGCAGTTTGGAGGAAAATTCCAGAGGCAGTGGCAGACCTCTTACTTAGTCTCCGGGTTAAGAGATCTTGCATCGACCACACTCTCCATACACAGTCAACTCTGAGTTGAAAAGGGGTTCGGAAGGATCCTCTGCGTCAGTCTCTTCTGCAAAGAAGTTTTAGAAATACTTTCCAATTTATTTCACTTCTGTTTTCCTTTTTACCAATGCACAGGGGTGATATATGATAAAAATGTATGTCTAAATAAGTCCAGAAAGAGCTTTTGCAATAAGTACAAACCAAAATTGTAAATTTTAAGAAAGCATCGCTCATAACTTAATTGGCAGCTTGTTTTTCTTTCTCGGGAGTACCTAAAATAACAGTGCATCTTATAAGCGATGGCATTCATTTCAGTGAAATGCAAAATTACAGAAAGAATGAAGAGAGAAAGAAGGAATTAATATCCAGCTTCTGACATTCAGAATAGAATTATGCAGCATGACATTAGCCTTGCAAAACGGGTGTCTGTCTTAAAAGAAGATCTTCTAAATTATTTCCTTTTGATCCTAGGTACACCCCCCCCCAACCTCCCACTTCTTCAGCATTTCAACAGCCGAGCTCAGAGAACTCAGCCTGTGGGGTCCTCCCAAAGTGGCGGAGATAATCCTTCCAGCTCTGGAAGGCAGGCTGGGAGGCTTGCTACTCCACACGGCAGGGATGGGAGGCAGAGCCAGGCGAAAGCCCGCCTGTGTCAGGCCCAGGGAAAAGCAGGAAGACGAAAGCAGTGGAGGAGGAGGTGGGGGGTGAGGAGAGCACATCAGGCAGAATGGGAGATGGGAGACAGAGAAGTCAGTAACTCCTAACACCCATGATGGGGGGGGCTTTGCCTCTCTTCCTGCTTAGAGCCCCTGGAAGAGCCGGCCTCCCAGAAAGCCCTGTAACTAGCCCAGGCGCAGTCCCAGGTGGAGGGGCCCTGGGTCTGGCTCCCCCCTCCAGCCTCTGTACTGCCCCCACATGGGATCCAGGCATAGCTAAGAGGGAGCTGTGATGTTGCTGAAGGAGATCACTGTGATGTTGCTGAAGGAGATCACTGTGATGTGACATCACCTGGGACTCAGAAGGGACCTGAGGAACCCCACGGCCAAGGAACTCTGAGCCTCCCCTCCACCCCTGCTCCTGAGATCCCAGAAGCCATACTCCTTCCCGGTCTCCACCTTGGCAATAGTGGAAGACTGGCCATTTTTCTTAGGCTGAGCCTCACATATAAGGAGTATTGACTAGGACTAATATTTGGAAGGTAATTTTTTTCCCCCAGGCTAGCCAGAGAAGAGGACATGAGGGAGACCAGAAAAAATGCAAGAGCTACATTTTGTCTTCACCTCCCAGAGATAGTTGCATTTGGAGACCCTGTTACATTTATAAAAGTGAAAGCTGGAAACAATTTTGATGTATTACAATAGGAGGATGGTTTAACCAGTTATTACGTGTGCATCAAATATAACTTTACACAGTTAACAAAATGATCCTTATGGACCATTTTAATTATACAGTAAGTGGGAGTCAGGAAGTAAATGTGTATATCCTGAAAGACCGCAGTTAGATGTAAACAACAGACTGGAGAAAATTCACTAAAATGTTAACAGTGGTTACTCTGAAAAGAGAAGTATGGGTAATTTTAATTCTTTATACTTCTCTGTATTTTCCGAATTTTCTACAGTGAGTATGTAGAGCCGAAAAAAATAATAAAAAGATTTAGAGACAAAATCTTATAGAGCGAATGTCACAAATGGGTTTCTGAAGCTTTTCACTCTTCTCTAACATAACCCACCTGCAACGGGGATGTGGGTGACTTGGCTGAGGGAGAGATTGTGGGAAATGATCCCTTTTTCCATGTTCCCTAATATCCAGCCCAAGTATGACAGTTTTCGGGGAAAAACTGGCAGGACATTTCTATAATGCTAGCCCTCAAAGCAGAAAAATAGCAGTAGCTTCTCCAAGACTGTCCCCAAACCCTACCACACAACAACACCCATTTCTTTATGGGAATTCCCCATTCACACTGGCATCCATGCTGTCAGCCTTCGGAGGACCCCTGAGTCTGGCATTGTAATCCCCAGAAATAATTTGCTTCTCCATAGGCACCTAAGACTAATAAAGATGTAAATACAAACAAAATGTGACCAGGTGAAGACAGCCTGTCTGTCTGATCAGGCAGAACAGTGTCCAGCGGTCGGAGCAGGGGAGCATGGTCAGAGGCCCCTGAAGGGACAGTCACCCAAATCATCCTGGCCTATCCTGCCTCTCTGCTCTGTCAGACGGATTCCCTTACAGGCAGCCTGGCAACTTTGAATAGGAGGACATTTCTTTTCTAAAACGCAGCGTCTTGCAAATAGCACCAAGGATAAGAACACCTCACACCACGCCGGGAAGTCACCAACACCACGGCTCCCCTCGGCAGGCCTGTGCCCAGTGTGGGGGCTTCTAGTCTAGGGCAGAAGTAAATTTAATCCCTTCCTCGAAACGGGCAAGTTTCAGGTGCTCTGGGCAAATCAATCCACCTGGGTGAACAGCAGCAGACCATCAGTTGGAAGAGGACACTCTTTAGCATTCTGGAAAATGAGTCTGGCAATAAATGGGAATCCCCTTAAGGATCCCTTGCTTCCAAGGTTGGGGGACAGCTACTGTCACTCAGACTGTGCCTCAGCATGGAGATTCCTGCTGGACAGAGAGAGACCTGCCTGGGAGCCCAGCGTCACCATGCCCCAAGCCTTGGAGGTCAAGTATCACCCCAGGGGCTCTAATCTGTGTGGAATAGATCAGTACACCTAGGAAAATAGGTGTAGGAGGAAAATTCAAGGTCAAGTTGAGAAGAGTTACAAAGGGGAACTTGCCTTATTGGTTATTAGAATATCTCCTAGAGCTACAAAAATTAAAATGGTGTGGTACCGACAGACAGTTCAGTGGGTCGGAGTAAAAAGCCAAGAAATATTTGCAAGTAGAGAAAAAAAAAAGAAAAGAAAAAAAAGGATAGAGCAATGGTGGCATTTCAAGTAGGGATGTATTTAGTTTGGGATATAATGACAAACGGGGGGGATCAGGAGCGGCTGTAAATGGATAAAAATTCATTCATAGTTAGTAACTACGAGTGCCATGGCTCACATACATGCTTTCTAACACCCTCCTTGCTTTGGTCTTCTAGTCTAGTTTCTTTATTTGGGGTCTTGATTTTTACATTTTTACTTCTCCCCCCCCCCCACATGGGTAAGTGCTTTTCTTTTTTTCTATCATTTTTATTTTATTTTATTTTTTCATCATGATAAGTGTACTCTTTAATCCCCACCCCGTATTTCCCCCACCCCCCACCCACCTCTCCTCTGGTAACCATCAATTTGTTCTCTAGTTAAGAGTCTGTCTCTCATTTTGTCTCGCTCCTTCCCCCCTTGGTTGTTGTTTTTTTTCCTTAAATTCCACATATGAGTAAAATCATATGGTATTTGTCTTTCTCTGACTGACTTATTTCACTTAGCATTACACTCTCTAGCTCCATTCACGTTGTTGCAAAAATGGCAAGATTTCATTCTCTTCTACGGCTGAGTAATATTCCATTGCGTATATTGACCACCTCTTCCTTATCTATTCATCAGCCAATGGGCACCTGGGCTGCTTCCATAGTTTGACTTGTAGATAATGCTGCAATAAACATGGGCGCATATGTCCCTTTGAATTAGTATTTTTGTATGTTTTGGGTAAATACCTAGTAGTGCAATTCCTGGATCACAAGATAGCTCTATTTTTAACTTTTTGAGTACCCTCCGTAGTATTCTCCAGAGCGGCTGCACCAGTATGCATTCCCACCAACCGTGCACGTGGGTTCCCCTTTCTCCCCATCCTCGCCAACACCTGTTCCCTGTGTTGTTAGATTTTAGCCATTCTGACAGGTGTGAGGTGATATCTCAGTGTGGTTTTGATTTGCATTTCCCTGAAGATGAGTGATCTTTTGAGCATCTTTCATCCATCTGTTGACCATCTTGTATGTCTTGTTTGGAGAAATGTCTATTCATGGCTTCTGTCTGCTTTTAAATTAGGTTATTTGTTTTTTGGGTATTGAGTTTTATAAGGTCTTTTTTTTTTTTTTTAAGATTTTATTTATTTATTTGACAGAGAGACAGCCAGCGAGAGAGGGAACACAAGCAGGGGGAGTGGGAGAGGAAGACGCAGGCTCCAAGCGGAGGAGCCCGATGTGGGGCTCGATCCCAGAACGCTGGGATCATGCCCTGAGCCAAAGGCAGACGCTTAACGAATGAGCCACCCAGGTGCCCCTATAAGGTCTTTATATATTTTGGATACTAACCCTTTTCATCGGATATGTCATTTGGAGATCTCTTCCCCCATTCGGTAGATTACCTTTTAGTTTTGTTGATTGTTTCCTTTGCTGTGCAGAAATATTTTATTTTGATGAAGTCCCTATAGTTTATTTTTATTTATTTTAGGTTTTATTTTATTTTATTTTTTTTTTTAAAGATTTTATTTATTTATGTGACAGACAGCCAGCGAGAGAGGGAACACAGCAGAGGGAGTGGGAGAGGAAGAAGCAGGCTCATAGCGGAGGAGCCTGATGTGGGACTCGATCCCGGTACGCCAGGATCACGCCCTGAGCCGAAGGCAGACGCTTTAACGACTGCGCTACCCAGTCGCCCCTAGGTTTTATTTTTAAGTAATCTCTACACCCAGTGTGGGGCTTGAACTTACAACCCTGAGATTAAGAGTCCCATGCTCTACCGGCTGAGCCAGCCAGGCGCCCCAGTTTGTCTTTGCCTTTGTTTCCTTTGCCTCAGGAGACATATTTAGAAAGAATTTGCTATGGCTGATGTCAAAAAAGCTATTGCATGTGCTCTCTTCTAGGATTTTTATGGTTTCAGGCCTCACGTTTAGTTTAATCCATTTTGAGGTTTTTTTGTTATTGTGAAAGAAAGTGGCCCATTTTCATTCTTTTGCATGTCGCTGTCCTGTTTTCCCAACACCATTTATTGAAGAGACTGTCTTTTTCCCATTGCATGTTCTTGCCTCCTTTGTCAAAGATTGAATTGATCATATAGTTGTGGATTTACTTCTGGGTTATGTTCTAGTCCATTGGTCTCTGTGCCTATTTTTCTGCCAGTACCATACAGTTTTGATGACTACAGCTTTGTAATATAACTTGAAGTCTGGAATAGTGATGGCCGCAGCTTTGCTTTTCTTTTTCAAGGTTGCTTTGGCTATTTGGGATCTTTTGTGGTTCCATACGCACTTGGGATTGTTCTAGCTCTGTGAACAATGCTTTGGGTATTTTGACAGGGATTGCATTAAACGTGTAGATTGCTTTGGGTCGTATAGACATTTTAACAATATTTGTTCTTCCAGGGCGCCTCGCTGGCTCAGTTGGTGGAGTGTGAGACTCTTGATCTTGGGGTTGTGAGTTCAAGCTGCACGTTGGGTGTAGAGATTACTTAAAAATAAAATCTAAAAAAATGTTTTTGTTCTTCTAACCCATGAGCATGGAATGTCTTTCCATTTCTTTGTGTCATCTTGAATTTCTTTCATCAGTGTTTTATTGTTTTCAGAGTACAGGTCTTTCACATCTTTGGTTAAGTTTATTACTAGATGTTTTATTGTTTTTTTGGTGCAATTGTAAATGGGATTTTCTTGGTTTCACTTTCTGCTGCTTCATTATTCATATATAGGAATAAACAGATTTCTGTACATTGATTTCATTTCCTGCAACTTTACTGAATTCCTTTATTAGTTCTAGTAGTTGTTTGTGGAGTCTTTAGGGTTTTCTATGTATAATATCATGTCATCTGCAAATAGTGACAGTTTTGCTTCTTTCTCACCAATTTGGATGCCTTTTATTTCTTTATGTTGTCTGATTGCTGTGGTTAAGACTTCCAGTACTATATTGAATAAAAGTGGTGAGAATGGGCACCCTTGTCTTATTCCTGACCTTAAGGGAAAGGCTCTCAGTTTTTCATCGAGTATTTTGTTGGCTGTGGATTTTTCATATATGGCCTTTATTATGTTGAGATCTATTCTCTCTACATAATACTTTGCAGAGGGTTTTTTATCATGAAACGTTGTTGTACTGTGTCAAGTGCTTTTTCTGCATCTATTGAAATGATCGTATGGTTCTTATCCTATCTCTTATTGATGTGACCTATCATGTTGATTGTTTTGCAAATATTAAGTCACCTTTGCATCCTGGGGATAAATCCCTCTTGATCGTGTAGAATGATTTTTTAATATGTCATTGGATTCAGTTTGCTAAGATTTTGTTGAGGATTTCAGCATCATATTCGTGAGAGATACGGGCCTATAGTTCTCTTTTTTTGTAGTGTCTTTGTCTGGTTTTGGTGTCAGGGTAATGCTGGCCTCATAGAATGAATTTGAAGTTTTCAATCCTCTTGTATTTTTTTGAATACCTTGAGAAGAATGGGTATTAACTCTTCTTTAAATGTTTGGTAGAATTGGGGCACCTGGGTGGCTCAGTCGGTTAAGTGTCTGACTCTTGATTTCGGCTCAAGTCATAATCTTGGGTTTCTGGGATCGAGCCCCATGGTGGGGCTCCATGCTCAGCGGAGGCCTGCTTGAGGATTCTCTCTCTTACTGTCCCTCTGCCCCTCTCCTCGCTCACATGGCTGTGTGCGCTCTCTCTCTGAAATAAATAAATAAGTAAATTTTATTCATTTCAGGGGTTGGGCAGAGGGAGAGGGAGAGAGTCTTAAGCAGACTCCACCCTCAGCCTGACAGGGGGCTTGATCCCGCAACCCTGAGATCATGACCTGAGCTGAAACCAAGAGTCGGAGGCTAACCGACTGAGCCACCCAGGCGCCCCATAAATAAATAAATCTTTAAAAATAAATAAATCACTGTTCAGTAGAATTTGCCTGTGAAGCCACCTGGTCCTGGGCTTTTGTTGCTTGGGAGTTTTTTGATGACTGATTAATTTCATTGCTGGTGATCGGTGTGTTCAAATCTTCTATTTCTGCCTGCTTTGGTTTTCACAGGTTATATGTTTCTAAGAATTAACCCATTTCTTCTAAGTTGTCCGATTTGTTGACATGTCATTTCATAATATTCTGTTACGATTGTTTGTATTTCTGTGATACTGGCTATTTCTCCTCTTTCATTAGTAATTTTGTTTATTTGGGTCCTCTCTCTCTTGCTCTCTTTTTTACTGTATCTTGCTAGAGGTGTCTCAATTTTATAAATTTTTTTCCTTTTTTTAATTTAAATTCTAGTTAGTTAATATATAGTGTAATATTAGTTTCAGGAGTAGAATTTTATTAATTTTTTCAAAGAACAAGCTTTTGGTTTCATTGATCTGTTCTATTGTTTTTTTAGTTTCTGTGTCATTTCTTTCTGCTCTAATCTTCATTATTTCCTTCCTTTGCTGGGTTTGGGTTTTTGTTTGTTGTTCTTTACTAGCTTCTTCAGGTGTAAGACTGGCTTGTTTATTTGAGGTTTCTCTTGCTTCTTGAGGTTGGCCTGTGCTACTATAAGCCTCCCTCTTATACCCACTTTTGTAGCATCCCAAAGGTTTTGGAGTGTTGTGTTTTCATTTTCATCTGTCTTCACGTAATTTTTGATTTCTTCTTTGGTTTCTTGCTTGATCCATTCATTGTTGAGTAGCATGTTATTTAACCTCCATGTATTTGGGGTCTTCTCTAGATTTTTTTCTTGTGGTTGATTTCTAGTTTCATAACATTGTGGTCAGAAAAGATACGTGGTATTACTTCAGTTTTTTTGAATTCGTTGAGACTTGTTTTGGTGCCTAATATGTGATCTATCCTGGAGAAGGTGCTCTTGAAAAGAATGTATATTCTGCTGTTTTAGGATGGAATGTTCTGAATACGTCTGTTAAATCCATCTGTTCCAGTGTGTTATTCAAAGCCATTGTTTTCTTGTTGATTTTCTGTTGGGATGATCCGTGCATTGATATAAGTGGGGTGGTAAGTCCCCTACTATTATTGTAATACTATTGATTAGTTCCTTTATGTTTGTTATTAATTGTTTTATGTATTTGGGTGTTCCCATGTTGGGGTGCACAAATGTTTACAGTTGTTATATCTTCTTGTTGAATTGTCCCTTTCAGTATTATATGGTGTCCTTCCTTGTTCTTGTTATAGTCTTAGTTTTAAAGTCTATTTTGTCCCATATCAATATGGCTATGCTGGCTGTCTTTTCACATCCATTTGCGTGATAAATGCTCTCCAGCCCCTCACTGTCAATCTGCAGGTGGCTTTCAGTGTGAAATAAGTCTCTTGTAGGCAGTATATAGATGGGTCTTGTGTGTGGGTTTGTTTTTTTAATGAGTTCTGTCACCCTATGACTTTTGATTGGAGCTTTTAGTCCATTTACATTCAAAGTAATTATTGATAGATATGTATTTATTGCCATTTTGTTTCTTGTTTTGTGGTTGTTTCTATTGATTTTCTCTGGTCCTTTCTTCTCTTTTTGTCTTTCATTGTTCGTGGGCTTTCTCTAGTGATATACTTGGAATCCTTTCTCTTTATTGTTTGCATGTCTATGACTGGTTTTTGATTTGTGGTTCCCATTACGTTTGTATAGGACATCTTCTGTATGCAACAGTCTATATTAAGTTGAGGGGTCTCTTAGTTTATTCCTCTTCCTCCCACATTTTAGCTATGTCATGTCATGTTTTACATCCTTATATTTTATGAATCCCTTGACTGATTTTTACAGAAATATTTATTTTTACTACTTTTGTGTTTTTTACTTTCATACTCTCACTTACGGTCTCCCTTTCCACTCTAAGAGTCCCCTTTAGTATTTCTTGCAGCACTGGTTTAGTGGTCATGAACTCCTTTAGCCTTTATTGTCTGAGCAACTCCTTATCTCTCCTTCTATTCTGAATGGTAGCCTTGCTGCAGAGAGCACGCTTGGCTGTAGAGTTTTCCCTTTCAGCATTATGAATGTATCATGCCACTCCCTTCTGGCTTGTAAAGTTTTTGCTGAAAAATCCACTGATAGCCTTATGGGGTTTCTCTTTTTCATAACTGTGTTTTCTTCCCTTGCTGCTGTTATTTTTATTTTTTTATTTTTTAAAGATTTATTTCAGAGAGAGAGAGAGAAGCCGACTCCCACCAAACTCAGAGCCTGATGTGGGGCTCAATTCCATGACCCTGAGATCATGACCTGAGCTGAAATCCATAGTCAGATGCTTAAGCAACTGAGCCACCCAAGCATCCCTTCTCTTGCTGCTTTTAAAAGTTTTTCTTTACTGCTACTTTTTGCCATTCCATTTGTTTATTTTTAAGGAAACTCTATGCCCAATGTGGGCTTGAGCTCATGACCCTAAGATCAAGAGTCATGTGCTCTACCAACTGAGCCAGCTAGGTGCCCCACTTTTTACCGTTTTATTTACTATGTGTCTTGGTGTGGACCCCCTTTGGCTGAATTTTTGGGGGTGTCTCTGTGCCTCCTGGATCTGGTATCTGTTTCTTTCCCCACATTAGGGAAGTTTTCAGCTATTATTTCTTCAAATGCATTTTCTGCCTCCACCTCTGTTTTCTGAGATCCTTATAATGGGGATGTTACTACGTTTGATGGAGTCACTGAGTTCCCTAAGACTATTCTCAATTTGCATAATTTTCTTTCTTCTGCTTTCCATTACTCTGTCTTCCAGGTCATTACTTCATTCTGCTTCATCTAGCCTGCTACTTATTCCATCGAGTGTATTTTTAATTTCATTTATTGTCTTCTTGATCTCTGATTGGTTCCTTTTTGTCTCTGTGTTAAGAGTCTCACTGATGTTCTCCATTGTTTTCTCAATTCCAGTGAGTATCTTTATGATCATTATTTTTAAAAATTTTTTAAAAAACTATCTTTTAAAGATTTAGAGAGAGAGGGAGAGAGAGAGTGAGCGCAAGCATGAGCAGGGGGGGAGGGGCAGAGGAAGAGGGAGAGGGAGATAAAATCCTCAAGCAGACTCTCCGTGGAGCACAGAGCTGGATGTGGGGCTCAGTGCCAGGACCCTGAAATCCTGACCTGAGTCAAAACCAAAAGCCTGCTGCCTAACTGACTGAGCCACCCAGGCGCCCCGTGATCATTACTTTAAATTCTCTATCAGGCATATTACTTATATCCGTTTCACTTTGGTCTCGTGCTGTGGTTTGTTCCTGTTCTTTTATTTGGGGCATATTCCTCTGTCACCTCATTTTGTCTGATTGTCGGTGTCTGTTTCTGTGTGTTAGGAAAGTTAGCTACTTCTCTTGCTCTTAACAATAATAGCCTTATGATGAGGAGATCCTGTAATGCCCTGCAGTGCAGTATCCCTTGCTCCCCAGGGCCTGGCCATCCTATGTGTGTTGCGTGTGCTCTACCGTTGAATCTTGGCCTTTTATTCCTTCAGTCCCGTTATCTGTAGAGGCTCTGTTTGCCTATTTGGACAGCAAGATGTGCCGTGGTCTGCTTGCAACACAAAACCTGCCCCCACCACTGCCGGAACTGAGGTCCTCTGTATTCTTATGAGCACCTCCAAATCTTTTGTAGAGCAAGACTAGGCATAAATAATTAAAAGTCAAAAGTTTAAAAAAGGTAGATATGGAAAGTACAAAGTACTGTGAGTACTTGAGGGAGGGAGAAATCACATTTGCTTTTGGAGTTTGGGCTAAGCACCAGGGAAAGGGTAGCATCCTAGATGAGTCTTGAAGGTTGAGTCAAATTTTAGGAGATGGAGATGTTGAGGGAATGGCTTTCTCGGTGGAAAGAACAGAAAATATGAAGACACGGAGGCAGAAAAGAACTAGGTGTTGTGAGGCATGGGGAATGGTCCTGTGTGGAATATGTATTCATTCCTTCACTTAGTCCAGAATATTTACTGAGGACTTAATATGTACCAGATGCTTGCTTCTAGAGTTGGCAAAGGCTTGATCAAAGACTTTAGTCCTTTGTAGATTTTCAATTGTCCATATTCTGTGTATCAACAGCATTCCTCTCTGGGGACACAATAGCTGCAACAGCCCCTAGCACCAAATTCTCCTATGACGACATGCAGGAAAGCAGCCTCCTCTCACCTGTCAGTTAATATTAAGGAGGAAGTCTCAGGGACCACTGCAGACTTCCCTCAAGTCCAAGGCCTTGTTTCCTTGCCCAACTCCATTTACTGCCTGGTCTGCTCCTTACCTTCTGTCACACTACCTCCGATACTCACCAGTCAATGGAGCTGGGCAAATTGATTATCCATATGGGGGAAAAAAGTAACAAACTGCATCTCTTCTTCCTCAGACCAATATGAAAATTGGTATATTATAGATCTAAATGCCAGAAGTAAAACTAAAAACCTTTTACAAAGCAATATAGGAAATATCTTTCTAATTTTAGAGTAGGGAAAGACTCCTTAATCCAGATGCCAGGAAGCGTTCTAACTATAAAAGAAAAGATCTATACATTGCATTTTTTAAAAAGATTTTATTTATTTGAGAGAGAGAGAGACAGAGATAGCAATGGCAATAGCGAGAGAGAGCACAAGTGGGGCAGAGGGAGAAGCAGGCTCTCCATTGAGCAGGGAGCCCGAGGCAGGGCCCGATCCCAGGACCCGGGGATCATGACCTGAGCCAAAGGCAGATGCTGAACCAGCTGAGCCACTCAGGTGTCCCTGCGAGTCTGCTTTCTCATATTCTCATCAACTATGAGCTTTATGAGTTTTTGAATCCTTTCTAAAAAATCTTATTTCCCTGATGTTTTAATTTGCATTTCTCTCATTACAACTGAGATGGAATATTATGATGTTTCCAGAGTTTAAAAAATTAACTAGTTTTTAATTGAAAGAGTAATTCATGTACATGGTATAAATATCAAACAGCATAAAAACATACACTGTGAAACATAAGTCTCCTTCCTGTCCTGGAGCCCCAGTCCTCCCGAGGCCGCCACCACGATCAGTTTCTTGTTTTTCCTTCCAGAAATATGTACATAAACAAGCACACACACAAGAAAAAAATGCATCTATGTACATTTATATCCTTTTTTGTGTACAGTGAGAACATGTTTTTAGAGAGAAATACACATCCCAAGCCCTGCCTACCGCTCAGACCCCATCTGGGGTGCCCTCCCCACCAGTCACCACACTCCGATGGGACTGGCCATATTTGTGGGCCTCACTGTGAGCTCTTTCCTGCCTCGGGGTCTTTTCTCTTGTACCCTGCTGCCTCAACTCCGATGACATCTTTGGAGAAGTCTCCCTGACCACGTGTTCTTTTTTTTTGTTTTGTTTTGTTTTTGTTAAGATTTTATTTATTTATTCGACAGAGATAGAGACAGCCAGCGAGAGAGGGAACACAAGCAGGGGGAGTGGGAGAGGAAGAAGCAGGCTCATAGCAGAAGAGCCTGATGTGGGGCTCGATCCCAGATCGCCGGGATCACGCCCTGAGCCGAAGGCAGACGCTTAACCGCTGTGCCACCCAGGCGCCCCTCCCTGACCACGTGTTCTAAAGCAGCCCCCTGCCCACAATCTCTCACGGTCACATCTCTGTGCACAGTTTCCTTGGCAGTATTTACCACTGTCCTAAACGGGCTCATTTCTGGATATCCTCTTTGTTCCTTGCGCCTCTCCTCCGGCAGAATGTAAGCTTGGACCTGAGCCATCCCGCGTACCTCCATTTCTCCAGTGCCTACCACAGATCGTGGCGTAAAGCAAGTCCTCGACTAAAATTTGTTGAGTGAGTGATTCTTAGGCACACCGTACTGTATTTTGCTGTTTTGACTTCACAGGGAGTGAAATAGTTTGGTATCGCGGGCACACACACGTACGTATGTTGTGTGTATATATATATGTGTTCCGTTCATTTTACTGCTTTGGAAATAATTCATCATTCATTTAGCCTGTTCCCCATGCATGGACAATGAGATCGTTTGTAGTATTTTGGTATTTCAAAACATGCTCACATATATGTGAATTCATGCACATAGGAATATAGTTCTGGAAATAGAATTGCTGGATAAAGCGGTATATGTGTTTGTAGGTTTTATATTTTTGTTGAAGTGTGATCGACACACACCGTTATGCTGGTTTCAGGTGCACAGTGTCGTGATTTGTGTATATTGGGGAAGGATCAGCACAGTAAGTCTAGTTAACATCCTCCACCATCCACAGTGACAAAATTTTCTATCTTGTGATGAGAACTTTCAAGATCTGCGTTTGTGCTTTTATTTATTTTTTTAAAGATTATTTATTTATTTATTTATTTGACAAAGATAGACAGCCAGCAAGAGAGGGAACACAAGCAGGGGGAGTGGGAGAGGAAGAAGCAGGCTCCCAGCGGAGGAGCCCGATGTGGGACTCGATCCCGGAACGCCAGGATCACGCCCTGAGCCGAAGGCAGACGCTTAACGACTGCGCCACCCAGGCACCCCATGTGTTTGTGCTTTTAATAGATCAAGTGCCCTTTCAAAAAAGTCACACCAACTCACACATGTATTTTCCCCAGAGATGTATGTGTCTATTTATCCATGTCATAACCAACTTTGTTTTACCAAATGTTTCTCATCAGACTGGGGAAAATATGGACGCAAGCAAAAATTGGCTTTCACAGAAAATATAAACGGCTCATAAAACATGTTACAAGATGCTCAACCCTACTCAACGGTTTGATTGCACAGCTTTCACGATGAATGAGGAGGAGCACGTTTTGCCATGTTTACAAGGCAATTATTAAGCTAGAGCGGTGCTCCGTCCACCTTGCTTTTATGCCATTGGCACGTCGGTGCAGGACTCCTCATTACGTGCACTTGCAATCCATGCCTTTTTGTGTGGCCGAGACTTTAGGTTTTATTTGGAAAAGCCATACCACTCTGCAATTATTAAACTTTTTTTGCATGGATTTTTTTCTAGTATTTTTACAGTACTTTAGAATTTTCACCTTTAATTGATCGGGATTCAGTGGTTCTAATACCACTCATTGATCTGTCCATCTCTTCCCTGCCGATTTACAATGGCACGTTTACCATATAGTGGTGTTCCATTTGTCTACCATACACTCACTATGGGAACGAAAGTCACATAGGAATGTGTGAAGCCGCCTTCCTAGACATTTTATTGGGGGGAAGCCTAAGAATCTTGAGGCATAATGCTATGGCGAGGGAAAAGAAGTAAGCACCTTTGAGAGTAGCAAGAGGGAAGATATTCCAAAACTAGAGTCTTCAGTGGGGGGCACCCCTAGCCCTCTATCTCAAGGGTGTGGGGCAGGTGGCAGGGCCTGAGATGTTGGAGCTTGGGAGGTGGCTCAAGGGGAAATTTACAGCCTTAGAAACTGAGACTCCTAAACCAGATAGAATGAAAACAAGTGGATTTAGGGTTTAATTCAGCACATTTTTAAAGGAACAACAAAATAAATATGCAACATGAGTGATGTTGAGCATCTTTTCTTGTGTCTGTTGGCCATCTTGTACGTCTTATTTGGAAAAGTATCTATTCATGTCTTCTGCCCATTTTTTAATTGGGTTATTTAGGTTTTTTGGGGTGTTGAGTTATATAAATTCTTTATATATTTTGGATACTAACCCTTTTCATTGGATATGTCATTTGCAAATATCTTCCCCCATTCAGTAGGTTGCCTATTAGTTTTGTTGATTGTTTCCTTTGCCGTGCAGAAGCTTTTTATTTTGATGTAGTCCCAATAATTTATTTTTATTTATTTTAGGTTTTATTTTTAGTAATCTCTACACCCAGTGTGGGGCTTGAACTTACAACCCTGAGATTAAGAGTCCCATGCTCTACCGGCTGAGCCAGCCAGGCGCCCCAGTTTGTCTTTGCCTTTGTTTCCTTTGCCTCAGGAGACGTATTTAGAAAGAACTTGCATGGCTGATGTCAAAGAAGCTATTGCGTGTGCTCTCTTCTAGGAGTTTTATGGTTTCAGGCCTCACGTTTAGGTCTTTAATCCATTTTGAATTTATTTTTGTGTGTGGTGAAAGAAAGCGGTCCAGTTTTATTCTTTTGCATGTCGCTGTCCAGTTTTCCCAACACCATTTATTGAAGAGATTGTCTTTTTCCCATTGCAATATTCTTTCCTGTTTTATCAAGGATTTATTGACCATATAATTGTAGGCTCATTCCTGGGTTTTTTATTCTGTTCCATTGATCTCTGTGCCTATTTTTCTGCCAGTACCATACAGTTGTGATGATTACAGCTTTGTAATATAACTTGAAGTCCAGAATTACGATGCCCCCAGTTTTGCTTTTCTTTTTCAAGGTTGCTTTGGCTATTCAGGGTATTTTGCGGTTCCATACACATTTAGGATTGTTCTGGCTCTGTGAAAAATGCTGTTCATATTATGATAGGGATTGCATTAAATATGTAGATTGCTTTGGGTCATGTAGACATTTTAACAATATTTGTTCTTCCAATCCATGAGCATGGATTGTCTTTCTAGATCTTTGTGTCATCTTCAGTTTCTTTCATCAGTGTTTTGGAGTTTTCAGAGTACAGGTGTTTCACCTCTTTGGTTAGGTTTATTCCTAGGTACCTTATTATTTTTGATGCAATTGTAAATGGGACTGATTCCTTAATTTCTGTTTCTGCTGCTTCATTATTGGTGTATAGAATGCAGTTGATTTCTGTACGTGGATTTTGGATCCTACAACTTTACTGAATTCGTTGATCAGTTCTAGCGGTTTTTTGCTGGAGTCTTTCGGGTTTTCTTTTTTTTTTTCTTTTTTTTTTTTTAAAGATTTTATTTATTTATTTGACAGAGACAGAGACAGCCAGCGAGAGAGGGAACACAAGCAGGGGGAGTGGGAGAGGAAGAAGCAGGCTCATAGCGGAGGAGCCTGATGTGGGGCTCGATCCCAGATCGCCGGGATCACGCCCTGAGCCGAAGGCAGACGCTTTAACCGCTGTGCCACCCAGGCGCCCCACTTTCGGGTTTTCTATAGATAGTGTCACGCCCTCTGCAAATAGTGAAAATTTGACTTCTTCTTTGCCGATTTGGTTGCTTTTTATTTCTTTTTTAAATTTATTTTTGTTTTTTAAAAAATATTTTATTTATTTATTTGTCAGAGAGAGAGAGAGCGCATAAGCAGAGGGAGCAGTAGACAGAGGGAGAAGCAGACTCCTCACTGAGCAAGGACTCCCCCCCACCCCCCCCGGCAACATGGGACTCATTCCCAGGACCCTGGGATCATGACCTGAGCTGAAGGCAGATGCTTAACTGACTGAGCCACCCAGGTGTCCCTAGATGGCTTTTCTTTTTGTTGTCTGCTCGCTCTGGCTATGACTTCCAGTACGATGTTGAGTAATAGTGGTGGGAGTGGACATCCCTGTCTTGTTCCTGACCTTAGGGGAAAAACTCAGTTTTTCCCCATTTAGGATGATATTAGCTATATTTCATATATGGCCTTTATTATATGAGGTATGTTTCCTCTAAACCTACTTTGTTGAGGTTTTTTTTTTTTTTTTTTTATCATGAATGGATGTTGTACTTTGTCAAATGCTTGTTCTGAGTCTACTGAAATGATCATGTGGTTTTTATCCTTTCCTGTGTTGATGTGATGCATCATGTTGATTGGTTTGGGAATACTGAACCACCCTGGCAACCCAGGAATAAATCCCACTTGACTGTCGTAAGTGATTTTTTTAATGTATTATGGCATTCGGTTTGCTGGTATTTTGTTGAAGATTTTTGCATCTACATTTGTGAGAGATATTGGCCTGTAGCTCTCTTTTTTGTGGGGCCTTTATTTGGTTTGGGTATCAGGGTAATGCCAGCCTCATAAGATGAATTTGGAAGTTTTCCTTCCTCTTGTATTTTTTGGAACAGTTTGAGAAGAACACATATTACTTCTTCTTTAAATGTTTGGTGGAGTTTGCCTGGGAAGCGTCTGGTCCTGGATTTCTGTTTGTTGGGAGCTTTTTGATGACTGATTCCGTTTCTTTGCTGGTTATCGATCTGTTCGAATTTTTTATTTCTTCCTGTTTAGTTTTTGGTAATTTTTGTGTTTCTAGGAATTTACCCATTTCTTCTAGGTTATCCAGTTTGTTGGCATACGGGTTTCCATAATATTCTCTTACAATCGTTTGTATTTCTGTGGTGTTGTTTGCTATTTCTCCTCTCTCACTTGATTTTATTTGTCTGGGATCTTTTTTCTTTTTGGTAAGTCTGGCTAGAGGTTTATCAATTTTATTAATTTTTTCAAAGAACAAGCTCCTGGTTTCATCGATCTGTTCTATTGGGGTTTTTTAGTTTCTATATTGTTTATTTCTGCTCTCATCTTTATTATCTCCTTCCTTCTGCTGGTTTTAGGCTTTGTTTGTTGTTCTTTTTCTAGCCCCTTTAGGTGTAAGGTTACATTGTTTATTTAAGATTTTTCTTGCTTCTTGAGGTTGGCTTGTTGCTGTAAACGTCCCTCTTAGAACTGTTTTTGCTGCATCCCAAAGGTTTTAGACCATTGTGTTTTAATTTTCATTTGTTTCCATGTATTTTTAAATTCCTTCTTATATTTCCTGATCAGCACATTCATTGTTTAGTAGGAGTTATTTAACCTCCATGTATTTGTGGTCTTTCCAGATTTTTTTCATGTATTGATTTCTACTTTCATAGTGTTGTGGTGAGAAAAGGTGCATGTTGACTTTGATCTTGACTCTGTTGAGGCCTGTGTTGTTGCCTCATACATGATCTGCCCTGGAGAATGGTCCATGTGCACTTGAAAAGAATGTGTATTCTGCTGTTTTAGGATGGAATGTTCTGAATATATCTGTTAAATCCATCTGGCCCACCGTGTCCTTCAAAGCCACTGTTTCCTTGTTGATTTTCTGTTTAGATCATCTGCCTGTTGATGTAAGTTGGGTGTTAAAGTCCCTTACTATTATTGTATTATTATCAATTAATTCCTTTATGTTTGTCATTAATTGTTTTATGTATTTGGGTGTTCCCATGTTGGGTGCATACATATTTATGATTGTTATACCTTCTTGTTGAATTGTCCTCTTTATTATTATACAGTGTCTTTCTTTGTCTTTTGTTACAGTCTTTGTTTTAAAGTCTAGTTTGTCCCATATAAGTATGGCTACTGCAGCTTTCTTTTCACATCCGTTTGCATGATGAACGTTCTCCATCCCCTTCACTTTCAATCTGCACGTGTCTTTGAGTCTGAAACAAGTCTTGTAGGCAGCGTACAGATGGGTCTTGTGTTTTATCCACTCTGTCACCTTATGTCTTTTGATTGGAGTGTTTAGTCCATTTACATTCAAAGTAATTATTGGTAGATATGTACTTATTTCCATTTTGTTACTTGTTTCATGGTTATTTCTGGAGATTTTCTCTGATCCTTTTTTGTCTTTATTTCATGGTTTGCTGATTTTCTTCAGTGATATATTTGGATTTCTTTGTCTTTATTCTTTGCATGTTTATTAGTGGTTTTACCACTAGGTTTGTATATAACCTCTTCCGCATGTAGCAGTCGATACTAGGTTGATGGTCACTGAAGTTTGAACCCATTCTTCTCTCCTCCCCACATTCAGGTAGATGATTATATTTTCTATCCTTTTTTTGAATGAGTTCCTTGAATGATTTTTGTACAGAAATATTCGTTTTTACTGCTTTTGTGTTTCCTACATTTATACTGTCACTTTTGGTTTCTACTTGCCACTCAGAGAGTCCCTTTTACTATTTCTTGCAGGACTGGTTTTGTGGTCATGAACTCCTTTAGTTTTGGTTCACCTGGGAAACTCTTCATCTCTCCTTCTGTTCTGAATGATGGCCTCGCTGGATTGTGTATTCTTGGCTGCAGATTTTTGCCTTTCAGCCCTGTGAATATATCATGCCACTCTCTTATGGCCTGCAAAGTTTCTGTTGAAACTATCTCCAGCTAGCCTTATAGGTTTTCCCTTGTAAGTTAATGACTTCTTTTGTCTTGCTGCTTTTAGGATTTTTTCCCTTTATCACCATATTTTGCCAATTTATTTACAATATGTCTTGGTGTTGGCCTGCTTTTGTTGATTTTGATGGGAGTTCTCTGTGCCTCCTGGATCTGGATGTCTGTTTCCTTCTCCAGATTAGGGAAGTTTTTGGCTATTATTTATTCAAATGAATTCTCTGCCCCCTTTTCTCTTCTACTTCTGGGACTCCTATAATACGAATGTTATTGCATTTGATGGAGTCATTGAGTTCCCTAAGTCTGTTCTCATTCTGCATAATTCTCCTTTCTCTCCTTTTTTTCAGCTTCATTGCTTTGCATTACTTTGTCTTCTAGGTCATTAATTCGTTTCTCTGCGTCTGCCAGCCTGCTGTTCATTGCATCAGGCATGTTTCTAATCTCATTTATGGTGCTCTTCATCTCTGATTGATTCTTTTTTTAACTCTTTTATCTCGGTGGTAAGGGTCTCACTGGTGTCTTCCATTCTTTTCTCAAGTCCAGTGAGCATCCTTATGACTGTTGCTTTAAATTCTCTATCAGGCATGTTACGTATATGCCTGATGTGAACCTATGTTACACTTAGATCTCTGGCTGTGGCTTTATCTTGTTCTTTCATTTGGGATCAATTCCTCTGTCTTCTCATTCTGTTGTATTTCTAATACACACATATACAGAGACATGTACATTTTAACTTTTTTTAGAGGGGGTGGGGCAGAGGAAGAGGGAAAGAGAGAATCTTTTTTTTTTTTTTTTAAGATTTTATTTATTTATTTGACAGAGATAGAGACACCCAGCGAGAGAGGGAACACAAGCAGGGGGAGTGGGAGAGGAAGAAGCAGGCTCATAGCGGAGGAGCCTGATGTGGGGCTCGATCCCACAACGCCAGGATCACGCCCTGAGCCGAAGGCAGACGCTTAACCGCTATGCCACCCAGGCACCCCGGAAAGAGAGAATCTTAAGCAGGCTCCATGCCCGGTGCAGAGCCCAACACGGATCTCACAACCAGGTCTCACAACCCTGAGATCATGAACTGAGCTGAAATCAAGAGCTGGGTGCTTAACCAACTGAACCACCCAGGGGCCCTACAGACATGTGCGTTTTAAAATGGCATTTCCCCACTAAAAATTGCCCACGCCTGTGCTATATTTAAACCTAAGGAGGGAGTTGCAGATGACAGAAAATGAAAGGAGATTATTTCATAGAAAATACTCTAAATGATTGGATCAAAAGTAATTCTGTTTTGGTGTCCAGGCACTATGCTAACATACAAGAGAATGAGAAACATCCTCTCGTTTCTGCATGAAGCAAGGTGTGGCTGCAAAGAACAGGGACTACACCAGCCCCTCGAGAACTGTGCTACCCCACGGAGTGCAGAAGGAGCAGACGTAACTGGAAAAGGCAGCAGTGGTGGGTATGTCATGGGAGGGAAGAAGGGTACCCAATGGTGGCTTGACATCAGAGACAATGAAAAAGTGCCTTCCAGGTTCTTTATACACAGCGTGGGCCTCAACGAGAGACATAGGATCAGGCACACTGATCAGGAAAGGATGAGTGTGATGGAAGCTATATGATCTTCTTTGAGGATGGGCCTCCTAGAAATAATTAGGAGAATGTCATAGGGACAGTCTGGGACGTGGGAGTAGAAATCAGTAAAATATGAGTCTGTGATGCTATTATGACCCATTTCAAGCCCCAAACTCATATCCTTAGGAAGTATGGATTACCATAATATTCAGAAAATAAATGCATTTAACTGTAAAACAGTAAATAAATAAAATGGCATTTCCCCTCCACTTACTGTTTCCGCTCCCATTCCAACTCTGTTCTCCTGCCACTCTCATCCTCTAGCTTTTGCACTTTGGCACATTTAACTGTGTGTCCTTGGTTGGGTATGTATCATTGAATGACATAAGTGTTATGGTCTGAATTGTGTCTCCACCAAAGTTTCTATGTAGAACTTCTAACCCCCAGAACCTCAGAATGAAGTCTTTAATGAGATAATTAAGTTAAAATGAGGTCTTTAGGGGCGCCTGGGTGGCACAGCGGTTAAGCGTCTGCCTTCGGCTCAGGGCGTGATCCCGGCGTTGTCGGATCGAGCCCCACGTCAGGCTCTTCCGCTATGAGCCTGCTTCTTCCTCTCCCGCTTCCCCTGCTTGTGTTCCCTCTCTCGCTGGCTGTCTCTATCTCTGTTGAATAAATAAATAAAATCTTTAAAAAAATAAATAAATAAATAAAATAAAATAAAATGAGGTCTTTAGAATTGGCCCTAATCCAATATGACTGGTGTGCTTATAAGAAGAGGAAATTTGGACGCAGACGTGTACGCACACAAAGAAAAGACCACATGAGATGCAGGGAGAAGATGGCCATCTACAACCTAAGGAGAGAGGCCTTGGTAGGAGCCAACCCAGCCGAGACCTTGACCTCGAACGTCCAGCCTCCAGAAGTGTGAGGGCATAAATATTTGCTGTCTAAGCTTCCAGTGTATTGGACTTTGTTATGGCAGCCTAGTAAACTAAGACATCCAGTGTTGGTGTATGCATGTGTTTGTTTTTTAATTTACATATATCATCTTAGATACAGACTCAAATCTGTTTCTTTTTTTTCCCCTTAGTGCAATTTCTAAAAATGTTTTCTTTTTGCTTATCCTATTTTCTACAGTGCATGTGTACATTGATTTTTTTTATTGTGGTAAAATATATTTAACATAAAATTTACCATCTTAGCCATTTTTAAATGTACCGTTCTGTGTTGTTAAGTGCAGTCACATTCCTGTGATGTATCCCTCTCCAGAAGTTTTTCATTTTCCCAAACTGAAGCTCTACACCCATTAAACAACACTACTGCATTCTTCCCTCCCCTCCCCAGCCCCTGGTAACCACCATTCTATTTTCTGTTTCTGTGACTTGGAGTCCTCTAGGTACCCCATATAGGTGCAAACCTATAATATTGTCCTTTTGTGTCTGGTTTATTTCACTTAGCATAATGTCTTCAGGGTTCATCCATGTTGTGGTATGTGTCAGCATTTTCTTTCTTTAGTTCTTCCTTTTTTTAGAGAGAGAGAGAGCGCGCGCGCAGGGGGAGGGGCAGAGAGAGGGAGAGAGAGAATCTCAAGGAGGCTCCAAGCCCAGCATGGAGCCCGATGTGGGGCTCGATCTCACAACCCTGAGATCATGGCCTGAGTTGAAATCAAGAGTTGGACGCTTAACCAACTGAGCCACCTTGGTGCCCTGCATTTCCTTCCTTTTTTAAGGCTGAATAATATTCTATTGTATGTATATGACACTTTTTTTTTTAATCCATTCATCCACTGATGGACATTTGGTTTGTTTCCAGCTTTTGGTTGTTGTGAATAATGCTGCTGTGAACGTGGGTAGGTAAGTAAATGTTTGAGTCCTTGCTTTCAGTTCTTTTGGATGTATACCCAGAGGTAGAATTGCTGGATCATAGTTGCTGGAACATAATTCTGTGTTTAATTTTTTGAGGACCCTCCACACTGCTTTCCACAGTGGCTGCACCATTTTACATTCCCACCAACAGTGCACAAACGTTCCGATTTCTCTACATTCTCACCAACATTTGTTATTTCTGTTTTTGTTTTTATATAATAGTAATTTTCATGGGTGTGAATTTGGATCTCATTGTGATCCCTTCTGATTCATGTTTCATCCTATAATGTTTTATTTTTGAATTCCAATCCTACTTTACTTGACAGGTTGATATTCTCTTCATTCTGTTTCCTTGTGGACTGTAATTTTTAGTACTATAAAATCCCATTTTAAAAAACCTGAGTTTATGCATTTTGTGTTAAGCTCAGCCTTGTCTGTTATTACAAGCATGAGTCTGCCATTTTGGTTTGCATGTTTCTCCTCTTTGCCAAATCCTTTTACACTTATCTTTCTGGGTCACTTTGTTTTAGAAAATTCTTGCATATGATTGTATTAGATTGCGTTCTTCAAAAAGCATAGCCTGAGACCAAATCTCCCTTGCCACTCCTTTATTAGGGAATGCAATCCCAGGAAAGCCAGAGGAAGGGAACATGACTGAGGGGCAAGGAAGCAGGAAGGGCAAGTCTAAGGATGCCCTTAGAGGGAGTGCGTGTCTGGTCTCATGGGACCATCTTCCAAGAGCCCATCCGCCTTTGCAGCTATCTCTCATCACAGTCTGTACAGGGAGAGAAAGGAGGAAGAATTCACCTGGCAGCTTCCATCCCCCACGTTCTCAAATGTTCTCTCCACAGGTGTTAACTCCTCTGCACTTCGGGTTGTGTGGGGTTGGTGCCCAGAGGCCCAGGTGTCTCATGCATCAGCGCAGATGCCTCAGGGCAGGAGCGGAGACACGCACAGGGGAGCGCTCCAGGCACTGCTGGGTTGTACCCGCACCATGTGAGCTGAGGCGCAAAACTTCTGTCATCTCAGCAACAGCTGGAATGGGGCAAGCAGCTCTGTCACCCTTACATATGCAGCAGGGCCTGACTGAGCAGTTTGCCTGGAGCTGCGGGAGGTGAGCGGCTCCTTGAAAGCTGCCGTGCCCCCCCCCAGCATTGCCCTATCCTGAAGCGGGCTGGGAGCCACCCTGAGCCTCTCATCTTCTTTCCACCAAGGTTTCCGTGGTTGTGCATAAAAGCTGGCCTGGCCCACATTTCTTGTACTTATCATCGCCCCCAGACCCATCACAGGCTACAGACATTCCACCTCCCAGCTGACATTCACCTCCTACCGGCACCTCAGCCCATTTAACCACAGACGGAAACCTCAGGAATCCCTCTGCCTCTCCCTGCCCAGGGTGGCCACCACCCACTTTCCATAGCAAGTGACCTTACTGCCATCAGTCCAACGGGTAATTCAATTTCACAATCCTACACTGAGTGTCTTCTTTTAAGGGCCACCCTTGGGACCAGTTGTCTCGGGGGCAAGTGTTGAGGTGTGGCCGCGAGGTGAGGCGTGGAGGATTGTTTCTGCGGGAAGTCAGTGGGAACCCAAGGAGGGTTGGTCATCACTGAGGGGCTAGGACAGGATGGGTCAGAGGCCCCGGACGCATGAGAGGACCAGAGGCTCTGGTGTGGCATGAAGAGATGTCTGATATAAAGGCAGATCATAGATTTTCTTTCCCAACAAGGCTTGTCCTGTTTGCATTTATTGATGTAATGTGATGGATGGGTTTAGTTCTCCTTCTGGCGTCTTATTTTCTATTATGCGTTCTCTCTTCACTGCTTCTTTGTTTTGCATCTTTTGCTCTGTGGTGTGTATGTGTGTTTTCTTCAGGTGATTTCACTGCATTTGTGGCAATTTGGCACTCTCTTTCTTCTGGAACCAGCAGACTTTGTCAAGACAAGAGGTGTCAGATATGCTAAGATGTGTTGTGATGCATGAAACCCGAGACTACACACATAGGCACTTCTTGTTTGTTTTACTGTTGTCTGTTTCTGTTCTACAGAAATCCTGGGAAATTCAGTGTTGCCCCATGCACAGCAAAAGAACAAAAAAAAAAAAAAAAAGGTTGGTGGGTTTACAATGACTTGTGCGGCTTTAGCGAGAACATTCCCGAGAAAACGTCCATTTTGACTAGGGTTAATGAGAACCAATCCTCTGCTTACTGTTTTACCTCTCTGGTGAGTGGAAGAGTTTTCTACACACCAGCTTCTGGTTCCTTTTGTCCCACAGTTTGTTCCTTCTCCTCTCCCCACGCCATCTCAGTGCCAGGTGCTTCAGAACACATTTCTACTGTGATGTGACCCCCCGTCCTATACCTTTGAGCCCTCCCCTAGGTGAGTCAGCACAGAGGCTGGAAGGGCCCTCCTATACCAGGACAGCTTGCAAAAGCTGAATGATAGGCGGGAAAGACTATAGACCCCGTAAATCTATCCTACAAACCCCGAACTAAATGTATCTCATGTCAGCTGTTCTCTCATTCAGGTCCCTTCCAATATCGTCTGATGTGAGGCAAAGGAAAATTCAGGCAAAAAAAAAAAAAAAAAAAAAAAAAAAGATACTGGTCTTAACTGACTGCACCAAAAACTGCCCCACCCGTGAAAGTTTTGTAAAAGCATATGCCAATATGAACACACTGTTTGGGGTCCACAACCCTGTCCTTAGAAGGGGCTGTTGAACTGAAGGGCCCAAAACTTAAGCTGTCTCCATGTCGTACCTCATGGTTTATCATTTAATATAAGAACATCAATAACCTACAAGTAGGTATAAGGAAGTCCAGCAAAGTTCTGGTCTTTTCCCCATGATGACTGGTGCTCTTAAGGAAATAAATACCAAACCTTTAAAAAAATGTTTTCTTGTTCTTTTAGCTTCCTGTCTTGCAGGTACCTGGTCTACCAGTTGTGCTGATGGGGTGAAGTCATAGAACCCAGTAAGCAAGAGATTACTCTTCCCAAGAAAGGATTTACGGCAGCGCTGCCCCATAGAACTTTCTGCAATGATGGAAGTGTCCTTTGTCTGTGCTGTCCAAAATGGCAGCCACTAGCCACACGTTGCTAGCTATGAAGCCCTTGAAATGTGGCTGGTGAGACTGAATGCTTGAATTTTACTTAGGCTTAATTCATTAAAAATAAAGTGAAAACAGCCACATGTAGCTAGTGGCTGCCACATAAGGCCGTGGAGATTTGAAGCCATTGGAGCGGGACGTCAGGAAGGGGAGGAAGTAGGGGGCACGCCAGCCACGTGGCTGCAGCCAGCCTGGGGTTTTTTGTTTGTTTTTCAAACCATTTTATTGAGGCATAATTGACATATCACTGTACATATTTAATGTATACAACTTGATGAATTTAGAGGTAAGTACATACCCAAAACACCATCACCACAATTTATGCCATAAACATACCTATTGCCCCCAAAAGTTTATTACTATTATTATTTTATAAGAATGCTTAACATAAGATCTATCCTCTTAGGGGCGCCTGGGTGGCTCAGTCGGGTAATCGTCTGCCTTCAGCTCAGGTCATGATCCCAGGGTCCTGGGATGGAGCCCTACATTGGGCTCCCTGCTCAGCGAGGAGTCGGCTTCTCCCTCTCCCTCTGCCCTTCTCCTTGCTTGTGTGCTCTCTTTCTCTCAAATAAATAAATAAATAAAATCTTTAAAAAATTAAAAAAAAGATTTGCCCTCTTAGTAAATTTTTAAGTCTATAAATCAATATTAACTATAGGCACTACACTGTACAGTAGGTCTCTAGGTCTTTATTTACCTCGTAGACCTGACATTTTGTACTCCTTTGACTTCTACCTCCCCATTTCCCCCTCCCCCCAGTCCCTAACAACCACCATTCTATTCTCTGCTTCTATGACTTTGACTATTTTAGATGCCCCATGTAAATGATCATGCAGTAGTTGTCCTCTGGTGTCTGGTTTCTTTCACTTCCGGGTTCATCCTTCTTGTTGTTGCAAATGGCAGGACTTCCTTTTTTTTTAAAGGCTGAATAATATTCCATTGTATGGATATACTACATCCCCCCCCCCCCCATCTATCCATTGATGAACATTTAGATTGCTTCCATGTCTTGGCTACTGTGAACAACACTGCAAGGAACATGGGAGGGCAGGCATCCCTTTGAGATCCTGGTTTCACTTCCTTTGGATGTATACCCAGTAGTGTGATTGCTGGATAATATGGTAGTTCTATTTTTAATTTCTTGAGAAAGTTCCATATTGTTTTCCACAGTGGCTGCACCAGTTTACATTCCTACCAACAGTGTATCAATGTTCCCTTTCCCTACATCCTTGCTAATACTTACCTTTTGTCTGTTTGATACTAGCCATCCTAACAGGTTTGAGATGATATCTCATGCGGTTTTGGTTTGCATTTCCCTGATGATTAGTGATGTTGAGCAGCTTTTCATGTACCTGTTGGCCATGTGTATGTCTTCTTTGGAGAAATATCTATATGGTTCCTTTGCCCATTTTTAAATCGGGTTATTTGGTTTTTTGCTATTAAGTTGTAGGAGTTCCTTATATCAGCCAGGGGGGTTTTGCAGAGAGAAAGCCCAAAGATAGTTCTGCTCAGAGCCCACTAGGGCTCTGGCCCTTCTCTCTCAGACTTTCTGGAACAGCCAGGTAGGCCAGGCTGAGGAGGGAGGAGGGGAGCTAACTAATCCGTTTGACACAATGCCTAAGACCCATGAAAATGTTTTAATTTCTTTAAAAAATTAGAAGAAGAAAAGAATTTTTAGGCTGAAGAAAATGTTTTAATATATAATATTAATATATTCATCTTTATGTGAACCCACCCATAAAATATATTAAAAAATTTTTTTTTAATCTAGGAAGGAGCCCTTGAAAACAAAAGTGTGTAGGACCCACCAAAGTCTTAATGTGTGTGTGGGGCGAGGGAGCTTCTTCCACCAGGGACAGCTCATCTTGGACTTCCAGGTATCTAACTGGCCGCCTCCCCTTTTGACTGCTCCCTCAGAGGCCACAGATGAACTCCATGAATGGGTCCAAGAGAACCAAGGCTTTCCAACAAGCCCAGGGTCAGAATAGACTCCTGCACCCAGGCTTGGGAAATGCCTCTCTACACTCTTACATACTTGGGCAAAGGGCAGTAGGGGAGGGGTTCAAGAACTGTGTGGGAACGCAAAGAGGGGAAATGCTATGTTCTACAGTGAGTTTATGAATCATTACTACCCCTCTGATACCGACCCCATAGGGGAGGAAGCATGGGCTCAGAGAGGTTGAGACACTTGCTCACGCTCACACAGCTGGGATTCAAACCTTAATATGTCCTTGATCTGACACCGAAGCCTAGACACAGATCCCTGGAACCCCTTCCTCAGCCACTGTGGGACCTTGGGCAGAGCATAAAGAGCAGCTTCAGTGCCTACCCTCCCGCCATTCTTGAAGACTGTTCCCTTTTCTCCATTCCTGCTCCTTCCAGAGCTGATCCTGTAGATTTTCCGGGCCTCAATTTCCCCTTTGTGCGTGCGTTGGGACGGGGGTCTCCCTCTAGTAACAAGAAAGGGAGGGAAAGAGGAGGACGTAGCTCCCCCCGCCCACAATGAGTGCCCAACTGCTGGCCTTCCCGGAAGCCCACCTCCCCGCGCGCGCCGTCCCGCGGCAGGAATGGGGCTCGGCCCCTTTAAATCCCGCCCGGGCAGGCCTGCGCCGGACCGCGCCCTTCCCGGATCCGCGCCTGGGAATCGCTGCCCGGCGCGCGCCCCCCGCGCTCCCCAGCGCCCAGCCCGAGACCCCGCGCGCCTCCGGCGAGTGCCAGGCCTTCGGGCGCAGCGGCCGTGCGCATCATGAGCCGCATCTACCACGACAGCGCCCTCCGGAACAAGGCGGTGTGGAGCGCGCGGCTGCCGGGGGCCTGGGACCCCGCCGCCCACCAGGGGTAGGCCCGCCGCGCTCTGCTCCCGCCTCTCCGACCCCCTGGGCCGGCCCTCCGGCCCCGGCTTGGAACCCGGGCTCCGGGACTGGGGAGGGACCGCGGTCCGCGTGCGGGTGGGAGGGAAGGCAGACCTGGCCAAAGCTCTCCCGCACCCCAGCGCTCCCCTCCCCCCTGCAGCCGGAGCGCACCCCGAAAAACACAGATCGGCTTAAAACTGCCCTCCCTTCCCGCCCCGTACCCTCCCGGCGCCTACACGGAGCTCAGAAGCACCGACCTTTGTCTCAACCCTTTCCCGGCGCGACTGTGAACTCTAGCCACTTGCCTCGGCTCCCTGCCCGCAGTCCTTGGCACAGGCCGCCCCACTTCCCGCCCCGGAAGGGAGGACGTCGTGCAGTGACCCCAACAGGACGGGGCAGTTGGCTTGGCGTGGCCATGGGAGGGCAGCGCCTGCCTGGAGGCGCTTGTGGGCTCGGGATGGGGGGGGGGCTGTCGTCACCCGCACGGAGGTTATGAGAATAAATGGACCATTCCACGTGCAGTTAGAAACACTAAAGAATTTGGAGGTGAGGCGGTGGGTAGGGTAAGTAAAGTAGAGCGAGTTTCCATTTTCATCCCCATCCTTTCGTGTCCCCACCCCTCTCCCATTTCTGTGGCTCTAAAAAGGGAAGCCTCTGGTTCTGCTTTTACGAAAACTAGAAGCGGGAAGCGGATATCTAGTTCCTCTATGCGAGGGACCCGGTGATCTTGGGCAAGTCATAAAACTTCTAAGTTTGGATTTTCCCACCTCTAGGTGGATATGAATGAGGAGAAGAATAGCAGTGCTTTAAAACAGGTGAAAAAAAAAAGGTGAAAAAGGAAAATACTTTATAGCAGCTTAGACCCCTCCCTCAAATTTGGCTAAATAAAAAAGTAAAATCCTTTATATTTAGTAAGCACTTACTAGTTTACAAACACCTTCACGTACACGATCTTATGCTGTCATCATCACAGAAGCAGAGTGAGGTGGCTGTTACTCTCCCATTTTGTAGATAAGAAGACTGAGGCTCTGCTTACTGTAAGCCCTTGCTGGAGGGGCCACAGCTTGGTCTTACAGCCTGAGGCGGTCCCCCCTACCCTTTGTGCAGCACTCCAGCCTTTGGGGCCCTTGGAGGAATGGAGGCCCCATGTGGGAAGCACAAAGAAAAGCCTTGTTCAGTAGTAGGTCTGCTTGGGGGCCAGGTTACTAGGGGACGCTTGCAGGCCCTGCTTCTGTCCCAGTGCAGACTCTGGCCTGGGCCATTGGACTTGTGGCTCTTCCCGGAGGAACGACAGAAACAGCAGATCCCTTCTTTCTCTCTCTAATCCCTAGGGGAAGCGGCGTCCTGCTGGAGGGAGAACTGGTAGACGTGTCTCGCCACAGCATCTTGGATGCCCATGACAGGAAGGTGAGGATGCTTCCCTGGGGGACACCCGCGGGGGACTGGTTTCCTGGTCCTCAGCCACCAAGCCATCTCCCTGTGCTGGGCTCTGCCAGTGCCCAGACTTGGGGTGCAGCTCATTCCTGGAGGGGCTCGTGGGGCAGGTGGGGGGTGGGTGGGGACAGAGCGGCCCAAAAGGTGGGAAGGGGTCAACTAGGACTGTGCTGGGCAGAGGACAGAGGGCAGGGCCTGGGTTCTTGCTGACAAGACAGACCAGCCCAGTGGCGTGTTTGGAGTTGGGATTGAGAGGGTAAGAGCAGGAAGGGGTGAGGTGACTGGCTGAGGGCTGAGGCCGTGGGTGCTGCGCGGCTGGAAGATGCTCCGAAGAGGTCCTGTCACCTTCTGTTCAGAGTGCTGGGAGCCTTGCGGGTGGGCAGGATGAGTGGCTCTTTATTCTGGGAGGGCTGAGGGCCCGAATTCCTGGCTTCTGGTCTGGTGGTTCCCACTGCCCGAGGACCTGATGGACAAGGTCAGAGCAGGTTAGCTGCCTGTGCGGGTGTAAGGGGGTCAGCAGTGACCTTCCCCTTTCTGGGTACCAGGTCTGTTCCTGGAAGTCTCATGTCCTTGGAATTTTTTGGAATTGCATTATTTTAAATGTACTGGTGGAGTTTGCTGTTAGAGCTTTGAAGTTCTCCATTTGCAAAGTGCTGAATCTCTTGGCATGGGCTCGCTCACCTTTGAACACCACTGTGTGTGGCTGTGCACTTTGGCATGTTGGGTTTCTAGGACCTCCTCATGCATATGGGCAGGGGACGTTGGAGTGGGAGGCGGGTTGCTGTGTGCAGGGCCTTTGTCCAGCCTACAGCCTGTGTCATTGACCCTGCCGGGGACTTCAGCTCCCGTGTCCGTGCCCTTCTTCCTTTGCCCTGTCGCGCCTCTGGGGTCATGCCCTCTGTCACCACGCCATCTCAGGTGTGCACGGACACAACTGAGCTTCTTGCCTGGGTCGCTTTCCCGAACACTAGTTCTGAATTTCCGCCCCCTTTCATATAGCCCCACTCTAGTGCGCGGATGACCTTAGCTCCTTGGTCTCTAAAGCCGAGCTCATCTCAGTGCCGCTGAGGCGGGCCAGAGGCCTGGTGCTCCTCAGAGCCGGTTGCTGTCCCGCGGCTCAGGGGAGAGCCTCTGCTCCCCCGTCCCCTCCTTAGTGTACAAGTCAGCAGGGTAGACAACTAATCCAGAGCCCCCAGCCAGCCAGCCCAGCACAGCCAGTACTAGTAACTGCAGCCTCATGTGGGGCTCTCTTAGCCCCGCCCCAGCTTGCCTCCTCTATTCCCCCTTACTAATGATAAGGCAGTAGACCTCCCAGCCGCTGGCCACAGGCCTGCGAACCTCCACTGTCTCTTCCTCCCTCTCCCCAGGTGAGCTGTGCCTGGTCCTGTTGGCCTTCTCCCATGATCACCCTTCCCCTGCCCTTCCCTTCCTCTTTCCCTGGCCTCAGATGGGCCTCAGGAACTTGGCCGGTCCTCATCAAACCTTGCATCTGCCCCTCCTGCCTTGTGGCTGCTCCCAACACTCTCTCGCCCTGCTGCCAGCTTGTTTCCCGAAAGACATCTCTGAGGATCTCACTGCCGCCCAAAAACCTTTTAGGATTCCTCGTTGTCTACCAGATCAAGTCCAAACTCCAAATACCAACTCAAAGCTCGTCTCAGACTGATCCCACTTGCATTCTCAGCCTGGGCGCCCATAAGGCCTGTGTTGCTCAGACATGCACGTGGGACCTTGACTTTGATTTCGTACTTGTCCCAGGCTTTGTGTAGTCTCCCCACATCCTTTTTCCTGCAGTTGTAGGTTTCTCCACTCTTCGAGACCTTGCCTTTTCTGTTTCTCCTAGGAGGTGGCTTTCTCTTCTTCAATCTCTGGGGGCGTGTCATGCACGTGCTTAGATTAGCGTAGCTGGCAAACAGCACTGACAGCACACTCTGTGTCCTACATTGTCCTTGCTCCTCTGTCATCTCACTGAACGTTTACAACTTTCCTGATAGTAGCATGTTGTCCCCGTGCACAGGGGAAACTGAGGCTAGGAGGAATTTGCCCCAGGTCCCACATGTGTTGGGAGAGGCACAATGGCCGCCCTCACTCAGAACTCCCTTACGCTGCCCTTTCTGTGACACTTTGGTTTCTTTCACTCCTGCATCACAGTATTTTCGGTCCGTGGTGCTTGGGTTACGGTTTTGTGTCTGTTTTCTGATTCTGGCTGGGTGGAGACCCTGGGGTCAGGCCCCGGGCTGGCCGTCTCACGGCTGCCTACGTGGTTCATTTTGGTGGCAGGTGCTGTACTAAGCACACGATTGGATGAATGAATGAATATTGGGGGGGGGGCATCTGCCCAGCCTGAATATCTTTTGGTGCTGAGGTGGGATTTGGGGTGGCGGGAAAGGCTGGGGGGCAGTTTGCCGCGGAGCCCTGTGGGGAGTGTGTGTGTTGGAGGGTGGGGGTGGGGAAGCAGCCCCCTCACTCTGTCTCCGGCCCCAGGACCGCTACTATGTGCTGTACGTCAGGCCCAGTCTCATCCATCGGCGGAAGTTCGACCCCAAGGGGAATGAAATTGAGCCCAACTTCAGCGCCACCAGGAAGGTGAACACGGGCTTCCTCATGTCATCCTACAGTAGGTATCTTCCATCCTTCCTCCCTAAGAGCCTCCTGACCCTGTGGCCTTTCTGTCCCTTGGTCCCTACTGAGTGTCTTCTCAGTGTGGTTGGCCTGGAAGCCCATGTCCGGCCTGAGGGCCCCCTGGCTGGACTTCTTCCTGCCCCCATTGCCCTCAGAGGATCCCCAGGGCCTGGCGGGCCCTCCACCTCCGGCTGACTCCTGCAGTCCGGCAGAGTTGTCTGCGTACCTGGCTCTGGGCTCTCGCTGCCTTTGTGCAGGGCCTCTGTTTTCCTGCCCAGATTCCCATGTGATTCTCAGGCCCTTCGTGACTTCATTCCTCTTTCCAGTTTCGGCTCTGCGAGGCCCTCTTTGCTGTCTGCTCTGTGGAAGGAGGCTTCTAGGTCGAATGAGCATCCCTCCCTCTGTCAGTTTATCCATTCATGCCTTCAGCTGTCTGTTCATTCTCTGAATGGCTAAGGAGCATCTACGCTGGGGCAGGCCCCGAGCCAGGAGCAAGACTCGGACCTGCCCTCGAGATGTCCTCAGTCTGGGAGAGGAGATGGACAGGCCCAGGACTGGAGCCTGAGGAGGGCCTCCGGGCCCAGGCGGGCACAGTCAAGGGCTGCTCTGGAGGAGGGAACTCCAGTGGAAGCTGAAGGAAAAGCGGGGATCAGCAGGGTGCCAGAGCTTGGAAGGGTGTTTCAGAAGGGGGCCGTGTGCCAAGGCATGCTGGGAGCTGGGGGCTCCTGATGCAGGTGAGGAGAAGCCTCTAGGGAGGCAGGGGCCAGGTCGAGAAGGGCCCTAGAAGGGACACTCCATGGAGGTTACCCTGTCGTGAGTAGTTTTATGTAGGAGAGTAACGTGATTAGAGTGATGTTTAAAAATCTCCGAGGGGAGCCCAGCAGGCCTGTTGGGAGGCTGTGATGGCCGGATTAAGGGCCTGTCCATGAGGATGGAGAGACTGGACAGATTGGAGACAGAGGAGGGACAGTGGCCTCAGTGTTTGGAGATGGGGAGAGTGAGGGAGGAGTCAGGGACAGCCCTGGGGCTTGGGCTTGGCTGCAGGTGTGGGGAGAAGAGTTCTGTCCCGGACATGTGGTCCCACTTCTGGGGAGAGGTCGATGTTCACTGGGGCCTTGGGGCCACAGTTCAAGAACCCAGGAAGTGGGCTGGAGGCACGTGCTTAGGGGTCGTGACACACTGCTGGTACTGAAGCGATGAAAGTGGATGGAGTCGTGCAGGAGGCCATCTTGGGGAAGAGCAACCACAGGAGAACAGGGGAGGAGCCTGTAAGGAGCAGGAGAAGGGACCCCTGCAGAGGGCTGAGGGAGAGGGGGAGCTTGTGTGTCTCTGAGGCCCAGCGAAGGTGGGGGGAGGAGATATGAGGGAGGAGGTAGCAATGGGGTCAGGTGCTGTCTCAGGCCCAGGAAAGTGGGGACTGCGGGGCCTCCGGCAGCCTCACAATGAGGAGCTACTAGTGACTCCGGTCTGGGTGGGGGTGGGGGGTGTCTGGAGTAGTGGGTGTCAAAGCCAGAATTCGGGAGGGCATTAAGGAAAGATCCAGTATGGAGGAGGAGAAGGAGAGCCAGGTCCCTGAGGAAGGGGAGGCAGCGGGATCTGGAGCCCAGATGGAGGAACTGGCTTGAGGCAGGAGGGGGACCATGGTCCTTTGAGACAGGAACAGAAGGGAAGGAGGAGAGGTTTCTGTGCTTCTTGGTAAATTGACAGGTAGGTGGGGGCAGGGGTGAGGAGCCCCACCTCTGGCTTCTGCTGTCTTGGGAAGTGGAGGTGAGGCAGTTCGTCTGAGGGACGTTGAGCAGGTGAGAGCTAAGGAGTAGGGAGCAGTTTGAAAGCCCTTGGTGGGAGTGAGATATCTGGGGAACCCCAGAAACCATCCCTGACAGAGCTTGGAGGTTTCACACCCAGCACGGAACGGGGTGTGGGCTCCATGGGCTGGCTGGCTGCTCTCCAGCAGAGCCCTGCCCCGTCTGCTGGCATGGAAAGGGCCACCTGCAGGACAGTTTCAGGGTGCTGAGCTGACGGGTGACTGTGCACACCTTCATGAGGTCTCGGGGCCTTGCGAGTCCTTCTGGCCATGCAAGTCCTCCCTTCTCAGTCTGGCACACTGCCGCCCACCCCCCCAGCCCCTGGTCCCCAACCCAGGATCTGCAGATTTGGGACATACCGGGCAGGCAGGTGAGGCTTTTGGAATTGTCCCCGAGCAGGCCAAGGGAGAGTATAAGGATCGCCACCGTTTGCTGCTCATTCCAGCAGACCCCAGCCCAGCCAGGAGACCTTGAGAGCCTGGAGAGAACCCTGGCTCGTCACTGGGGATTCCGTGGGAAGGCAGAATTCTGTGGAGGGCTGGGATCCTGTCTCCTCCACTGACTAGCTGTGTGACCTTGGGCAACTCACCTAACCTCTCTGAGCCTGCGTTTTCTCCTGTGTCAACAAGGAGTAATTAAGACATTGACACACATTGAGGGTTTCCCACGTGCCAGACACTGTGCTGAGTGCCTTACGTGTGTTACTTCACTTACACCTCACGTCAGCCCCGTCAGGTAGGTACTGTTTTTATCCCCGTCTGTCAGGCCCAGAGAGGGTAAGTCACTTGCCCGAGCTCACGTGGCTTGTAAACAGATCGGCACCAGGCAACCTGGCCCCAGAGCCCCATGCCCGTAAGTCCTCGGCCAGGAGTCCCTCGGTGAGTCCCGGCACCGTGGGGATGCAGAGCCCTTCCTGCAGGTGGTTAGGAGCGTGTAGAACGCTCAGGCCTCCCCTGGCTCCTGGAAGACCCTCCCCCGTGCTTGCTCGTCCAGCAGTAACGACCTCCTTGTGCTATGTGCCTGCAGAGATGGAAGCAAAGGGGGACACCGACAGACTCACGCCCGAGGCGCTGAGGGCCCTGGTACAAAAGCCAGAGCTGCTGGCGCTGACGGAGAGCCTTACCCCTGACCAGACAGTGGCGCTCTGGATGCCCGAGTCAGAGATGGAGGCAATGCAGCTGGAGCTGGGGGCCGGGATACGGCTGAAAACTCGAGGCGACGGCCCCTTCCTGGGTGAGCAGCGCAGCCTCATGTCCCCGTGGCCTGTAGAGGCTCCGGCCTCCTGTTCGAGGTTCCTCTACCCCTCCTGCTTAGAACTCATGGGAGCAGGCCAGGTCTGCTTAGTCCTGAGATTTATTCCTAAGTCTCTGGACAAGTGCCCTGGGGCCAACAGCCTAGACACTATAGATCCTGGGGTGCTGCCCAATCCTAGGGTTCCTGGGGGTGATGTCTCCTATCTAGTGCCTTGGGGACCACACTCAGGGCCTCCCCAAGGACACCCAGGTCTGAGAGAACAGTGGTTTAATCTGGGCCTAGGGGACCACAGCAGAACAGGCCAGCCCCCATTATGTTTCCAAAATAGGGAGACAGGCCATTCAACTTTTTCCCTCCTTTCAGAGTCATTAGCCAAACTTGAGGCTGGAACAGTGACCAAGTGTAATTTTGCTGGTGATGGAAGGACAGGGGCATCCTGGACAGACAACATCATGGCCCAGAAGTCTTCGGAGGGAGCCACAGCGGAGACCCGAGAGCAGGGGGACGGGGCAGAGGACGAGGAGTGGGTAGGTCAAGAGAGATGACTGTGGGCCCAGCATTGGTACGGCTGACCTCTCGAGAGGAGTTTTGTCTGTGTGGGCTGAGTCTGGGTGTAGGACAAGGACACGGCAGCATGCATTTCATGCCCCCTGCTTTGGTGGAATTCCACGGGATTCCCGAGAGTGTGTTAGCCTCAGGAAAATTCGTTTCAAGGAATGAAGGGTGACCGCTTGAGACCTTTCTTTTTGGTGGGTCCAAACTGTGCCGATCTACAAGAATACAAGAAAGTCCCCAAGATCGAGAAAAGCAAGGGATGGAAAGAATGGACCGTGGAGGGGAACCAGTGAAGCCCGATGCCATGGATCTCAAAACATTTTCACTTCAAATGAATACATTAGCCGCGATGTGGCAGTGAGCTGAATGCCCGTTTTCCCCCCTCCTTCATTCTGGGCTCCCTGCCCAAAGTGGCTGGAAAATGGCTGGCTCGGTCCTCACTAGGTTGGGGTTTTTTTTGGTTTTCTTTTTTGCCAAGGATCAGGATCAGCCCCCTAGTTGATCTTTAGTCTATCCGTAGTCGATGTGTGTTTCTGAAGCGTATTTCATCTGAAGATTTGAATTGATGTCAAAAGGCCCCAAACTGAACATTTAAAACGAAGTCACAGAAAAATGGGCTATTTATCTAGGTGATGCAGATGAAGACATTCGCCAGAGAAAGCAGGGCAGGAAGAGTGGAGGGTCTGGATTCCCCTTTGTCTTAATGAAGTGAGTCTCAGAAGGAAAAATAATAGGAGCTACCAGGCTAGCTCCCTGGGCCCGCTCTAATGAGGTGAAGCCAAGAAAGGTGGCTGAGGGCTCCACTGGTACCACTCAGTGGAACCCTTGTTTGATGACTTGTAGAAGACTTTTATGAAATGTGCTCTGTTCCCGCCTCTTTACCTAACCCCTAGGACGACTGAGGTGAGTGGGGGTGAAGCGCCTCTGGGGCCCGCCAGCACTGCTGAGAATCTCTTCCATCAACATCTACTCTGGAGTTCGAGGGAACGGTCCACCAAGCCTTCCCTGCTTCTTGCTACATCTGCCATGGAATGCCCTTGGAATAAGTGCTGCTAAAATCAAATCCAAGACGGTGACTTGAGCAGTGGCGCCCCATGCCGTGGCTCACGGAGGGGCCCTGCCTCCATGTGAGTCTAGGTCTCCTAGACATGTCCACGATGGCCCTTGCCCTGAATGGCAGTCTTGTTTCTGGAGGCAGGCAGTGGAACCGAATTTGGTCTTGGTGTAGACTTGGGGAATGTCCCTCATCTGCATGCAGAGTGGCTCAGGGGTTCCTCCCTCTGTCCTCATATTTTCTGCCATTTCTTCCCACACCTGCCCCCCTCTCCAGTGCTCTGAGTTATAGCCTTTGCGTTCCTGTTCAAACCTCGTTGTCCGCTCTGTGCTCTTTTCCTCCCCTAGAGCTGCCAATTCTTTACTCCTCCTCTGGTTCTCTGCCACATTGGAGGGTTCCTGTGTCCTGACCTCTCTGCTGTTCTCAGGGAGGTCTAGAGTTTTCACAGGTGCGGCTGGCTGGTCCCTACCTTTCAGGCTCACTCTACCAGGCCACATTTTCATAACACCTTTGTCGCTGTTGTTATGTACTTTGAGAACGTTTTATGAGTGAGTAAATCTTCAGAAGAGGATTCCTCTGCATTGACTGGGTTATGTCAGGTGTAAACAGTTTTCCATCTGAGCAATGATCCTATAAGAAGGAAGCCATTTCTTTTTGATCATGAACATCGCCTTGCTGGGTAGTGTGCCTGCACTCTGATCCATGGTGGGATGTAGAGTTGAAGTCCACATGTCCTAAGAATGGGGAAGAGACTTAGTGGATTTGGATCCTGCTGGCCTCAGGGACAAGAGAGGGTGGTGGAGAAGGAACAAGTATTGAGTCCCTAATGCGTCGAACGCGGCACTGGATGCTTTCCATGATGGTAATTATAGCCACTGACCATTGAGTGCTTCTTGGCGCTAGTGCCTGTATCCCCCGCTTTTCAAAAGTTACATTATGACACTAGGTGCGAAGTCCTACCTTAGTACCTGTTTTTTCTAACCAAAAGAAATCTGCAGGGGGTTTTCATTTTTATGAAAATAAGGCAAAAAAAAAAAAAAAAAGCATTCAGCATTTGTTTTGCAGGGAGCCATTATAGAGGCTGTGTGCACCCCAAGTAGTGAGAGTGACCCCACCAGTCTCCTTCCCTGGGAACTACACTTAAGCATCAAGCCCCCAGAGCTTTGAACTGTATCTGGAAGCATTGGTGCTTTACCTCGATTTATTTTGTGCATGCGTTAGCAAGATGTGTCCTAAGGTTTCAGAAAAGCCTAAGAAAATGCTCAAAAATTTTTCCATATAAATTAATGGTGATTCCTAGACTTTAGGGAACTTGCCTAAACCCTTAACTGCTGATCTGCCCAGCTGGAACTCTGTTCTATTGGTATTAGAATGGCAGGTATTATATTGGTATTATAGAATGGCAGGTAATATTATGCTTCCAGAATTTATTATCATGGTTCCAATTTTCATTTGCCTTCTTGCATATTTGAGCCTGGTCTTGACAATACGGCTGTGAGGCTTGGGATTCACACTTCAGTGAGGCCACCTGAAGTCACGGGTCATTGGTCTGCTCACGGATCTCTTCTGTTCTTGTTGCCCTTTTCTTAGTTCAGACCCTTGTGACCTCTCACCTCGACTATTATAGAAGCTGCCTTCCTGGTGTCCGGTGTCTGAATGGGGCTGGCTGGTTATTGAGCACATTGGGACCTCAACCATGGGGGTGGCCAGGGAAGTCGTTAAGCAGCAGGACTGGGGATATTGACTGGGAATAGAGACACCCAGTGAGGGCATCCTGCTGCCCATAGCACTGTGGCCAAAGGTTATGGCAAGGTCATATAGGCAGGCCACCATTCCAAAAAAGGAGGTGCAGTGTGTCAGTGGGGGAAGCCCTGGGCAACAAATGGGCTTGGTGTCTTCGGTGGGCAGGGGAGAGATGAAGGAAGGGAGGGAGAGGAAGGAAGGAAGGAAGGATGGAAGGGAGGGAGGAAGGAAGGAAGGATGGAAGGGAGGGAGGAAGGAAGGAAGGAAGGGAGGGAGGGAGGGAGGGAGGGAGGAAGGGAGGAAGGAAGGAAGGAAGGAAGGAAGGAAGGAAGGAAGGAAGGAAGGAAGGAAGGGGCCTTTGTGGCTGGAGCTCAGAGAATGGGTGGAGGTAGAGGTTGTTTGAGATGACGCAGGAGGTCAGGCATGGCATTTTTAGCACATTAAGTATTTTAGGACTTTATCCTTAACTTCCTGGAAGCCAGTGATTCTGGGGAGAGTGATATGATTTGATTTGTCTCTGTCAAAGATCATTTGACTGCAGGGAAGCTGAAGGCAATGAGCCCAACTGGGAGACTGCTTTAACTGTCACAGTGAGAGGCTAGAGTGGTTTGGTATATAGCAACGGGAGTGGAGATGGAAAGAAATTCAGGTAGTCTGGAGAGGAAAGGAAAGTCCCAGCAGGACAAGAGCACCTGAAAAGCCATGGAGGTGAGGGAGGGGCCTGTTCCTGGAATATGCAAATTGTGTACAAGGTTGTTTATACCATACCTACACATAAAATTTGATAATCCTTTTTCAATTAATGTTATATAATCACTTTCCATATTGCTACACAGTCTTCATAACCATTGTTTTTTAAGATTGACTACCATTTAATAGCTCTATCATTGTCTAATTTTTGGGTAATTAATTGATTCCCACTTGGAGCTAATATAATTAACATGTCAGTAACTGTTCTAGGGACAGATTCCCAGGAGTCAGATTACTGGGAATCTAGGAGTTTTTTTTAAAAAGTTTTTTTAGATTGTCAAATTGCTTTCCAAAAGAGTTCTAAATTATAATTTCACCAGCACTGTAGGAGAGGACCATTTTCATGCTACCCTTGCCAGAATTGGGTGTAATAACATTAAAAATGATATTTAATAAGGTAAAAACAATACTCCAGAGTTAATACTTGAATTGTAATTAGCCTTTCCCCCCGATTAATAGTGAGCTTAAACATTTTTTTCATGTTCATTATCTAGATATATTTCCTCTTTGCTTACTCAGTTTCTTTTCCTGTTTATATACTGAGGGGTGAGGTCTTTTGGTTATTTATATTTTAAATGTAACTATTTACCATATTTCAACAACTTCTTTTCTATTTTTTAAAAACTGATTTTTTTACAAGTTTACTTTTTTCTTTCTTTTTTTTTTTTTTTTACAAATATAGATCTATTGTTGACTTTCTGTGATTTTTTATTGCTTCTAAGCTTATATTCTCCTTTTGGATGTTAGATACTCAGTTTCAATTCTTCCATTTTAGTTATTACCTTGTTTTTACATTTAGTTATTACCTTGTTTAGTTATTACCTTGTTTTTACCTAAGTTATTACCTTAATACACTCTGCCTATAATTGTGAAAGGGTAGGAAATGAGATAACTAAATAGTTTATTTTCAAATTGCTAACCAGTTACCCCAACATATTTTTTGGATTCCTTTCCATTCTCAAGTTATGATGCCTCCTACATCACGTATTAAAGTTATCTTATACTTAAATTATTATTCTATCGCAATGTCTCCCTGTCGTGACAACTTGAACATCACACTGGGTTTTAGTAGTTGGTATTATATGACTAAATGAGGTCGCCCTCATTATTCTTGTTTTAGAACTTTCTTTGCAATTTCTCCTCAATATTTGAAACATTTTGTCAAGTTCCAGTGCATATTTATTGACTTTGGATTTTTTTTTTTTTTAAGTATGCTCCATGCCCAGGGTGGAGCCCAACTCAGGGTTTGAACTCATGATCCTGAGATCAGTCCCTGAGCTGAGATCAAGAGTTGGATGCTAACTGAGCCACTCAGGCGCCCTTGGGCTTTTTTTTAAGTTTAAAAAAAAAAAAAATCTGGCTACAAGAGTAATACATATTTGTTTTAGAAAATTCGAAAAATGAAAAACAATTTCACTGTTTATTAAATCGCTTATGTACTACTCAGTTACATGCCATGCATTGCTCCAAGTGCTTACAAACAGTAACTAATTTTGTGTTTATAACCATCTAAGTAGAATAATTTTTTTCAAGTAGAAAAAAACCTAGTTTTATAGTAAAGGAAACTGATACTATGCCTGTTTTACAGATGAAGGCACTTGCCCCAAGTATCCAGGTGGTCAACAGAGCCAGGGTTTTAACCGGGGAAGTGTTGTTACAAGGGCCTGTGCTGAACACTTTGTGATGCTGGTGTATCTACTTACTGTCTTTTACGAAGTGGGATATCCATATACATACCTTGTGGGATCTTTTCACTTACAGATATGCCATGAACACTTATCTATACCATAAACCTTTCACAGTATTATTTTTTAATGACCATTTAATGTTTCTCATGTGCATGCGGAACAAAGCATTTAACAAATAACCCGTTTCAGAATAATTTGTTTCCCATTTTTCCCTGCAGTTAATACTGCTGAGATGTACATTAAAAAAAAAAAAAAGATTTTATTTATTTATTTGTTAGAGCGCTTGCACAAGCAGGGAGAGCAGCAGGCAGAGGGCGGGAGAGAAGCAGGCTCCCCACGGAGCAAGGAGCCAGATATGGGACTGGATCCCCCGCCCCTGGGATCATGACCTGAGCCAAAGGCAGATCCTTAACCAACCGAGCCACCCAGGGTCCCTGAGATGTACATTCTGGAAGCTTTTCACATGTCCACAATCTTTTTATTATAAATTCTAAAACTGGAAACGCTGGGCCTAATGTCCTATATATTTTAAAGGCTTTTGATACCCACTGCCAATCTTCTGGACAGGTGATTCCAATGTGTAGCTCTAGCCGCAATAAGGGACGTGGCTCCCCCTTTCCCCCATTAAGTCATTAGAAGAAACAAAATCTACCAATTTGGGATCGCCACATGGATTTGCACTGAAGAGTCCTCAATTCCACCATTCACTACCGACCACGGAGAAACGGCCCTTTTGCACGAGCAGGCGTTTGTGTAATTCACTGCAGCATTGTATGTAACACGGAAAAAGGAAAATGAGCCAAACGTTCCCTAAGCGGACAGTGGCTGAATTAGCCGACACCTCCACACTGCGAACCATCCTGCAAGTGTGACAGGGAAGGTAGGACTGGACTTTTCGCGCGGACGGCGGGACAGGAAGGTTCCCGCCGCCTCGTCGCCTGAGAGCGCGGCTGCTTTCGGCTGCTTTCGGGAGCTTCTACTTCGGGATCTGCTTTTCCGACGTGCTCCGCCCAGGGACTCTGCGGCAGGCGGTCGGTCTGGACGAGCGGCGGAGGCCCGGGTTCGCGCCCTGGCCAGGCCCGGAGTGGCAACCCGATGCTAGCCGAGGTGACGCCGGGGTCCGCACCAGCCCGACCCCCACGAGCCCGCCGCCCTCCCTGGAGCTTTCTCGTACGGGCGCCGGGAAGCCGGACTCTTCGCGGAGGGGGCCCTTGGGCGCGGAGGCACGTTTCCGGGGGCCTCGCTCTGCAGCGCACCCAGCGGAAGTGGCCGTGTTGTGACGGAAGGAGATGCTTTGTGGGAGCTGCCGGCGCTGGAAGAAACGTGGCCGGCAAAGATGATCCAAGCGATTCTGGTTTTCAACAACCACGGGAAGCCGCGGCTGGTCCGCTTCTACCAGCGTTTCGTGAGTGCGGTCCAGCTTCGTCACGTCCCTTCAGAGCGCCCACGCTCCCCCTTCCCTCCCTTCGGCCGCTCGGGCCGGCTGACCCCCTCGGGCTCCTGCACCGGGCGTGACCCCACACGCCTCACCCTCCTTGCGGGACCCGGGCCTCTGTCTGGCCGTCCGTCCCACCCCCGCGCTCCCTCACCTCTTCTTGGACCCGTGCATCTGTCTGCCATTTGGTGACAATTCCCCTTGGGTCTCAGGGCTCGCTAAATGACGATGGGGGTGTGCCCCACTGAACACGCGACTGATTGAAGTCCCTTTAATCTTGTCGGCCCTTAAGCGCGGCTGTCCGAGTAGGAAGACCTGTGCCAGCTTAGGAAAGTTGTTGCTTTGGCCAGAAGATCTGGAGAAGTGCTTTCTTGGGCTTATTTTGCTTTAGTGCTGGCTGGAACTGCCCGGGGACTGGATACCCTTCCTCCGTGGAGTTGAAGGAAGTCAGTTTAAAAGTGGGAAGTGGTGAGAAATTATAAATGCTGCCGCGTGAGGGCTCAATAAATGATAACGTAACTCCGAGTTTTCCCAAAGAACTCCTCTGGGAAAACACAAAACATCATTATTTGCCTCCTGCCCTCCAGCGTGTATTTTTTCGTGGCAGGGTTTCAAAATGTTCACTAATTGGTGAAACGAAGAGGGTAAAGAACCAGAAAACCCCTGTTCAGGCCTCTGCTCACCTTTTTTACCTTGTGTCTGTTGACCCTGTGTTTTTCCTCTTTTTTTTTTTTTTGTCACATAGATACGAACAAAATAATTTTACCTTTTTCATAGAATTTTTAAAGCCAGATTACATTTTATTAAATAATTATTTTGAGATCAAACTTAACATTCAATACAACCATTCAGTTTGTATTTGCATTTGTGTGTGTGAATTTTTCTGGTTTTTTTTTTTTTTTTTTTTAGGTGTTCCTGAGAAATCACATACATATAGTTCACCTATTTAAAGTATACAGTTCAGTGGTTTTGAGTACATTCACAAAGTTGTGGAACCATCCCCATGGTCAATTTGAGGACATTTCCATTTCCTCAGAAAGAAGCCCCTACCCATTAGGAATCATTCCCTATTTCCTCCTGACTCCCTCAGCCCTAGGCAACCACTAGTCTACTTTCCGTCTCTCTGAATTTGCCTATTCTGGACATTTCATATAAATGGCATTCAGTATGTGGTCTTTTATAACTGGCTTCTTTCACGTAATATGTTTTTAAGGTTAATCCAGCTTGTAGCGTGTATTAATTCTTCATTCCTCTTTATTGCCGAGTTATATTGCGTTGTATGGGTATACCACATTTCGATTGTCCCGTAGTTGGACATATGGCTCTTGTGGATAGTGCTGCTCTGAACGTTCATGTACAAGTTTTTATGTGCACATATGTTTTCATTTCTCTAGGTTTCATTTCTCTAGGAGTAGATATGCTGGGTCATATGGTAACTTTTTGGTGAACATTTTGAGGAATTGCCCAACTGTTTTCCAAAGTGGCTGCACTGTTTTATGTTCCCATCATAACGTATAGGAGTTTCAATTTCTCCACCTCCCTGTCAACATTTGTTACTATCTTTTTGATTAGAAACATTTTAATGGGTATAAAGTGAATTCTCATTATGGTTTTAATTTCCATTTCCCTAATGACTAAGGATGTTGAGCATCTTTGCATGTCCTGTTGGCCATTTGTAAGCCACCTTTGGAGAGCATAGGATTTTTATGAGAACCACATTAGCTCGTGAGTAAAAGTTACCTTGAAAACTGTAGAGAACTAAAAGATATGAGGGATTGTTCAAGTCATTGAGGTATGTAAGCAAGTGGTAGTTCACCTTTCTGTTGAAATTAGAAATTAGGGGTGCCTGGGTGGCTCACTCGGTTAAGCGCCTGCCTTTGGCTCAGGTCATGATCCCCAAGTCCCTGGATGGAGCCCCGCTCAGGCTCCCTGCTCAGCGGGGAGTCTGCTTCTCCTGCCCCTCAACTCGCTAGGTTGTGCATTCCGTCTCAAATAAATAAAATCTTTTTAAAAAGTTTTAAAAATTAAAAGAGAAATTAGTTAGCTTCACTGTTTCATTACTACTTCCCCTCTGACTGCTGTCACCTCCCCCAAGGTCAGATAAAAGGCTTTAGTTTGAAAGATGTTTTTATCAGGTTAAAAAAGTGCTGATACTTAGCCTGTTTTGTATTTCCAAGTACACAGAGTTAATCCTTTACTAAGGCATCCTGGCCCTGGCGTCAGTGAGCTTTGTGACTTTAAATGGAAACCAGGAAAATAGTGACTGATTGACTCAAACTTACAGTGACTAGTGATTAGCAGGTTTTTAAATTTTTTTATTAAGTTGGGTTTTTTTTAAAGGTTTTATTTATTTATTTGACAGAGAGAGCACGAGCACGAGCAGGGGGAAGGGCAGACAGAGGGAGAAGCAGGCTCCCTGATGAGGGAGCCTGACAAGGGGCTGGATCCCAGGACTTTAGGATCATAACCTGAGCTGAAAGCCAGAGTCAGAGGCTTAACTGACTGAGCCACTCAGGTGCCCCGCATCGTCCTTTTTTTTTTTCAACCATACTTATTATGAACCTCCTCTGTATAAACAGGAATCAGTGTGAGTTATCAAGAGGTATCATTACGGTTGAGCTTTCTTGTGTATGGTAGTGAGAAAAAGTATAACTGTTTAGAATTCTAATCAGTAAATAGAACTTTTTCTGTCAGTAATGCTTTGTTGGTGAGTAACAACCCAGCTTATATGTAATACCATATTACCAGTACAGAAGATGGAAAATTCAGTTTTTAAAAACATGATTACACAATTAAATCTTGACCTCCTTGAAGGGTTAGACCTATTGACAGTTGTTATTTACCTGGGTGTAGATATTTTCTAGGGGAAGGCAAAATATTCCTGGACTGGGCCTTCTAGTTAGTCTTTGACCTTTTATGAGAGTTTATCAGTTTTTAAGATTTTTTTGATTTAGGGGTGCCTAGGTGGCTCAGTCGGTTAAGTGTCTGCCTTCGGCTTGGGTCATGATCTCAGGGTCCTGGGATCAAGTCCTACATCAGGCTGCCCGCTCAGTGGTGAGTCTACTTCTCCCTCTGCCCCTCCCCCCAGCCAGTTCTCTCTCTCTCTTTCTCGAATAAATAAATAAAATCTTAAAAAAAGAGATGTTATTTATTTTAGAGAGAGCATCTCAAGCAGACTCTGCATCGAGCACAGAGTCTGTTGTGGGGTTCGATCTCATGACCCCGAAATCATGACCTGAGCTGTAACCAAGAGGCGTCCTGACTGCAACTGAGCCACCCAGGTGTCCTGCTCCTTTCCTTGGTTATTAACTATAAGGAAGTATGGGCTGACCTACCAAGACAGTAATGGTTAGTGACTTGATGTTACTAACCTAGCTTAGTTCCTATAACTGAGTCTTACCCATTTTCCATAGATTCCCCTTTTATTTTTCCTTTACTCATCACTTTTATTTTTTCTGGAAACTGGTACCAAATGTTCAGATCGTTCCCTGCTCGGAAGCACTTCTCTCCCTTTTCATCCCCATCCATGGAATGTAGTTTTTCAGACTGCCTTCCTCCCACCCCCCGATTCACTTTTACTTCTTTTATTCCGTAGCCAGAAGAAATTCAACAGCAGATTGTTCGAGAGACTTTCCATCTAGTTCTCAAGCGAGATGACAACATCTGTAACTTCTTGGAAGGTGGAAGGTAAATGATGGGCTTCAGTTTTCTACCCGTGTGTCTGCTATCAGGTGCCCTTCATCGCTGTTGCCTCTTCGGGTAGGATTCAAGTGTCAGGTGGGTACCTGGCTGTCCAGGAAGAGACCCAGTCCGTTTTGGAAGCTGTTGAATGGTTGTGCTTCAGCTATTACTCGTTTGGATGTCTGGTTGCTGGGAGGATGATAGAAGAAAAGGTGAGGTAAAGTGGTTTGGGGTACCTCTGCCAAACCTGGTTGCTGTTCCCCTGGTAGAAATGGCCTGCTGTTTGGCCCGTCCTCCCCCTTCTGTTGCACTTGTTCTCATTCTTTGGCATAGGGTTTCTCTTTGATGTGTTTCATTAAGATACAGCCATTTAAACGTTTCCCATCTTCCACAGTTTGATTGGTGGCTCTGACTACAAACTGATTTATCGGCACTATGCTACACTCTACTTTGTGTTTTGTGTGGATTCATCAGAGAGTGAACTTGGAATCTTGGACCTCATCCAGGTATGTGTAGTCAGCTAATGATGGCAGCCACTAAAGAGAATTTGTGCTGGATTTTTGAGTAACCATCCTGTAGATCTTTTTGTCAGTCTCTTTATTGATACGGGGAAGAGTTGCCAGATGTCTACCATAGGGTGCTGTAAGAAAGCTCCTAGCAACACGTAAAAACTCCAAGAGCTTTTGGACTCATTGGTTTCTACCCAGCCCTCTCACTGCCCTTGGTTTTCATATACAATTCTGTTACCAATTCCAATGGGTGTGCTTCCCCCTCCACCACCACCTAGCAATTAACTCAGTTCTCTGTGGGGAGTGACCAGGTGTCCCACAAATTTAACTCAGTTCTGACACTGTCTACCTGAAGATAGATACGAATCACAAGTCCAGGTTGGTGTCACCTGTGCTTCTTGCTGACAGGCTATGGATTAGAGGTTTCCAGGACTTCCTCCTTGGGTTTAATTTGCTAGAGTGGCTCACAGAACTCTCTAGAAGAACATGGTACTTACTTGATTACCAGCTTACTACAAAAGGATGTTACTCAGGAACAGCCGATGGAAGACATTTACAGGGCCAGGAATGGGGAAGTGGGGAAAGGGCTTCCGTGCCCTTTCCACTCAGGCCACTCTCCGAAGTCCACCATCCTGAAAGCTCTCCTCCAAACACTGTCCTTTTGGGATTTTTCTGGAGATCAGGGGTGGGACTGAAAGTTCCAGTCCTCTAATTGCATAGTTTGTTCCCCTCTCAACCAGCCCCCATCTTTAGGGGCCTTCTAAAAATCACCTTATTAACATAAACAGGACTCCTTTATCACTTAGGAAATTCCAAAATTCCTTTATCACTTAGAAGCTCTGTGCCAGAAATGAATGATGAATGATGAATGACTACCAAATATTTCCTTATTATAAGTTACAGTGTCATATCATGTCTTGAAATTTTTTTCAACCGTTAAACCAAATGACATTTAAGAATTCATACTTTTTATTTTCACTTATAATTCTAGCCTGAGACAAAGAAACTTGATGTTTAAGTTAGTCTGTGCAATCTTAACATAGGTAAACATGATTTTTTTTGGGATTTTTGAACATTAGAAATGGCTTACAGATTTACTTATTTATTTATTTATTTATTTATTTATTATTTTTTAAAGGATTTTATTTATCCATTTGAGAGAGAGTGAGAGAGAGAGAACACAAGCTGGGAGCAATGGTGGGGGGAAGTCAGAGGGAGAAGCAGACTCCCCACTGAGTTGGACCCCGACATGGGGCCCCACTCCAAGACTCTGGGCCCATGACCTGAGCTTCTGAAGGCAGATGCTTAACCGACTGAGCCACCCGGGTTCTTATAGATTCTTTTCATTGTCTTTATGGAAACTGAGATGTGTAGGGACCCTACGTTGGGAACCATTAATTTAGTATAATTCTATCATTTTAGAATTTTTTTTAAAGTAATTTCTGCATCCAACCTGGAGCTCAAACTCAGAATCCCGAGAGCAAGAGTTGCATCCTCTACCGAGTGAGCCAGCCAGGGGCCCCTAATTCTGTCATTTTATATGTGAAATTTTAGGTACGCTTCCTTTAAGGGACTTGAATAAGTTTCTTGAGTAGAAAGCACTGAAATAGGAGCTTACATTAAAACCTAATTAACAGTTATAGAAAACTCTCTAGCTACAAAAATACAAATTTTACATTTAGAAAATGATTTAAGATGATTAATTTAAAAACTCATACATTATATTCACATATTATACATAACAGTATAAATTATCTAAAAAAGATTATCTCTAAGATGATTTAAAAAGCTTTCTTATTGGGGCGCCTGGGTGGCACAGCGGTTAAGCATCTGCCTTTGGCTCAGGGCGTGATCCCGGCGTTATGGGATTGAGCCCCACATCAGGCTCCTCCGCTATGAGCCTGCTTCTTCCTCTCCCATTCCCCCTGCTTGTGTTCCCTCTCTCGCTGGCTGTCTCTATCTCTGTCGAATAAATAAATAAAATCTTTAAAAAAAAAAAAGTGTTTTCTCTTGTAATCAATGAAAAAGTAATTCTCTGTATATTTTTGAGTTTATTAAAAGTAACTTATTTTTTTCTAAAATATTATATTAAAATGTAAATAATCCATTTTACTTCCCCTTATTAAAGAAACCTTAATGTATAAGGTTTAGGGTAAAATCCAAACTCCCTGTCAGTCTGTAAGACGTGTCATGATCTGGCTCCTTTGAGCTGGTCGTATTCTCGCTCACCTTCAGGATACTCCAGCCATTTCCACCTTCTTCCTGTTCCTCAGACACAAGTACATTGTTGCCTCAGGGCCTTTGCCCTTGTTCAGTGCACTAGAATGCTTTTGCTCAAGTTCTTTTCCTCTTTAGGCTTCTTTATCATTCATGACTCAGCTCAAATGTTGATCCTCCAAGACTTTCATGAAGGCCTATCTGAAGTAACCCCCATCCCATCATCCTGCTGATTTCCTTCAGAGCACTTATGACAATAGAAAAGATCTTGTTTATATGCCTCGTTCTTCCCACACCCGGAACATAAGCCTGCCAAGAGCATGACTTGTTGACCGAGGCAGCCCCAGGGTAGAATGGTGTGTGCCTAGCACGTAGTAACCCCTCACTGAACATTGGTTGAATAAACATAATACATAGTGAGATTTAGTTCTTACTCATCATTCTGTTCCACTGAGTTGTGTTTCTCTTCCTGCATGAATTTCACACTGTTTGATTTATTGTTGTTAATATAGGTTCATATACTCTGTTGTAAGACCAGTTATTCCCCTTGGGTGCAGTTCTTTTTCAATGTATTTTCTGATTTTTATAACCATTGTTCAGCTGTATACATTCTTGAATAATTCGTAATGGTCCGAAAAGTCTCTGATGGACTTACACTTAGAAATGAATTAAAAACATTTCCTTCTATTTATTCATTTCTTCTTGCAGATCTTACGTTAAAGTTGTGGGTTTTTTTTTTTTCCAAAGACGTTCTTAATATTTTACGATTTATTCTGAAATTTTAAGTATTAAGCTTTTATTCATCATTATATTTGCAAATATTTCTTATAACTATACAACCTTCCCTTTAATTCTCAGTTTAATTTGTAAGTTCACTCTCCACTGAAACTCTCTACTTTATTTAATCCTCCTCTTCTTCACTAATCATGTTTGTCTTCCTGTCACTGTTGTTTCCAATTAAAAAATACGTGTATTATTAAACCTTTAGCACAAAGATTTATTTAAACCGTTTAACACAAGATTTATTTCAATATATGTTGAGATATGGAACTGAGTTACTTTTTCTCTGTATCATTACCCAGTTTCTCCGAATTATTCAGCCTCCCATCGTTTTGCTACCCCTAGTTTAAACCTAAATTTCTGTATAAATTTAGGCCTATTTCTGGAATTTTAAGGATATTGTTTTGGGTTTTTTAAATTATGCATGTAGAAAACGTATTTTAAAAAATCATATAAATAGTACATGAATATATTCTTTTTATAAAAAATTCAAATAGTAAGTGTATTAAGTGAAATGTAGAAGTCCTTCCGTTAGCATTCATTCCCTTCTCTGTCATACACCACTCTCCTTTCTAGAGGTAGCCACTGTTAACTCTTAATGCATGTATACACACGCGCGCGCACACGTCATGTGCATTTACTTTTTAAAATAAAAAGTCGTCAGGGGCGCCTGGGTGGCTCAGTCGTTAAGTGTCTGCCTTCAGCTCAGGTCATGATCCCAGCGTTCTGGGATCGAGCCCCACATCAGGCTCCCTGCTCAGCGGGAAGCCTGCTTCTCCTTCTCCCACGCCCCCTGCTTGTGTTCCCTCTTTCACTGCCTCTTTAAAAAAAAATAAAAAGTAGTCGCACTATAATACATAGTTGTGTAACTTGCTTTTTTATCACTTAATATTAAGTCTTGGAGCTTTTTCCATTTCATAGTATTCTTTTTAGTGGTGCATGATTTTATAATAATATAAATGATATGCTGTAAACTTCTATTCAATACTCAGCTTCTCGCAGTTTCCAGCAGCACTGCAGTGCTCCCCTGCACATACGTCCGTATGCTCGTGTGGTAGTTTCTTTAGGATAGATTCCTGACATTGGAATTGCTGCTTTGATGAAAAGATGTGTGCTTTTTAAATTGGTAGGTATTACCAGATTGTCTCCCCAAAAAGCCCTGTTTCCCCATAACTTCACCGACTTTCAATATTAAGAATATTTTCAAATGTTTGCCAATCTGATGGGTGAAAACAGAAATCCATTGTTGTCCCTAGCTTTCTTGAGTAGTGCAGCAGTTGCACGGCTCTCAGTGTTTACTGGTCATTTATATTTGAAAGTATCTGACCATAGCATTTGTCCACTTTTCTCACGGCCATTTGTTTTATTCATTTGTAAGTGTTGCATTTTTTTCTTAACATTTTGGGTATCAATTCTTTTTCTGTTGTTTTTATTGCAAATATTTTCTCCTAGTCCATTGGTCTTTTAACTTTAGGTAGTTACATCTGTTGATATTTTTCCTGATAGCTCCAAGCTATAAAAATGTTTTCTAGTATTGCAGTTCCTTTTTCTTTTGAGAAAACCATTTTTTAAAATTTCCTCATACGTATGTATATATACATATATATTAGACTTAGTAAACGATATTGACTGACACATAAAGATAACCCTTACTTGTTTTCCTTATTCTTCAGCTTCCTTTTTACATTTAAAAAGTTTTCCAGTATAATTCACATACAGTGTTAACGTTAGCTTCAGGTGTACGATATAGCAACTCGGCAGTTCTGTGCATTACTCAGTTTGTCACTCTAAGTGTACCCTTGATCCCCGTCACCTATTTTACCATCCCCCTCCCACCTCTCCTCTGGTAACAACCAGTTTATTCTCTGTATTTAAGAGTCTGGTTTTTTTTTTTGTTTGCTGCTTTTTTTGTTTGTTCATTTGTTCAGTTTCTTAAATTATATGTGAGTGAAATCATATAGTGTTTGTCCTTCTCCAGCTGACTTGTTTCACTTAGCATAATACTCTCTAGATCTATCCGTGTTGTTGGAAATGGTAAGATTTCATTCATTTTATGGCTGAGTAATATTCCGTGTGTGTGTGTGTGTGTGTATATACACACCCCCCACATCTTTATCCATTCATCTCATCTATGGACACCTTGGGTGCTTCCATACTGTGGCTATTGTAAATAATTCTGCAATAAACATAGGGCTGCATACACTTTTTTGAATTAGTGTTTTCATATTCTTCGGGTAAATACCCAGGAGTGGAATTACTGGATCATATGGTAATTCTATTCTTAATTTTTTTAGTAACGTACTGTTTTCTATAGTGACTGCACCAGTTTGCATTCCCACTAACAGTGCACAAGGGTTCCTTTCTCCACATCCTTGCCAACACTTGTTTTTTGTGTTTTTGACTCTAGCCATTCCGACAGGTATGAGGTGATATCTCCTTGTGATTTTGATTTGCATTTCCCTGATGGTGGGTGATGTTGAGCATCTATTCATGCGCCTGTTGGCCATCTGTATATTCTCCTTGGAGAAATGTGTATTCTGTCTTCTGCCCATTTTTTAAGTTGAATTATTATTTCTTTTTTTGGTGTTGAGTTGTATAAGTTCTTTATGTATTTTGGATACTAACTTCTTATTGGATATGTCATTTTCAAATAACTTCTCCCGTTCTGTAGGTTGCTTTTTACTTTGTTCATGTTTCTTTTGCCGTGCAGAAGCTTTTTATTGTAATGTAGTCCCAGTAGTTTATTTTTGCTTTTGTTTGACTTGCCTCAGTCAGGGGACCTTTCTAGAAAAATGATACTCTGGTCAGTGTCAGAGAGATTACTGCCTGTGCTATCTTCTAGGATTTTTATGGTTTCCAGTCTCACATTTAGGTGTTTAATCCATTTTGAGTTTATTTTTGTGTGTGGTATAAGAAAGTGGTCCAGTTTCATTCTTTAGCATGGAGCTGTCCAGTTTTCCCAACAGCATTTGTTGAAGAGACTGTCCCCCTCGCATATTCTTGCCTCCTTTGTCAGAGATTAATTGACCATATAATCATGGGTGGGCTTATTTCTGGGCTCTTTATTCTGTTCCATTGATCTATGTGTCTGTTTTTGTGCCGGTACCATACTGTTTTGATTACTATAGCTTTGTACTGTGTCTTGAAATCTGGGATTGTGATACTTCCTGTTCTGTTCTTTTTCAAGATTGCTTTGGCAATTCGGGGTTTTTTGTGGTTCCATAAAAATTTTAGAATTGTTTGTGTTCTAGTTCTGTGAAAATGCTGTTGGTGTTTTGATGGGGATTGCATTAAATGTGTGGATTGCTTTGGGTGGTATGGCCATTTTAACAGTATTTGTTCTGAGAAAACCACTTTTATCACCATCACCACCCAGTTTATCTGTGCTGGATTATGTAGCAAATGGCCAGAGCATCTAAAGAACATCTGTGTAACGTTTGTTTCATGTTTCAGGAGATGAAAATATCTGCAAAAAGTTAGTACAAAAGTAGGATGACACAGATAATCCACGTATGAAACTTTATCCCACTTGCAGCTTTTATATATTTGAAAAGTAGAATTCATGAAATAAAAAATTTGTCCTGTAAAGTTTAATGGAAGAAGATTTAGCCTGATTACAACACTAACACCAGTGTCACTGATCTGATTTTTATAAAAAATTATTTTCTCCCCAGCTTTATTGAGATATAAGCTTTATTGAGATATAATTGATGTATATAGTATTACATAAGTTTAAAGTGTGCAGTCTGTTGATTTGATACACTTATATATTGCAAAATGATTACCACCGAGTGTTAGCTAACACCTCTTATTGCGTCACATAATTACCATTTCTTTTTTTTGTAGTGAGAATCATATTTTTCAACAAATTAAAGTCAGTGTGATACCCACACAAGTGGAATGCTAGCCCTCTGGTGAACGAGGACCTGACATCAGAACAAGATGTCTTTAAAGTCCCAAACCTTAGAAGTGCGATCTTTTTCAAACTGAATCCATTCCTTGCATTATGTGTGACTTTATGATCTTGCCATTTCCCTACCTAGCATCTAGATTTCCAAACACGGTTGACCCCTGAACTGCACTAGGTCCACTTATACATGGATTTTTTTCAATAATTACAGTACTGTATGTGTATTTTCCTTATGATCTTAACATTTTTTTCTTTAGCTTACTTTATTGTAACAATACAGTATATAAAACATATAACATGCAAAATGTATGTTGATTGGTTGTCTATGTTATTGGTAAGGCTTCCAGCTATTAGTAATAGGCTATTAGTAGCTAAGTTTCAGGGGAGTCAAGTTATAAATGGATTTTTGATTATGTGGGAAGTGGGGGAGGGTCAGCACTTCTAACCCCCATGTTTTAGAGTCAGCCATACTTCTTCCTGTTGTTTAGTCTTGGAACTTCCTTCATCAGCTGAGCTATATCCATCTTCATCTTCTTTTGTAATATCACTTAATTTTCTAAATTTGACATTTTGGTTCTTGTTTTCAAAATTCAGTTTAATTCCATATTTTTTTTAAAGATTATTTATTTATTTATTTATTTGACAGAGAGAGACAGCCAGCGAGAGAGAGAACACAAGCAGGGGGAGTGGGAGAGGAAGAAGCAGGCTCCCAGTGGAGGAGCCTGACTTGGGGCTCGATCCCAGAACATCGGGACCACGCCCTGAGCCAAAGGCAGACGCTTAATGACTGAGCCACCCAGTCGCCCCTAATTCCATATTTAAGCAGGCTGGGATTTGTCCCCTTCTCCCTTCTTACTTGCCTTGCTGAAGCGCCTTCCTT
>NW_024425230.1:20903862-20959064 GCF_017311325.1 Ursus maritimus | reverse complement strand
TCAGCAGGTTTCACAGGATTCACAACTGCTGGGTTGTAATAGCTAGATAAGACTATTCTCATCTCTGCCAAAGTATTAATTTGGGCTGACATCTGAGCCGTAGCTGTCTGAGGCTTCAGAGTAGTCCCCCTTTATGCACAGCTTTGCTTTCCCTGGCTTCAGTTACCCGAATCAGCCACGACCCAGAAGCATGTCTTCCTTCTGACTTATCACAGGGTCAGTAGTAGCCTAATGCTACATTACAGTGCATTCGTCACCCACCTCACTTCATCTCACCACGCAGCCATGTTATCATCTCTTGTCATCACAAGAAGGATGAGTACAGAACAGTGAGAGAGAGAGAGAGACCACATTTATAGAACTTTTATTACAGTATATTGTTACAATTGTTGTATTTTTATTATTGTTAATCTCTTAGTGGGCCTCATAGACTAAACCATCGTAAGTGTGTGCATGTAGGACATAGTCTGTACAGGGCTGGGTACTAACCGTGGTTCTGGTACCCACAGGGGCCTTGGGGTGCACCCCCATGGACAAGGGGAACTCGCTGCACTGCCCACAGGGCCGCAGCAGTGAGAAGAGAGCCTCCCGTAGCTGTGGCTAGTTCTTGTTCTTGTTTTCAGTAATTTCCTCTTCCGCTGTTCTTGTCATTTCCAGCCTCTGCCCTTTCCAGCTCCCTAGCTAAAGCTTTTTGTGCACCCATTGCTATTTCTGCCTCTGAAGACAGGTAGACTAGGAGTCTGGCTTAAACTTCTGTTAATATTTCTTGGTTTTTCTTGACGTCTCCTCTGGTGCTGCTCCTGCTTCTACCCTATGCCTGTTGGTGCCGAGCAGGAACTAGATCTGATCCGCAGTGCTTCCCCTGCTTCTGGATCATGGTTTCTTCCTCTCTCGCTTCTAGATTATGACATCTTCTGGATCTGTTCATGGATCGAGACATTTCCACTCCCTGCTTCTACTGTGATATGCGTTTAATGAGACTTAGGTCTTGAGTGACTTCTGCCTCTTGATGACTTAGTTTCTTTGCGTTTGTGTCTGTCCTCACCATTTTCAGATGAATTTAGTCTCTCCTTTACTTTATAAGAAGAATGTTCTTTGTCAATATGTTACTGAAATTTGTATTTCATAGAGGATTTATTTTTAGATTCATGTCTTATTATTTTGCCGTCTGTGCCTGTGGCTTCTTCAGTTTCTTCATGCATTAGCATACTCTGCTTCTGCTCTGACTCCTACATTTTCTTCCTACATTATCAGACTTTCATGTTCTTTTGATCTTGATCATGATCTTGATGATATCTTGAGGCTCTAGGAGAAACAGATACATCTGACTGCTCTTTTTTGATCTTTATGTGGGGATATTTTTTCTGGAGCTATTCCATCTCATTCTGTATTACCAATCTGTTTGAGAACCCAATTGTTATGGACTAAATTGGGTCCCCTCAAATTCATGTGTTGAGGCCCTAACCCCCAGTGTGACTATATTTAGAGATGGGTGCTTTTAAGGACGTTGTTATGGTTAAATGAGCTCATAAGGGTGGGGCTCTGATCCCATACAACTCGTGTTCTTGTAAGACAGAGAGAGAGATTAGGGATTTCTCTCTTTCCATGTGCACAAACCAAAGAAAGTCCCGTCAAAGACACAGTGAGAAGGTGGCTGTCTGTGAGCTAGGAGGAGAGCCCTTATCAGGAACCAATCCTACCAGACCTTGATCTGGGATCACTAGCCTCTAACACTGAGAAAATAAATTTCTATTATTTAATTCACACAGCCTGTGGTATTTCGTTATGGCAGCCCAAGACGACTAATAACTAATCTTAATTTCATTAACCCTTTTTAATAAAAACAGCCCCTTGGCACAGTGCTGCTGAGAAATATGGTCTCCTGTTCCTCGCATATACTCTAGGCATCTTACTCCAGAGTTCTGGCTGCTGGGGCAGTGCTTTTAACAATACCAACCACCCAGAAGCTTCCCATAGACTGACTAAATCCACTCCCATGAGAGACGTAAGTGGCACTAAGGGGATCTGCCATTGCTTTTTTAGTTTGTTTTTTACGCTTAGCTCAATAGTACCTGTAAGGTTTTTTATGTCTGTATTGGGACAGGTAACTGGCTTTAATTTTTTCCCTGAAGGATAGCCATTTGTCCCAACACTGCCAACTATCTTTTCCCTACCAATTCAAATTACTATCTGTGTCGGGGTGCCTGGGTGGCACAGCGGTTAAGCGTCTGCCTTCGGCTCAGGACGTGAACCCGGCGTTATGGGATCGAGCCCCACATCAGGCTCCTCCGCTATGAGCCTGCTTCTTCCTCTCCCACTCCCCCTGCTTGTGTTTCCTCTCTCGCTGGCTGTCTCTGTCGAATAAATAAATAAAATCTTTAAAAAAAAATACTATCTGTGTCAAAAATTGTATTTACTTGGCATGAGTGGACCCATGTACAATGAAGTGCCCCCAAACCTTGTAGGGCAGGGAAGAGGATGTGCAGTAGAGGGAGAGGAAGAGGATTTGGTGGTGCCTACCACTGGAGGCTGCATAAATGTGGTGCTGGGCATGGAGGCAGCCTGGCGACAGTAGGCTGCAGTGACTCTTTCGCAGACTCTTACTGGCTTTCATGGTTTTGGTCTTCCTAGAGTACATTTAAAAATATTACACACAAAATCGACTTTTTAATTTTCTCAGGCTTCAAAACCCAGAGTGCCCATGATGTGTCCCTGCGCCTCACTGGATTCCTCAGCAGTGGCTTTTCAGCATAGCTTGTCTGAAATTCTTGGACTACAGAATTCAAGACGATAGTAGATTTTACCATGATTTGCTTTTGAATTTGGTCTGTTGAGGTTCACGATAAGTGGAAAATAATTTTAGAGAATTCATTTTTGTTCAGAATTGCATAGAAGTCTAGAGCCAGCATTGCTCTGTATTAAGGCAAAAGCCTACCTTTGCTCTTTATGGAGGGTATTGCTTTAAGAGATAGATACGATAAATTTTAATCTACCTTTGTCTTAATTTATGGCAGGTTTTGTATGAATTTTAACCTTTCAACAAATTTCCAAAACTGGATTATGCCTTTGACAAAAATTAAAATGATTTACCACATCTGGGAGGGGGGAGAGGAATGTATTTTCTTATACACATTTGTATGTTTCAGTATGTATGTGTTTATTTATAAAGATTTTACTCATTTATTTGAGATAGCACAAGCAGGGGGAAGGGCAGAGGGAGAAGCAGCCTGCCCTCTGAGCAGGGAGCCCAATGCGGGACTCGATCCCAGGACCCCAGGACCATGACCCAAACTGAAGACAGACGCTTAACTGACTGAGCCACAGGCGCCCTGTTTCAGGATTTTATATCCTGTCCCACTGACATACTTTTATTTCTTAGTATTTTTTTATTTTAATGACCAAGGCTTTGCAGTGAATTTTGATGCCTAGTCATTCCTTATCATTGTTTTTCTAAACATTCTTGGCAGAGTATTTTCATTGTTTATATTCTGTTAAGAACTTTGACTTTGTCAGTTTCATTTTTTAAAAAAAGTCCTATTGGAAACTTCAACACTTCTAGGTTTATTTTTTTTTTCCTTTAAAACTAGAGGCCATACACACAACAACAAGGATGGAACAGGAGAGGAAACAATAGCAAGGAACTTTTTGAAAAGAGGAAAGAGTATGGTAATTGACTTGGCAAGTCCAAGGAAGCCTCGTCCTGGGCCAGCAGTAGAGAAGGCTACCAGCCCGGCTGCTGCACCACATGGAAGCCTCACGAGGCACAGAGCTGGCCCCACAGCCACTGGGTGTGGTGTGGGGCGGGCAGGGAAAGCTGCCTGAGCACCAGTTCCATCCCTAAGTCCTTTCCCCAGTTGTGGGTCCCTGGTCTGGGGGACAGCAGACATGGTTGGTGGTGCCCCAGCAGGGGGATCAGATGAACGTGTGCCTTGTGAATGTTGTATCCTGACTTCCTAGCCCTTTGCCACCACTCCGCTCCCAAATTTCAGGTAGCTAGTCTTTTCGTCTTTTGGCGGGAGATTGTGAAATTTCTCTGGGAAATCTGAACAATCGAAGAGGAAGGAATAAAAAAGCCTAAAGGGATGAAGGGAGGATCCCCAGCAAGTAGCTAGGATTGCAGAGCTTCCAGTCGGCCTTTGATTCTTATGAATAAAAAACCAAGGATGATCAGTAATCTGAGGAAAGCCTCTAACATGGAAGATGGAGACCAAAACGAACAAACCATAAAAAGCAATGTAGAGGAAATAGAGACCATAAAAGAAAGAACAACAGTAAAACAAACAAGCCCCTGTCTTTAAGCCCCAGGGAAGTAAAACAAGAAAACGGTCTGCTAAATAAAAAAGAAAGATGGAACAAAGTGTTCTCTTAGAAATTAAAGACCTGAGAGAAAACTGGAAGGGGAAGGATAAGAAAATGAGGAGGTCTGGTACCTCAGCAGAAGCAGCTCCAAAAAGAAAGATTAGGGACAGGAAAACGGGGAAATTCTCAACTAAATTATTTGATAAAATTTTCCCAAACTGAAGGACTTGAGTTACTACATTGTAAGGGCTCACCAAGTGCCCCGCACGGGGATTGAACATAAGCCCCTATTCAAGTATGTTATCCTTACAGAAGAATATTCAGCCACTGATAAAAATGTAAAGAGTTATGGATAGTGCTGTTATGAAATTATGATATGTGTTTTTTTGCATATATGTGTATGCATTTCTGTACTGATACAATAAATAACAATAATAAGTAAGTAAATAATATAATGTCAAAGCGTTTTCCAAAGTAGCTAGAAATATGATTTCCATTTATATTAGTTTATAGCCAGTCAAAAGCTGAAAACAACTCAGATGTCCCATCTATAGGAGAATGCATAAATATGTCTATGAAATACTGTCCAGCAGTGAATATGAGCAAGCCTTTAGGACATGCAGCAACACAGGAGTTCACCAGCACTGTTGAATGAAAGAAGTCAGAAGGAATACATGTTGTATGATAGCCCCTGTGTAAACTCACAGACAGGCAGAACTAAACTGTGATGATAGGCTCAGGGTGGTGGCTCCCTTTGGAGAGGGGGTTTTGTCTGAAGGGGCATGAAGAGAGCATCTGGAGCTGGAAGTACTCCATTGCAGTATCTGGATGGTGGTTGGGTACGTGATACGTTCATTCTGAAAGTTCGTTAAACTGTACTCTTATCTTTTGTATACTTTTCTGTTTAAATGTTATATTAAGTTAAAAACAAAAGTTGTGAGCATGTTAGGTGGTTCCTGGAAAGGTATTTTGAAGTTAATGTTAACTGGAATTTAGCAGGACAAAACTGAAAACGCTGTAATAGTAAAAAGTTTTTGTATGTGTATACACGGAGGCTTGCGGAAAGGAGTGCTAGTAGTTGGTATTTCAATTTGTTATTTTTCTGTGTAAATTAGCACCTTGTAAAGGGAGAAAGAAAACCCCATGTGTTTGCTGCTGGTTGTATTGCTATGCTAAAAACAAGATTGTCCTGTCCTATACTGTGTCCTCTAAACTGGAATAGGTAGGGTGATTGCCTAAAGCTGGTAGTTTTTTGGTTTCTTTTGAGATTTATCATAAGGTAAGTAGCAACGTGACTGCCCCCCTTGACTTTCAGATGTGACATTTATGAAGATGTGACTATGTTCCTATTTCTTGATCTGTTTTTCTTTGTTTCCTAGGTTTTTGTGGAGACCCTGGATAAGTGTTTTGAAAATGTTTGTGAATTGGATTTGATCTTCCATATGGATAAGGTAAGGTACCTTCTCTCCCTGACCAGGGTTACTAGAACACTAAAGCCTAGGATATTTTTGTCTGCCTCTACACCTTTACGTTCTTTCTTGTGGCTTTTTACTCTGGAGTAGTCCCAGATGGGTTTCATTTAATAACTTCAGTTTGATAGTTTTGGGAGTGTTTTGCTGAGGTCTGTTACCAGTTTTAACACACACATGTGATTACTGGGCCTATGTCATGGTTCATCTTTTTACAGACAGACCTTGCTAGAGAGCAGTGATGTCACTATAATGACTGGCTGCCGCACCAATGGCGAGAGAAATTATTTTATGTTTGTAAAATGAGTTTCTTTGGCATAATCCAGTGTCAGTGAAGCTTCGGAAGAATCCAGATACAGGGTCTTTGACCTAGCTAGTGAAGTTTGTAATTTTCCTAAAGAGTAACAGAGTGACTCAGACATTTACAACATAGTTTGAGGTCAGGTAATATTCTGTAGGGAAGCAGACCGTTGGGCAGCATTGAAGTGATACAAAGTACATGTTCTCAGATTTGTGCTGCTAGCATCACTTTGACATGGCCTGTGTCCCCATGTGCCAACTTAAAGGTGGGAGATAGCCAGCAAGGGGATAGGAGCTGCCGCATGAATTTTATCCAGCTGGGCTCATGCAGTATCCAGTGCTGTTCACCTTAGGTGTGCTTGCTCCTCGTTTTCTTCAGCTGGTTGTTGTCACCATGCTCTATGGCCCTTGGAGAGAGTGAGTGATTGTTTAGGACACGACTCATTGCTAAGCCATGATCCTTCATTACTGTGTTTTCATCCTAACGAGGTCGTTGTTTTTAGATCCATCATTGCTAGCATTGCCATCTAGAGGACTTCTTGTCATTTTCCAATAGGATCTTCAGCTCTGTTAACTCTCCTGAGATTCTCAGATGACACTCTCCAGGCGAATGCAGTAAGTGCATTCTTAAGGTTGGATGTTGGAATGAGTGAAGTTTTCTCTCTCAACACCTAGCTTGGCGCTGAGGCTCCCTGAGCAGCCTGGTACAAGAGAATCACAGAAGCCCATTCTTGCCGGAGAGACTTGCCTTGGGGCTCTCTGATAGGCTTGAGGCATCCAGAGCTCACTGGTGTTTTTGAGGTGGTCACTCTCCCTTTTCATATGAAAGAATCTTAGAAACTTCAGAGACCTCTTCACCTCCTCTTTGTAAGCCTTTAGAGTTGCCTTTTTTAAATATTTATTTATTTATTTATCTATTTGATAGAGACAGCCAGCGAGAGAGGGAACACAAGCAGGGGGAGTGGGAGAGGAAGAAGCAGGCTACTAGCGGAGGAGCCTGATGTGGGGCTGGATCCCGAAACGCCAGGATCATGCCCTGAGCCGAAGGCAGACGCTTAACGACTGCGCCACCTAGGCGCCCCTAAAGTTGCTTTTAAGCATGTCAGTTGTTCAAGGCGCTGTCTGGTAATGTCCTTTAAGGAGAGCCATAGGTCAAACCCAGTGTCCCTCTCAGCTAGTGGGTGTGGCTTTAAAAGGAAATAAAAAACCATCAAGATGTTGTTCTTTCTCCTGTGTCTTATCTTTAAATAAGTTCCATAAAGTAGTTTGCTGCTGCTGCAGATTCCTTTTATGGTTTATAAAACTGTCTATTTTTAGTTGCTGATATGACATCAGGAAATTACCATCCCTATTTCCTGAGATCTTTGGAAAGTGATGGCGCAAGGAGCCAGGACCTCACCCTGCTCACCTTTACAGTGTCCGAAGGTGTCTTTCAGCAGGTGACTTTTTTTAGTTCCATCTCAGGCTTGTCTTTGCCCTCTTCTAGAGCTTAGAGCGTAGAACGGTTGCTAATTCAGGCCTGTCGTCTACTGATAAGTAGGCAAAGGGCCTGTCAGAAGACAATAGGAATGTCACCTTGAACTTGGTCCTTCTGGATTGAAGAAACCTCTCTACCCTGTCTCTCCGCCTCCTGGCTCCCCCTTTCTTCCTGGCTTAAATGAAAGTGTGTTTCATCCCATGTGTAGAGCCGGAACAACTTCCTGTCTCTCCCTGCCGTATACCACAGTGTCTCGGAGCTGTCTGTATATGTCCCTTCTGCTGTGGCTGCAGTCTCTCACAGAACCCAGCTGTTCCTTGCTTCTCCCGTTCTTTTAACTGGCATCTCATCTCCACTCTTGCATTTTTAAGGTGAACATCTTGAATGCGTGAGTGGTTTGCATCCAGTCTTGCATTTCTGCCTCATCTGTTCCCTTTCAGGTGCCCTGTTTACTGGTTTTCACTCTCACCCTAAAGGCGCTGATAATTTCCTAATCCCAATTGCCAGTATTACCTTCCGGAAGGTTTCTGCAGCATTCCATGCTACCGATCCTTCCGTGGAGTACTGCCGTTTTAGTTCTTTTTCCACCTTTGCTTCTGTTACATAGAACCCTCCTGGTCTTCTCTTATTCTCTTCTCACCTCTGTCACTAACTTATGTTGTCAGTCATCTCTCACCTCGCTCTTCTCACTCTCCTGTTTCTAGCCTAGATCTCATCCTTTTCTCTTACTTAAATTATCCTTTTCGGTAATTCCCAAACTTGTAATTTCTAGTCCAGTATGGCCTGAGTCCCATCTCTGTATTTCCCACTGCTGGATGGCATTTCTTCCTCCTTTCGTTCCAGCATCTTACTTCTTCCTGCCACTTCTTATCCAGAGCCAGATTCGGCTTGTGTCTGCTGAACACCGTTTCACCCTTCAGCCTCCCTTTTCCGCTGGCGCTGCCACCATCCTCTGGCAGGTACACTCAGCACCTCAAAACTTTGCCTCCCTCTTCTTTGCCACCAATAGCCAGTTGCTAAAACCTGTTGCTTCTCTGCGTAGACTCCTCATATCTGTTCTTACGTTCACCAATTGCTAACATTTGGCACACTTGCTTTTACATCTCTCCGTATACATATATAGTTTTCTTCTCAACCCATCCAGGTTAGTTGCAGACGTCATGACCTCTCGTCCCTAAATACTTCAGCAGACATCTCTTGAGAACAAGGACATTATCTTATATAATATGTTGTGCATAATTCTGTAATTAACCTAATAAATTAACCACAGCATAATTAACATGTTTGAAATCTAACACCAAAAAATACTGTTATTCAATATATAGTTCATATTTAAATTTTCCTCCCTTGCCCCAGTAATGTCCTTTGTATTTTTAATGCCGATTCCAGCTATGGGTCAAGCACTGTCTTTAGCTATGGTGCCTCTCAATTTCAGTTGTATCTGTCAGGTTTTCTGACCTTATTTCTTCCTTCTTGTTGACCTGCGTGTGGGAATTATTTTTCTTTTTCCCTAAATCACCCATTAGACTAACGGTTCCCTTGAGCACAGCCCAGTTTTGGTCCCTGTTACCAAGCCTTGACCCCCTGGCCCGGCATTCAAGGCTGTCTACAATTGTTACTATTCTGTCTTGGCCTTGCTTACCATTACTTCTTGCCAGATACCTCTGCTACACCCAGACTGGACCAGTCGTAGTCATGCTGTCGTTCCTGCTCAGAGCCTCTGCCTGAATTGCCTTTCACGTCTTTTTATAACTGAATCCAGCCTGTCATTCAGGTTCAGCTCGAATGCTACCACCCTAAAGCTTGCCCTCATCACCCTGGCCTATGATGATCTCTGTGGACCATATATAGTGCTGTTTCTGGCAGTATGTACCTTAGTTTATATAAGTTTGTATGTTTTCCGTACTTGATTAGACCATCCTTATCTTTGTGTTTCCCCTGTCTCCCTCACTGAATCCAGCGTGGTCCCTGAGTGAGGTAGTCTTCACCCGAGTAGTTCCAAAGATTCCCAGGTAATTAGACTCATCAGGTTGTTCCATGATTTAAACTGCTGCAGGCTGTGTAAAGTCTGATTTTACAGTCTCTCGGGTAGTCTTCAATCCAGACTGGGCCATTTGGAGCTTATCTTGCCTGGGGCAGTTGGTTCCCTTTTGCTTTCAGAAATCCCCAAATAGGTCAATGTCAGGACTAAGTTGGGTGTTGATGTTAATTATGATGAATTAAGTTTTGTTCAAAGAAAACCATGTGGGCAGCATAACATTTTGATCTGCCAGCGGCTCATCAGCAAAGCTGGATTTGGCACTGGGTTGGGCTTTCAAGATTTGGTCATCAGAGTCACAATTCAGTGGCTGTGTCAAGGAAATTTATCCAGCCTTTTTATAGACTTCAGTTTGCAGTGGGCTATCTCAGGAGAGTTGGAACATAATGCTTCTGGGCGAGTCTGAGGCCAAGAAACCTCAGAGTATGGAATTTAAAAATCTCTTGCTAAGTATAGACTGCTGAAATGGGAAAATGCTGAGGGCTCAAAATTGGAGTGAACTGGTGAGCCCAAGATGAAAGGATCATAAAACGTAATAAAGGACTAATAAAGGACGGTGCTTATTTAATGTCCCTTCTGGGAACAGAGCTTGTGATAACAGCTCATTAAGGCTCTCCACACCCTGATGACGTAAGGCCCTCCACACCCTAGTGACGTTGAAGCAGGTATCCTGATTGCTGGTCTCCAAGAATGGAAAAAAGAGTGAGGGACGCATACTTTGTATGTTTTTAGTGATGAAGAAGTTGCTGTTTTGGCACAGAAGAATAAGACATTCAGTTTGAGTTTTAGTGCTTGGGAAGGGGCTGACCACCCCTTTGCTACTTGTGTCTGTCTGGCTATGCCTAAGAGAGAGGAGGGGAGCCTAGGCCAACCTTTGGTCCCATTGCATTCTGAGCCCGTCTCTGCTGATGCTTGATGATAAGAATTTTGTGGCAGAGTATGTTTCAGAGGCCAATGTCTTATCCTTTCAGAACGACTGACAGAGACTGGCAATGATGATTTCTTAAATTTCTAACATCTTTGTTTAAAAAGAAAAAAAAGCTGAGACTGCTCCAAACCACTCGTAATGTCTGCTACACTACTTCACGTTCCTTACTTGAACTTTGCACTGCCTCATTGTCTGCGACTTGAAATTGCAGAGAGCCTGTTTACTTTGTTTAATCATTCCATATTAATGGTTAAGGGCATTAGGATGACAGCGTATACAACACAGCAAAATCTGAACTTGAGAGCTGTTTGTTACCCTGCCTTTTCAGTAAAACCCAGTGTTTGTCAAGATTGTAATCAGTAGTAAAGCTGATTACTAATGATATTACTTGGATATGTTGCAGATAAAACACATTATATATTACTTTGTTGATTTGTAGGTGCCCTACAAGGCTGGAATTGAGATCAGTTCTACTGTTCTTGCTGCTGTCCTTTATGATGCAAGAGAGGGTTGGCCTATTCTGAGGCAAAACCCAGAATTTCTTGATCCCTAGTTGAGAACCCTTTGTCTGGCTTGATGTTTATGTCAATCTAGGAAGACGAGGTAATGCATAACTCCAAAATTCTAGTAGCTTAGATAGTGACAGGGTTTATTTCTCACTCATGCTGTGTGGCCGTCGTGGTGCCTCTGTTCACGATAGTCACTCCGGTGTTCAGGCTGATGAAGTCCTCCTCGACATGTACTTCCAGCTGGACACTTGTGCCCTGGCTCTGGAAGTGCCACACAGTATTCACTGTACTCACATTTCATTGGTCCGGGCAAGTCACCTGCCCACACCTAAGTGGCTGGGGAAGTGCCTTCCTGCCATGTGCTGAGGACTGGGGGGAACCTGAAATAGTTTTGAATGTTACTGATGACTACCATACTTTTTTCATTTATTTTCTTAGAGGAAAAGCTGACATTTGCTTCAGGATCAGTTTACAGGCAGGAACCAAGAGGTTTTGGTATTCAAAGATAGAGGAATGCTTGTTAAAGAGGGAAACATGGTTGACTCTTAGAAAAAGGCATCTGTGTAGCAGCTTTTCAGTTTCTCTACCAGAATTTATGACATTCCTATCCTGTACCTCTCACGTGAATTTAAGGTGATTTAGGAAATTAAAATTCCTTAACAGAATAAATGGCTTCCGTATCTGTGAGACAGATACCTCCTTCCTTATAGAGGCTTTCCTCAAGTCATCTGTCCTTACCTTGGCTCTCTGACCTTAAGTACTAATGTCTGTTGAGAATGTTGGTTTGTTTGTTTTATATAATCTTTTTTTTTTAAGATTTTATTTGTTTATTTGAGAGAGAGAGAGAGACAGCCAACGAGAGAGGGAACACAAGCAAGGGGAGTGGGAGAGGAAGAAGCAGGCTCCCAGCAGAGGAGCCTGATGTGGGGCTCGATCCCATAACGCCAGGATCACTCCCTGAGCCGAAGGCAGACGCTTAACGACTGAGCCACCCAGGCGCCCCAGAGAATGTTTTTTGTCTTCTTCCCCCTCTGATTATCAGATGAGTAACAAACATTTATTAGTGAGAAGGACCCTGTGCTAGGTGTGGAGATACAAAGATGGAAAAGACAAATGCCCTGCCCTCAAGAAGCTGATAGTCCAGCTAGAAGGGTGGGTCCCCTAGAGATGTTCCTTGGCCTTGGAGTAAGCAGCATTTTTGGAAAAGATGCCATAAGTTGAGTGTGATTTCTTGGTAGGCATGGTGTTATATGAGGGGGCTCTCGTCTTGCACTACTGTTCATAGAAGTGAGCACAAGCACTGCATTTAGTCACATAAATACAGTATATCTGCATATTGTATTTTGTAAAACCAAAGTGTATATGAATTATTTCTATAGAATAATAGAGTACCTAATCATGAGTTCCTTGATTTAGTGATACGTGATCAGTGGTGGAGAAAGAAAAGTGGGACTTCGAAGAGGTGGCTCTTTCTGAGGCGAGGCTCTGCAGTGGAAGTGGCCAGGGTAGATGGCAGCCCACCTGCGCTCTGGCTGGGCATCTGGGGTCCTAGACGTGGGAGCATGTTAGACAGCCTACTGAGCGCAGCGGCCCTTGCTGAGTCATAACAACACGGTGAGGCTGGCCAAGTACCACAGGTGTGGCGGCCCAAAGTCAAGTAACTGGGGAAAAACCCTAGCAGTGCGCGGTAGATCAGTGCTGCCAGAGAGGAGCAATGAAGGCTGTATAAATTCCTGAGCAGAGCACTCATCAAGGGGAGGGGCAGTCGTGGAAAGAGAAATTAATATTGATTGGGCAGCTGCTGGTGCCAGGCATTGCGCTAGGAACTTTATGCCCAGTCATCTTTTGTAAAGGAGTTGGTTATATTCCTGTATAACAGATCAGCGAGCCGACGCTGAAATGCCCGGAACATTAAAAACCCACATTTTTTGCATTAAAGCTCAGATCTCAGAATTTGAGAGTTTTAAAGCATGAATATTATGATAGATATGTGGACATTTACAGAATGTTTCCATTTTTAATTCCAAAACCAGAATTCTAGGAGACAAAGCTGTAGGAAGTGAAAGTATGGCAGAGGGTGTGGGGGAATGTGTGAACATTAGGGGAGACTTGGAACCTCCCGTAAACGCAGCTCCAGCTACAAAGAGTCAGCCAGTGCAGGCGTTATCAACATTTTGGGTAGTGCAGGTTTTCATTGAACTGCTGGTATGTAGCATCCCTGACCCCCTTGACTAAATGCCAACAGGGCCCCTGCCTGACCCATGTGCAGATGCCCTCTGAGGTGGGAGCACAGTGTGAAAGAGTGAAGGGTGAGCGTGCTGTGGAGAGCCTCGTCCTCTGTGGTGCTGAGTCCAGTGCACATTTCCAGGGACCTTCTCACCAAGCCATTTCCACACTTCCTCCTCCTTAGAGCAATCTTTGTTCCTAGTTCATCGCACACGTTCACCTGGTCTTTTATCTACCTTTCTGGCCATTCCATCTGGCCTTTTAGGCTTCTTATCTTGTAGTTTAGTCCCTCTTCTCTTTTCTTTTAGGTGCTCTCTTCTTAGGAAATCTCATACAGTCATCTGTCTGCTGGTGACTTCTAAATTACCAACTGAACTCACTTCAGTTCAAACTGACTTATGTCCAAAACTGAATCTCTAGCCCCCTGCATCTCCAGACTGACAATTCTGACTCACCCTTCAAGGAAGTTAGTCTTCAAAAAACCTCCCTGACATTCCTCTCCCTGCCCATAGATGGAAATAAGTATACTCACCTTGTTCCCCCCCAGCACCCCTCAACTAGGTTTGCCATTGCCTTTAACATAGTGTGGTGTTTTTGCTTATTTACCTAATTACGAGCATGGACTCCAGAGCCTGCATGCCTGGGCTTGAATCCTGGTTCTGCCACATAGGAATTGTATGACTTTTGCCTTAGGAACTTACATGTGGACAGGGAATCATGAGCGACCTAGCTCTTGTTTGTTTGCGCCTTGCCCACCTCATACCATTAAGGTGGGGATCAGACTGTCGCATTCACCGCTGTGAATCTGGTTAACACAATACTTAGTACATTCTGGTTACTCAATTATTGTTGAATTCATTTATCCATCCACTATTCTAGGTGCTTGGGAAAGTTAATAAAACATTCCTATCTTCATGAACCGTATATCTGGTAGGGTAAGCTAAAATGTACGTCAGGTGGTGATAAGTACAGGGGAGAAAATAGAGCAGGTAAGGGTTGGGTATGTCGGGTGGCTTGGGAAGGCATCTCTGATAAGGTGGCTGAGAGCAAATAATTGAAAGAAGTAGAAGTGAGCAAGATGTGGTTTTCTCGACAGGAGCATTCTAGGTAGATAGAATAGCAGGTACAAAGACCTGGAGGCCAATATTGCTGGATGGAAGTGACAAAGGTGGGAGGTACAGTTGACCCTTGAACAACACAGTTTTGACTGTGTGGGCCCACTTATATGCGAGTTTTGTTTTTTTAATAAATACAGTCTGGTACTATACGTGTATTTTTTCTTCCTTATAATTTTCTTAATGTTTTATTTTCTCTGGCTTTATTGTAAGAATACACTATAGAATACATATAACACACAAAATATGTGTTACCTGACTGTCGGTATTATCGGTAAGGCTTCCAGTTAACAGTAGGCTATTAGGAGTTGAGTTTTGGGGAAGTCAGAAGTTCCATGCAGATTTTTGACTACGTGTGTGTGTGTGGGGGGGTAGGTCAGTGCCCCTAACTCCCAAGTCATTCAAGGGTCCTCTGTAATAGGAGTTGAGGTTGTGGTGGGGAAGAAGATCAGGTAATTGTTACAGAAGAAATTAGTAAGAGTTACTGCCTCTGGGGAGGGGAACTATGTAAGTGTAGGGACTAACTTTTGAGAAGTGTTGTACCCTGTGCGTGTAATGCCTGTTTATCACTTGGGGTCTTAAGGCCCACTGCACTGAAGAGTACAGGCAGTTCTCTCTCTCTACAAGCTTTATTGCCTAGCACGGTAAACAGTTAAATCGCTCTCTGTTGCTCTAAGGCAAAGTCTGAGCTTGAAGCCAGATAAATTGATGGATGGTCTGCAAACTAGCCCTTCACCCCAGCCTAGGAACTATCATTTACTATGCCCAGAGCACCAGTGGGGAGGGCCAACGGAGTGTGTGCAGAGCAAGGGTAATGGCCCAGAGTGTGCCTTAGGATATGTTTATGAGTCTGAAGGCAGATGGATCTGCAGGCTTCGTGAAAACAATATACTACATTTAATTCTCAGTTGTGAAATCTTCGTGGCCTTATCTGCTTATGACCTCAAGAATTAAGGTTCACATTCTGTGGAGAAGAAATTATCGAACCCATTTGTGACGTTAGCCAGGTCTGTACCATGGGTACCATAAGATATTTTCAGCAGCTGTGGCAGAGGCCTGCCTGGGCCCACCCCTGCTGGTCTGCCTGCTGAGACTGCTGAAGAAAAGTCATCCTGTCAAAGCCAGGAGCTGAGCACTTCCCTCTTTTTTGCACAGTCACTACATAAGTGCGGCCCTTTAGATTTTCAGAATCCGCATACCTGAATTTACCCTGTATGTATCACGTTTAATGATGTTGGTTATGGAAACCTCAGGAGAGGAACGGAAGGTCTCTCCTGACTGGGCCCAACCTCTTGGACTTTAAGACTGCTGCCCCTTTTCCTGCCTAGAGGGTGAGAGAAATGGGTATGTGCCCCATCTTGTACAACAGGGATGATACCATACTTCATTGACTCTCAGTCCCCCATTTTTGGTAATATTTTTTATTTTACCATCTCAAGTCAAGATTTGTCTTACATCACTGGCATTTCATAGTTTAATTGGCAACATTTTTCTCTTTTAGTGGTACATAAATGAATGGTGTTTTATAATCAGTGGAGTGCAGTAACTTGGCTTTGGTGAAGTACAGTAACAGCCACCACTCGTGGTTGTTTTGCAGATTGGAGTTAGGGAGTAATTGCCAAGCTCAATAAATGGTGATCTTGTCTTTATTTTTACTTTTTTTCCCACTGTTCTCTCTGGCTCTGATATTACTCCCTTAAATCCATTCTTTACACACTTGCCTAATGATATTAAAAATGTGTTTTCACTGTCTCTCTCCCTTGTTTGAATTATTCAGTGGCTCTGTATCCTACACAGCAGCGATTCTTAGAAGGAGGACATGCCTCGCTCCTTGCCCTGCCTCCTGAGAACCCTTACAAATATGAAATGACAACTGAGTGGTTGAGGAAGTGTGTCATACAAATGAATTTTCATGAGTGTAGAAAGAGTTGGGGACCAGTGCCAAAGGAGTGGCGCTGAGTCCCCTTCACATTGTTTACAAAGACCTCTGACATCTGTCCCAGCCTGCCTCTCTAGGCTCATCTCTCACCATTTCCTGCCTTGAACTTTATGCTACAGCAATACTGAGTTATTGATATAAATTGTCTTTAGGGATATCATAGCTTCATAAGTTTTTGACCCAGTTCATAAAGAGGGTGGAGCAGGGCCCACAGCCGTCCCAGGAGTAGTGCTTTAGAAGGAACGGGAATTTCATCTTGTTAGAAACAGGTTTGTGGATCAGAGCATGGCATTCGGAATTTTTTCTTGATGGTCAAATAAATTGTTATTCCCTTACCTGACTGCCCGCCATTTGGTCAGATTAAGAAGAGTGAGAGAATCCCAGAGTGGAGGGCAGGGACTTATGCTTTGCTGCTTCACTGGGCAGAGGTAAGGCCAGGGGATGGAGGTGGTTCCAAGCATATTGCAGCTCAGAACAATGAAGAACGTTCTGACAGTTACTGCTGATCACAGTAGACTGGGCAGCTTCAGAGTGCAGTGAGCTCTCTCTACTTAGGTGACGGATCTATTCTGTCTCAAGAGCTAAAGAATAAATTCCTGCATCAGGAAGGAGGTTGGACAAGATGACTTTGATTATAATTACTCCATTAACTAGTATTCATCAAGTACTTATTTACATTTCAGGCACATGATAGCTAAGTGCTTGAAATACAATGTCTCATTTATTTCCTGCATCATCTTATTGTGTCTTCAGACTAGGCCTATCAGAAGAGAACTCTAGTTCTCCCCATTTTACAGAAGGAACTGAGCTTAGAGATAGGAAACCTCAGTTTCCCTAAGGCCACACAATTTTGATAAGTAGCAGAGACAGAATTCAGACCGTGAACTTGCTGATTCCGGAGCCTACGCTCTCCACATGCTGCCCTTAGTGTCCACTCCTGCTCTGGCATCCTCAGTGCCGAAAGACGTATATCTGGGTCATGTTTTGTTAGCAGATAACCAATCAGAGAGAGGATAAAACTCAAGAGGACAAGGCCTGGGTCATTTTCTTTACCCAGTACTGTGCTTAGCATTTGCAAAATACTGGAGATAGGCAGGAAATGAAGGAGGATGAAACAATAGATGAATAAGAAAAAGTCCTGCTGGGACCTCTAAAAATTTACTTCACAGAACACTCCAACTTACAATAGGCATTGTTTGGGAAAAAGAAAAAAAATTAAGAAGTAAGGAATAATATGCAATGAGCACGCCTTGCTGCGGTCAGCTGCGCACATTCAGTGTCAGACGTGAAGCCAGCAAGTGAGGAATCCTTTTATTAAAGAATTGTTAGCAGAGCGTGGAGAATAGTTCATGAGTTGCAGAGCGATGTGCGGTCCCCTCTGCCCAGATGCCTTCTCCATTTACCAGTTCGAGACCCACCTTCCTCGGAACTCCCATAGCATTTTGTACTTGGGTCATAGTACTATCACAGCCTTCCTTTTATTACAGTTAATTTTGTACATGCTTTATCTTCCTTAACTTGATTCTAAGCCCTTTGAGGACAGGGTTCACATCTTATCTTCATTTCCTCCTTCCAGCTCTTTTTTTTTTTTTTTTTTTTTTTTAAGATTTTATTTATTTATTTGACAGAGATAGAGACAGCCAGCGAGAGAGGGAACAAAAGCAGGGGGAGTGGGAGAGGAAGAAGCAGGCTCATAGCGGAGGAGCCTGATGTGGGGCTCGATCCCATAACGCCGGATCCTCACGCCCTGAGCTGAAGGCAGACGCTTAACCGCTGTGCCACCCAGGTGCCCCTCCTCCTTCCAGCTCTTACCATTCTGTGATGTTAAGCATATTTGAAAACAGATACTGTTACAGGTCGCATCCTTTTGGTGAAAATGAGTGAATGCCTTGAACCTAACACATCATGTTGTGTGTAGGGAGTACAGTGGGCTCCCATGTACATATTTGGCTGATACAGATTCAGCTTTCACCATTTGGAAAAAAGATGGAGAATCACAATTCCAAATACAGAATGATTCCACTTACAATTTTACTCAGTTTGTGTGTGCCTGGAGTGAGTGTGAAATGGGCTCTCCTTTGTCTCTGCTCTTTCATGCCTATCATGTGTCTCATAAGCATCTTCTGGTGCTTGGAGTGATTTTAATGCTTAAAGATGCAGTACAGCTTTTCAGGCTGTGTCCCCTAACCAAGCTGGCCACTTCAGCATTGTCGTCGGTGGAGGAAGACCACAGACGGTGTAAGGGATGTGCGGCTATGCATGTTTCCATCTCTTCTGGTGGCTTACAACTTAAACTGATGTGAGATTCCATTGGACTCGTTCCTGTTTCATTGAAAGAACGTGTGATCATATGAATGTAAAAAAGAAGGAAAATCAAGGGAAAGGGATTGAGGTTTGTGGAGTTACGTAACAAGAAGACATCTGGAGAAAATGGTGCAAATGTCTTATCTCCGTCTGAAGGTTAAGGGAGGTCATAAGTGTAGTTCAGGAGACACTCATAACAAGGAAAAGAGAAAAATAGAACTTTACAAAGCAGGTTGTTTCTTTGCCTGCTTTCTTTAACAGCTGCTTGGGACCAGACAGCTCTGTGGCTGTGTTCCTGGGGCATCTTGGAGTCAGAGTGCATTCACTGACGGATATTAACATCGAGCCCCGAAGAAGAAGCTAAATTGTGTTCACTATATTCTGTTTTAGAAGTTATAGGAATGTGAAGTATACTTTTTTTGTGTTTTTCTTACCATTCTATACCCAGCTTATTTTCCACCTAGTAATTTAGCATCAACAGTTTTGTTACATAATATTTCTCTACAGCATAGTTTTTTGGGGCAGTGCAGATACCTTGGAGTAACAAAATAGTAAATAGTCCAATGCCTCACTGCTGTCCCTTGTGTCATTGCTGTCATTTATCTCAGTCATACATAACATACATATATACACACAAGCATGCATTGCGAAACACTTGTTGCTTCTTTTTTTTTTTTTGCCTTGCTTGCCGTTTATCTTTTTATTCTAGCTGGGTACCTCAGTCTCCAAATTCCAGGTCTGGAGGTTAGTTTTCTCACCCCTCAAACCAGTATAAAACCTGGAGCTCCTAGTCTTGTGTTAATCATTCTGAATCAGTTTTTCTGGGATATCACCTGATCTTTTCAATATGTAAAACCAAGTTATATATTTTTTCTATTAATCTTTGAATATATTTTCTCTCTCCTATTATTCTATTTCTTTCTGTGGCATACCAGTTATGCACATGTTGTATTGCTCTCTTTTTTTAAATTTTTTTACTTTTTGACCCCCTTGACCCATTTCTCCCACCCTCTTCATCATCATCCCCTTTCCCCCTGCCTCTGACAACCACCATCTGTTCTCTGTATTTATGAGCTTGGTTGTTTTTTTGTTTTTTTTAAGATTGTATATATATAGGAGGGGCACCTGGGTGACTCAGTCGGTTGAGCATCTGACTCTGGTTTTGGCTCAGGTCCTGATCTCAGGGTCGTGAGATCGAGCCCTGCGTGAGACTCCACACTTAGTATGGAGTGTGCTTGGGATTCTTTCCCTCTCCCTTCCCCTCCCCCTCTGCCTCTTTCTCCCTCTCACAGGTGTACGCGTGCTCTCTCTCTCTCTCAAATAAATCTTAAAAAAAAAAAGATTCCATATGTAACAGAGATCATACAGTATTTGTCTTTCTCTTTCTGACTTACTTCATTTAGTATGATGCCCTCAAGGTCCATCCATGTTGTCACAAATAGCAAAATTTCCCTTTTTGTGGATGAGTAATATTCCATTGTGTATTTATATTCCACAATTTCTTTATCCATTCATACATTGATGGACACAGATTTTTTCCATGTCTTGGCTATTGTAAGTACTGCTGCAGTGAACATGAGGGTACATGTGTCTTTTCAAGTTCGTGTTTTCATTTTCTTCAAATAAATATCCAGAAGTGGAATTACTGGATCATAGGATAGCTCTATTTTTGACTTTTTGAGGAACCTCCGTACTGTTCTCCATAGTGGCTGCATCCGTTTACATTCTCACCAACAGTGCATGACGATTCCCTGTTCTCCACATCCTCGCCAACACTTGTTATTTCTTGTCTTTTTGATATTAGCCATTCTGACTGATGTGAGGTGATCTCCTTGTGCTTTTGATTTGCATTTCTCTGAGGATTAGGGATTCTGAGCATCTTTCCATGTATGTATTGGCGATCTGTATGTTTTCTTTGGAAAAACATCTATTCATATCTTCTACATTTTTGAAGGTTTCCAGTAAAATAGTTTAATATGGTGATTGAATCTTTGACTCTTTTGTGCAATGTTTTGTCTCTAACTAGAGAATCAACTTCCCAGTGGAACCAGGTGTGCCTGGTGCTTCTCTGTGTGGTCCATGTTGTTCATTGCAGTTACGTCTACATAGACTCGCGACGGTTGTTGAGTCTAATTACCATGGTTCATTTGTAGACAAGTGAGATGAAAGGCAGGCCATGGAGATGAGGAGGGGCAGTCCTCAGCATGTTTCAAAACACTGATAAAACATTGGACTTTGGAATGAAAGTAGGGAGAAGAGAGAAGAAGGCTTAGGTATCAGGTTTCTGAAATGCCTTTTTATGTCCTATCTGCTTTTCATTTCTCTCTAAAATTGACAGTATGGGAACTAGAAGCTAACTCCGGGCCAAGATGACTCTCAAGTGATTTTCTTTTCCCCTGGTCAGTACTGAGCCCACTTGCAGTGTCCTTCCACGCTTTGGCCTGTTGAGAGCCACTACCCTCCAGCATGGACACGGAGGTGATGTAGACCCCATCCTACCAAGAATGTCTTCCCTCCTTACTCTCCAGAGGTCTTTCCTAGGAATTCATGAAACCAGCCAAGCAAGAAGGGGTCAAAAAAGTTATCAGCACTTAGCTTTTTTTTTTTTTTTTTTTTTTTTTTTTTTAAGTAATCTCTACACCCAGCGTGGGGCTTGAACTCACAAACCTGAGATCAAGAGCCACATGCTCTTCTCTCTGAGCCAGCCAGGCACCCCAGCACTTAGCTTTTAATATAGTACAGTATATATCTTATCAGTGATTCTTTCTTAAAAAGTATTAAAATATTGGTATTCTCCTGTTCCAGTACAAGCACTGTGATCATGTTCTTTTGTATTTGATCAGTGTTTTACTGTCTTACTGTCTTCTGTGTGATAACACAGTTGTTTTTAGAAAGATACAAAAGTATGGATAGGTGGTGGGGATGGAGCCCTTGCCTTTTGTGGTACTGCAGGCTTTTGTCCTCCAATGTAAGAATCTGGGGAGGGATTGATGTAGTCTAGAGGCTTCTGTGGATGTGATTAAGCTTGGAGTGTGGTGTGCCTTAATATGCCCCTGGTGTCTCAGAAGATCTTACCGACCCTCTCTGCCTGAGGAGTTCTGCCAGATAGGTTGCTGCCATCCCCATGTAGAACTGCATTTTGCTGAAGAAGCAGTATTATTCGTGCTATTTAGATACAGATGCAGGGCTGCTCAGCGGTACTACATTCTAGGTAGCATTATGGATTTAAGTCTGCCTTTGTGAGCTGCTAGCATGAGAACCTTACTTATTGTGTCTGTAGAAAAATTGACTGGAAGTTTAATGCTTAAACTTAATGGAACATTGCCAGTTTAAGGTGTGAAGACTGTTTTGACTAGAGGAAAAAGTACTGTCTTGTTTGTTGTCTTTAGGCTCCAGATCAGTTTGCTCTTAGTGATGGTCTCTGTTGACCTGGGACTGGATTCAGAACTTTTTTGACTTCAGTGAGAAACATAACCAAGGATAGAACTCTGGCAGGTCCTGGAATCCTCTGTCCTTGGATAGGATTGTTGAAACCAACTTGTCTCCCTCCCCAGCAGTTCCAGAGCTGTGTCCCTAAGGAGCAACTCTGTCCTTGAAGCAACACTTTTATGTTCCCTCTTAGACTCTTGATCCTGACATGAAACCAGCAAGTTTATTTTAACCCACTTTTATCTGTAGAAGTTCACTCTGTGTCCTGGGCGGTAGAGCTTGTTTCTCAGTGCCAGAATGGGAAGCCGGGCCTGTGTCTCCTCAAAATCAGGACTTGTGAACTTGATGTGTTTCTTTCATCCATTCAGCCAGCAGTTACGAAGGCTCCCTGTTACCAAGCATAGTGCTTAGCGCTGGAGACCCAGGGATGAATGGGACATAGAATCTATCCTCAGGGGGTGCCTGGGTAGTGCATTCGGTTGAGTGTCCGACTCTTGGTTTTGGCTGAGGACATGATCTCAGGGTTGTGGGAATGAGCCCCGCATTGGGCTCCGTGCTCAGTCAGAGTCAGCTTGTCCGCCTCTCTCTGCTCCTCCTCCTGCTTGCGCGCTCGCTCTCTCTCTCTCAAATTAAATAAATACATAAAATCTTAAAAAAAGGAATCTACCCTCAAGGAAAATCATGGTCGAGGGGAAGAGGCAGACAAGTAAAAAGTATGCCTGCACTAAATTAAGTACCTCAGAAATGCACACAGGCCCCATCTGTCACTGAGAAGAGGGTGATTGTCTCAGCCAAGAGAGCCCTTAGCCTTTCTTGAGTTTACTTGGCCCAAGCTGAGGCATTCCACACCTCAAATTCTGGAAGAATGTCTCTCCATTTTACAGAACTGCTTGACAGGATCAGGTAGTAATGAAGGTAGTAAAGGTTAGGTAGTATGAATGAAGGTAGTAAAGGTTAGGATTAGAAATCTCAGCAGAGTCGGCAGCAGTACAAGCCCTTCCTTGTTCTCGTTTGGAGAAGGGCTTTCTTTGCTTCAGGGAGTCCCAGCAGGTTCAGTAGTCACTAAACTCTCCTCTGATGGCTCCCAGTGTCATTTTCCCCTTTCTGTGCACCTTTGCAGTGAAACTGCTGGCCAAGCCTTTGTTGGCCCAGAACCTCTCACTCAAGACTCCTCAGAACAGTAGAGTCACACTTCCTAGGAGTCCCAGAACCGTACCTAAGCACTGTCGCATCCTCAGCACACACCAGATTTGTTCTTCCTGTTTCATCTATTCATGAACTGGATCACAGAAAAACTTCTGGGGGAGCCCTACAAGCCACAAATTTATAGGTCCCCATCCTGAAGGACACTCATTATTGCCTCTAGGGAATGAAATGGGGAAGGTCTCAGTTAACTTATATTGATAGGAAAGAACAGTGAGGCCAAATTAGATGCCCAGAGGATCCAGTTCTAGAAGTAGGTATCTTCACGGGAGGGCAGACAATGTGAAAGCTTCCTAGAACAGAAAAACGAAGACCATTATCCAGATATGTTGGGAGGATAGTACAGAGGCTTGATAGCAGGTTAGATTGCCTTTAGAGGAATAAACATTTTTTAAAAAGATTTTATTTGAGAGAGAGAGAGAGCATGAGCAAGGAAAGGGGCAGAAGGAGAGGGAGAGGCAGACTCCCTGCGAGCAGGGAGCCGGCTATAGGACTCGATCCCAGGAACCTGGGATCATGACCTGAGCCAAAGGCAGATGCTTAACCAACTAAGCCACCCAGGCGCCCCAGAGGAATAGATATTTTGATTCTGGTAGTTACAATTGACCCTTGAACAATGCAGGGTCAGGAGCACCTACCCCCAGCTCAAATCTGCATATAACTTTTGACTGTCCCCAAAAACTTAACTACTAATAGCCTTCTGTTGACCGGAAGCCTTACCAATAACATAAACAGTTGATTAAAACATACTTTGTATGTTACATGTATTCTTTTTTTTATTTTTTTAAGATTTTATTTATTTATTTGACAGAGAGAGAGACAGCCAGAGAGAGAGGGAACACAAGCAGGGAGAGTGGGAGAGGAAGAGGCAGGCTCCCAGCGGAGGAGCCTGTCCTGAGCTCACGCCCTGAGCTGAAGGCAGACGCTTAGCGACTGAGCCACCCAGGCGCCCCTGTTACATGTATTCTATACAATATTCTTATCATAAAATAAACAAGAGAAGAGAAAGTGTTATTAAGAAAATTGTAAGGAAAAGAAAATACATTGACAGTACTGGAGTGTATTTATAAAAAAAAACTGTGTATACGTGGACCCACAAAGTTGAAATCTGTGTTGTTCAGGGATCAACTGTATTTTACTTTTTGATAGTTTTGAGGGATTTTTAAGAGAAAAATTTAAGTAGGACCAAATTATAAACTCCTAACTTTTTTCTTATTAAGGTGTGGCCATAAATTTACATTTCTTTGATCTTGTAAAATATGAGTTTCCACGCAGCATTTTACGTGTTAAGATTTCGGATTCATCACCCAAAGTATCTTTTCTGTTGCCTTCCTCTTACATCAAGTTGGCCTGTTGGTTTATTGGGGTTATCTTAATCTTATGTTCATCTGAAACTCCTCCTGGCTGTTATTATTCCTAGATCAGGTTACCATTGGATTTGCTGAGAAATAAGCACTAAGAAATCAATAGTGCTTTTGTTTAAATTCTCTTAACAGGTACTTCTGAATGAGTTTTGCTATTGTCATTGTTTTATTTTATTTTATTTTATTTTAAAGATTTTTTATTTATTTGACAGAGAGAGAGACAGCCAGCGAGAGAGGGAACACAAGCAGGGGGAGTGGGAGAGGAAGAAGCAGGCTCCCAGCGGAGGAGCCTGATGTGGGGCTCGATCCCAGAACGCTGGGATCACGCCCTGAGCCGAAGGCAGACGCTTTACGACTGAGCCACCCAGGCGCCCCTACTATTGTCATTGTTTTAGATGATTGTCAAGATAGCAGAGAGCTGTGAATTATTATTACTTGATAATTCATGTTTGTTCGGTGCACTTGATGTTAGGCTGGGTTTAGGGCTCCTGAGGACCTTTAGCACTTCGTTTTCTTCTGTTCTTGTGGTTTTTATTGCCACCTCCATGACTCAGATTTTAGATTTTCTTTTTCCCTGCCTCCTCTTTGTTAGTTTGGTACTTTTAGCTCTCAGTGTTCTCTGAGGTACTCACCTGCATTTCTGCCAGCGTCCTCAAGGTCAGGCCATCCGTCAACTCTGATCATTTAACAGGACCATTCCTCATGATCTGACTATCTAGTTTCTTAGGTACATGAGTATTGATTTTTTTATTCAAGTATAATTAACAATACAGTGTTACATTAGTTTCAGGTGTGTACAATAAAATGGTTCAACAATTCTACACATTACGCAGTGCTCACCATGGTAAGTGTTCTCTTGATCCTCTTTATCTGTTTCACCCCTCCCCCCACCACCTCCTCACTGGTGACCCCTCTGTCCCCTGTTTTCAAGAGTCTGGTTTTTTTGTCTGTCTCTTTTTTCCTTGTTCGTTTATTTAGTTTCTTAAATTCCACGTATGATTGAAGTCATATGGTATTTGTCTTTCTCTGTTTGACTTCTTTCACTTAGCATAATATCCTCTAGGTCTATCATCCGTGTTGCAAATGGCAAGATCTCATTCGATTTTATTGCTGAGTAATATTCCTCTGTGTGTGTGTGTGTAGAGTATTGATTTTTGGCTGCCTTCTGTACACACCCGTGCTTAGCAGCCTCCAGCTTTCTTATGTCCCCTCTGTCTGCACTCGAAGAAATGTTATTCCTCTTGCACGGTGCACTTCACGTTCGGTGAAAGGGGTCTTCACTGACTTGTCAGATGAACCTGGGCAGTTGGGAAGCTGGCCCCTAGTTCCTCATCCTTTGCTCATTTATAGCACATGAGTCACTACGCTGACCAAAGGTCAGCTGTAATATTTGTAGATCCGTTGATGCCAGTCAAAGTGGTATTGTAATTACCTAACTTAATAATGTACAAATAAACCGTAATGAGCAAAGAGAATTGTTCTATGAAAACTAAGGTGAATGCTTTGGAAAGGCTAGTTAGGTAAAAAAGGAAATGAAATTGAATCAGGTTTGGGCAAGATAACTGTAGAAGACTAGAGATGGAGGCTCCTAAAAATCTAGGAGTCCGTATTTACTGCTTCACGGGGGTCTGAATTCTCCCTGTGCTTAGAGAAACTAATGCATATGGCTTTGATGCAGGAAAAGTGGCATAGCCCCAAGTCTTCCTAATTTTTGCTAGCTGTGTAGCTTTTCGACATCGTAAGGCACATAGCATTGGTCTCTGTTGTCGTTCTGTTCCCCAGTGGTGGCCCTGCCTGTAAGCAGACTCTCGTGTCCAGTCTAACTGCCCTCACCTGTTGGCTGGCAGAGGTGTTTCCTTTTGTAGATTTCTGCAGAAAGACTCATGGGAGCAGTGTTTCCCATGCTGTCCCTCTGGGTTAGCAGCCCCCTGGGTACCGCTCTTGGCTTGCACTTCCTGTCTTTGGGAATTGTGTAGGCACTGCGTCTTTTCCTGCTAGCCCTGAATTTTACTGTGGGAATTTTCAAGAGTTTGCCCCCTCTTTTATGTGATTTGATCTTCTTGCCTGGTTGCAGAAATGCAGAAATCTTACCCTCAGGGTCTGTCTTGGCACCAACTGTTCTGGGCCAGTTTTTCCTGGGATACAGTGTGCCCTCTCAGTATGTGGATAGTTTTGTTTCAGAAACATCTTGAAGTAGATCTTCATGGAATGTTTATGAGCAACTCTACCTGTTCGTTTGCCTCAGTTACAGTTCTCCTTTCTGCATGTGCTGCTGGCCTTGGCTGTCCTCTGTAACTCCTGTTCGCTCTCTACTCCGTTGACCCCTTTCCCATTTCATTTTATGCGCTGCTATTCCATGTCCCTCCGTTTTGTTCCTTACCATGCTTTCTGCAGCGGCTCTTCTCCGTTTTGTTCCTTTTTTGTTTCACCCTCATTTCGGTTCGTTTTTTCCTTCCACTTCTTCCCTGAGCCATGCTAGTCGAAGCCTTCTCTTCTCCCTGTCGTCTCCCTACCTGTCCCATGAGCACTTGCTCTTCTGCTCTGAGCTCTTGCTTCACGGTTTTCTTTTTTCCGTTTTGCAAAAGATTTTATTGCCATTCATCTGCTCTGTAGCAGCGTTTTCCAGGGCATAGTCTTAGTCTGCCTTTTGGTTTTCCAGTCTCTTCCCTATTTTTTTCTTGTTGTATCTTTGTATATATCCTGTGCAGATTTCATTTTGATAACGCCTCTGTAAGTAGGTGAGTTTTTCAGGGATTAGCTATTTGCAGGATGCTTGCGTAGAAGAGGTGCCAAGTCTGCGTTCCACACTGGCTGCAGCCGTTCTCATGATTTAGGGTTCTAGGTGAGTTCACTTACCTAGAGATAGGCATCTCCAGCCAGCAGAGATAGGCATCTGTGAGCTTTTTCACGATGCAGACGCTGCCACAGAGTTGAACGCTGTGAGGCGAATATAGCTGGTTTGTGTGGTTTCCCAAGTAGTTCCAGCTCCAGGTCGGCGGAAGTTCCTGCCTCTCAAAACAAGGAATCTGTTTGGTCCCAAAGAGCGTGTCCTTTACTTACAGGAAGTCTACTTCGGCAGGTCTTTCTCTCCAGCTCCTGTGTCCCCTCTCCATAGTATACTTTCTTCTTTTCTTTCTCTAAAGGAAAGGAACCTTGTTTGAGCTCCCTGCTTTTGACAGCTTTTCCAGCTGTTTTAGAGCCTGGAATTTTGGTTGTCTTCCAGTTTTGTTGAAAATGGAGTTTGCATTTTTACTTATTTCTCCTTTTTGCACTTAAAACACATCTTGACTAGCATTTTAAAATTATGATTTCATGATGCAGTGTTCAAATCAGAAATCTTAACTGACAATTTCTATTAACCAGTGGCTGGTTCCCATCCATCCAGCCTCCACCACCACACTGCCATCCACCTTCTAAGCACCTACAGCCCCAGGAATGCTACTCAGACTTAAGAAAAGCCTTTTCATTTAGTCAGCATGCCTCCTCCTCACTGGCCAGTGTTCTAGGCCTTGGGGATAGAGCATGGAAGAATTCATACGAGATCTCTGACACACCAAAGGCAAGTCTTAAAATGATTCCATATGGACTAGGGGTATGGGGTGAACAGGGTGGAAGACACAGTTTGGGATTTTGAGGTGTCACGGTGGGAAGGGTGTAGAACATGAGCTCTGGAGTCGGACAGACCTACACTCGGTGCTCTGTTCTGCTACCGATACATGTGACATCAGAAGAGTTGATTGACTTTTCCATATTTCACTTTCCTCATATACAAAGTGAAGTTTATATTACCTCCCTGGGGTTATATTACCTACCATCGGTATTGGAAAATTAAAATAAGTTACGTATGAAGTGCTCATCATAGTACTACTTCCCCCATGAAGAAGGGGCTCATTAAACAAAAGGAATAAAATACTAGGAGTACTGGTAAATTTCATGGAACGCAAGTTTACCGTCTTCATTCTGAAGTGTACGGTTGATTAGTGTTAAGCACATTCACGTGGTTGTGCAGCCCTTCTCCAGAATTCTTCATCTTGCACAACTGAAACTCTGTTTCCATTAAACAAGTCCCCATCCCCACCTCCCCTTAGCCCTAACAACCACCATTCTACTCTCTGCCTCTGGTTTTGGCTACTAGGTACTTCACATAAGGAAGTCACGCGGTATCTGTCCTTCTGTCTCTGGCTTATTTCACTTAGCTTAATGTCTTCAGGGTTCCGATACCAGGTGTCTGAGTTTTCTTCCTTTTTATGACCGAATAATATTCCTTGTACGCATACGTCACATTTATGCTTTTATCCATCAGGCACTTGGGTTGCTCCTGCCTTTTGGTTATTCTGTGGATAATGCTGCTATGAAGATAGGTGTACAAGTATCTTTCGGAGTCCTTGGTTTTAATTCTTCTGAGTATATGCCCAGTGGTGGAATTGTTTGATTATATGGCTATTCTTTTTCTTTTTTTTTTTTTTTTTAATGTTTTGAGGAACCACCATACTGGGTTCAGAGGCTGATTTCTTGATAGGGAAGTATAAACGGTGTAGTTCCCCAAGAATAATTTTAAGATCTTGTTCAACATTTTGTTAATTATCTGAGTATGAGCATTTTGCCATTAGATCTCCATTTGTATTTAAGTAATAAAATAACTCCTATTGTATAAAATTTAAGAATGCTGCATGAGTGTGTCTATGTAGATAGAAAAGTGATTTGTAAAGCTCAGTGTAGGCATATATACTTTGTGTTTAAACATATGCTTTTTAAAAATTTTATTTATTTATTTATTTATGTATTTAGAGAGAGAGCATGCAGTGGGGAGGGAGGGAGAGAGAGAGAGAGAATCTCAAGCAGACTCCCTGCTGAGCGTGGAGCCTGACGGGGCTGGATCTCACCACCCTGAGATCATGACCTGAGCTGAAGTCGAGAATTAGATGGTTAAGCAGTTGAGCCACGCAGGTGCCCCAAAATATATGCTTTTATTACACTTCCTCTCTGAGACCAGAAGAAATAACTCTAGTTACATCTGTTACTGCATTCCCTCTACTTGTAAACTGTGGGCAAAATACTGAGAACTGATGTGCCAGAGAACGTTGTGTCAAAAATACACATGCACAAGCACACAGACACATCTTTAGTCTTGCCTCTTTGTTGCCTACAGAGTCAGTTGACCCTCGGATCTTCCACGGTCCAGTCTAGACACAAGACCAGTGTGTCTCAACTGGGGACGATTTTGCCAGGAGACATTTGACCATGTCTGGAAGCATTTTGGTTGTCACAGCTGGAGAGGTGCTACTGGAATGTAGCGAGCAGAGCCCGGGAGTGCTGCCAAACATGCTACAATGCACAGGACGGTCCCCCCACAACAGAAAATTGTCCAGCCCCAAATAGCAGTTGTGCCCAGACTTTAGGCCCAAACTGCCTTGTCAGCATTGTCTCTAGCCTCCTGATAAATCTGCCATTCCAGCCAGATCCAGGTGCGCCTCATACCCAACAGCAGTTGAATTGCTTCCTCCACTGCCTTTCACCTGACATCCTTCTCCGATGTCAGAGCCCAGCGCAGTCCTCCCACCATCTTAGTGAACCTCTCTGGTCTCTAACCACTGCCCTCTTCCTTCTCAGACTGCTAATTTGGCGCTTAATTAACAATGTAAGGTGATAGGGGCGCCTGGGTGGCTCAGTCGTTAAGCATCTGCCTTCGGCTCAGGGCGTGATCCCAGAGTCCTGGGATCGAGCCCCACATCAGGCTCTCCTGCTGGGACCCTGCTTCTTCCTCTCCTACTCCCCTTGCCTGTGTTCTCTCTCACTGGCTGTCTCTCTCTCCATCAAATAAATAAAATCTTTTAAAAAAACCAAAAAGACAAAAAAAACCCAACAATGTAAGGTGATAATCTGTGATCTTTCCAGCATGACTGAAAGCACCTTGAAGGCCATGTTGATATGATTTGATTTGAAAGAGGAAGCCCCACCCCCCCATTATGGACCCCAGCGGGCACCTCTTACCTGACCCTCTGGGGGTTTCCATGGCAGCCTTCCCGCTACCGTGGGGCACAGTGGTTGAGTCAGCACCACGGCTCCACTGGCACAGCAGTCAAGCACACCGAGATTCACCTTTGTTGGGAGTACTGGCTAGGTGGAGCCCGAGCCCAGGTGTGAGCCTGGTCCCCAGGCGAGTATTCATGCTGAGCCTGGGTTCTTATTTGAGCTCTAAGAAAGGGATGAGGACAAATACAAAGGAACGGGCCCATTGTGCCTCCAGCGGAGCCCAGACTGGGTCTTAATCTTAGGAAGCCTGGAGACATCCCTCTGGGCAGGGATTGTTCTGGCACAGCTGGACTGACGGAATGCATCAGTGATGATGATGACAATGATGATGATGATACTAGTAATGAAAGCCATCCTAATTCATTTAGAACCTGTTGTGGGACCAACCCCAAGCCAGGTGTTTGATACAGGACATTCAGTCCTCACCACAATTCTGGAGAACTGAAAGGATAATTTGCCCAAGATCACCCTGCTAACAGAGAGCAGAGCTGAAATTTAAACAAGGTCTGTCTGACTTCAGAGTCTGTGCCCTCAGCCACCACCTCCCTGCCTTGAGTGTGGCCAGGCAGTTCGGCAGGTATCACTGCTCATGGAAGACATTCGTGTTAGGGAATGCCAGGACGTGGGGGCCATCCGTGTGGGCTCACTTGAGAGGTGGGTGACACAGGGGCTCAGGCATCTGCTGGGAATCAGGAGCTGGTGTCAGGTCCAACTGCCGGGCTGGTGCCAAAAAGGCCGTGAGGTCTCCGTCCAGGCCACACCCCAGCTACCGCAGGGTGTTCTAACCCTTCTTTCTTTTGCTTCCCTTTTAGGTGCACTACATCCTTCAGGAGGTGGTGATGGGTGGGATGGTGTTGGAAACCAACATGAATGAAATCGTGGCTCAAATTGAAGCCCAAAACAGGCTGGAGAAATCTGAGGTGAGTGCACATCTGTACTTTGCCCCAGCAGGTTCCAAGAGACTGGGGCAGAAGGAAAATGGATACATGTGTTGGTTTATGTTGCTGTGGAACCTTCAGGATGTTTATGCTCCTCTTTCTTCCTTGAGTCCACCAAAACCAATTGATTGAAGGCCAGCGCTGAAAATTAAACATGTAAAAATTAAGGCTAAGAGTATGAACGGGAAAGTCAGATGGCACAGGAAGACAGACAGCTCCGGGCTTGGAGGATTATGGCCCATGTTTGTGGGTTGTCATTCCTCTTTTCAAAGCTGCACGTTCCCTGGAGGGAGCCAGAATGCCCTTCTCTGGTCCCAGCGTGGTGTCCTGGTACTACGGCGGTCCCATCTCCCAGCGGCCATTTCTCATGGTGTCTTTCAGAACCTCAGAGTTGTCAGCTGCCTTATTTCCAGTTAGCCTTCTGCTCAGCTGCAGTAGAGTTTGGGCTGGGTTTGCAAATAACAAACCCCAGCCCATCCCCACATAGTGCTCACAGTAGGGGCACCTGGCTGGCTCAGTCGGTGGGGCGTGCAACTCTTGATCTTGGGGTTGTGATTTCAAGCCCCACGTTGGGCATAGAGATTACTTAAAAAAAAAAAAAGGACCCTCAGTAAAATCTGCCCTACCCCTCCGAGGTCTCTCCATTGCCTCCATCAGCCTTCACATGTGGCAGAAATAGCAGAATAAGTTACCTCTTTAATGAGCTGAGCGTCTTAAAGAGCTTCGTTGCTTCTTGTAACAACTTGATCTTGCAAAACCAGGAATTCCTCTGTCTATGAGGACTGGCGGTCCTGCTGAAGAAGCTTTTCTGGACTGCAGCTAGAGTGGCACGACAGTTTTTTAGGGAGGCAGGCTGGGAAGTTTCCAGGAATAGTAAGTGAGTCAGAGGCAAGGGGGTTGGAAAGCGGACGAATGGAGACGTGCTGGGCGAGAGTGGAACTGAGTTGGTCTCCTGAAAGGAGTCAGTAAGGAGCAAATGGTTCTGAGAGTCTTGTCGGCTTCTCCCCTTCTCTGCGCACTGCGGGTGAGCCACAGGGGAGCGCCGCCTGTGGACGCCTTCCTCTGTGTTTGTTACCAGCCCTTCCGTCACTGTGGGTACTTCAGACCCATGTCCTTCCTCCCATCTTGCTGCCACATGACATTTCCAAAGCCAGCTCTTTCCCATCTCCTGGTGTTAGTTGGCAAGCAGTTGCCCTAAGCTTTGACTTTCCTTTTCCTTGTAAGAATTTCCCTGTGATTGTACTTGTCTCTTAAGAGTCAGTCTCTTTAGGAAAGGGTTTTGTCTTGGAGCCTGAAAAGTGCCCCCAATACTATGACTTGGTTGAAACATCTCAGGTTATTGTAGCAAGCATTTATTAAGCACCTGCGGTGTGCCGGGCACCTTTAGGTACTGGGGCCCAACACTGCATAAGCCACAGCCCCTTTGGGAGCACAGAGTGCAGGTCCCTCCCCCACGGCTCCCGTCAACCTCAAGATCGTCATATGTTGGCCACCTTTGAGGAATAAGGAGGAAAAACCAAAACGTGCGTCGTGTGTGCTCAGTGGGGACACTTTCCAGGTCTCCGTCACTTGTGTTTCTAAGCATTAGGCAGATGACACTGAGCATGTGTCTCATGCCCCTTCCCGTTTCTCCTCAGGGTGGCCTTTCGGCAGCTCCTGCCCGGGCCGTGTCTGCTGTGAAAAACATCAATCTGCCGGAGATTCCTCGGAACATCAACATTGGTGATCTCAACATCAAAGTCCCCAACCTGTCCCAGTTCGTCTGAGGGGCCACAGCTACTGAACTGCAGTCCTTGAAGCAAGCCAAGCCAGTGCTGCCACAGAGCCCACTCTGAGCCTTAGAAGGGTCGGGCCCCGGGCCCTGCCCTCTGCTGCCGTGGAGTCGGAGGTGGGGGGGCGTCCCAGGTTCACATGTGCCGCCTGCCGGCCTCTGATACATGTGGCCATTGCAGATGTGGGGGGGGCCCCCCGGCTTCCTCTGTGGGGATCCACGTGCCCGAGCCACTCGTACCTTTACCTCCCGCATGTAGCCACTCCCAGGGACCGGGCACTGTCTGGGGGCCCACCTGCTTCCTAGAACCCACCACTAGGACATTCTCTGACTAGTCTTCATCCTTAGCACCGCGAGGCTTCTGAGGTCCCATAGTATTCACTCTTGCTGACAAGGTGCCATAGCTAGAACAGGGCTGACCCTTCAGAGTAGGGTATGTGGTGAGTGGCAAACAGGGACAGGGTTTGATGAGAACCAGACTTGCCCCCTGGCTCAACTAGGCTTGTCATGCCCAGAGTCCTTTTGTACAGGCAAGTTTTCTGGTTCCCACCGCCTATGGAGTACGTTTCCCTCACTGCCACAGTCCTAGCTCTGTTCTCACAGGACACGATCCAGATCATGAACCTGGTGCATGCTGGTAGGGAGAGCACCCCCTTCCCCACAGCCATTTCTCCAGCACAGCCACAAGGTCCCTCAGCAAAGGGCAGAGGCCCCGTGTCTGTGGAAGGCAACGCCGACAACATGTGGAATATCTCAGAGTTATGGCTCTTCCCAGGTGTAAATACATTCTTCTCACGAGGAGCAGACGGGTCAGTTGCTGTGTTATGAATGATGAGTTTTCTCCATACAGGAAAGCCACTGCCGTCTGCACCCACTTGTGGAACAGGAGAGCCTGAGCTGGGATCACTCGTTCTAGAACTGGCACTGGGAAGGTTGGGGACACCGGAAGTGTGCTGGCCAAGACCAGTGGCAGCGCAGCGTCTTCTCCCTGGGGTGGGAGGAGTCCCTCCCTGAGCTCTGCTGATAGGCCCGCGTTCTTCCTCCCCCAGGTGACATCCTCCCACAGCTGTCTTTGGAAAGCTGTAGATTTTTACGTGTGATGAGAATCTTTCTTTTTGTGGTTAACTTAGAGCTCAGACTGCACCTTAGAGTAGTGCCTCTTCCTGTACTGCCTCAGGGGCCAGGTCTTGGGACCTTAAGGAGCTCACTGCGTCATCACAGCAAAGTCTCCCAGCCTGGGGGTTTCTCGGGCCTGCTGGCCAGGGGCCCAGACTGTTCGCCCGAGTCTCCTGCTGCTGCTGCTGCTGCAGAGCCCGTCTGAGATGGCGCCCACAGGACCACCGTGCTTCTGTGCTTGGTGCCCACTGTTCGCTGCAGTCTCCTGTCCTCACTCTTTCAGGCCCTCGCTGATAGCCTCAGAGATGGGTGTGGTGATCAGAAGGTAGGCCCTCTTCTGTCGGAAGAGGGAGATTGGAGGCCACTCTGATGTCACCGCTGATAGCATTCTTTGAAGGCGTTAATTTTTTTTTACAGACATTTCAGCCACTCACATCCCTCTCTCACATTTGCTGAATGTGGAATAAGAAAGGAGGAAGAAGACTGACGTTTATTTTGTACGTACTGTAAGGTGGTGTGAGCAAGATCCTTCCACAGCTCTTATGACAGACATTATTGTCTCCGTTTTGCAGGTGAAGAAAGTAAGACTCAGGTCAAGTAACCTGCTTTTGGTCACACAGGGCTAAGAATTGAGACTCTGCTTGCCTAAGTCCAAAGTCCATTTTCTTTCACTGCTCAGTGGCTTCTTCTGATTTTATCCTCCTTGTTATAGATGAGGAAACCCAGTCCCAGAGAGGTTAGTAGCTTCTCATAAACCCTAATAAACCTGAGCCTGGTTTGCTCACGGGGCCAGTGATAATGTAGATGGCAAGAGCTGGAGGCCCCCCACGTGCTCTGTTGGACTGATGAGGGAACAGCAGCCCAGAGTGTTAAGTGTTGTTATTGAGAGTCACAAAGCTAGAACCTAGTCGTTTTTCTTGAGTTTCTTTGTTTTGTGGTTTCATGTATTACTCAGGACAGCTGGATGTCCTGCATTTCCCAGAGCAACCTTCCAGTGTTCTTAGTTGCCGGAGACCATTGGTTTCTGCTCTGTTCCCGCAAACCACTGACTGGTCCCATACACTCCCAGCCAGTCAGCATCCCAATCACATCCCTCAAACTGCCTCAAAAAGTGGCTGAAAACTTCAGCCTGCTGTTTCGTTTGGAAAACTCCGTCCATGTGGACAAACCACAATAATTATTCATTAACTACTTGAGGTTGCCTGCAAATCCAGCTGGATCTCTTGCCTGCTACCAGCAAAACCATAAACTTTTTTTTTTTTTAATTAAAAGGGAATTGTATGCCTTTTTTGAAGAAGAATACAGATTCTGCTGCTTGAGAGACGTGAGTTACGAAAATAGGGACTGGGCCTAAATTTGGGAGCCGCTGGCCCTGGACGGTTTACACCAAGGGTTTCCTGAAGTGGGACAATGCTGGGTTTCCAGTGCTCACTGTCCCTAATTAAAATCTGAAATTCTTCTGTTATGCAGTTTCTAAGTGCCTGGTACGTGTCAGGCTCAGCTTCCTGATCTTGTCTCTGCTGAGGACCTCTGAGTGCCCACACCGAGGGGCTGGCAGTCTGAATTTGTAGTGACTCGAATTGGTGACTGTTATATGGAATATTTAAAGGACAAGAACCCATTTCCCCACCACCAGCAGCCCCCATCATGCTCTTCTGGCCTTGCTCTAAACAGCCTGTCTTAGTTCAACCTGCTGTAACGAGACCTTAGACCGGGCGGTTGAACAAACATTCCTCACAGTTCTGCAGTCTGATCAAGATGAGGGTGCCAGCAGATTTGATGTCTAGCGAGCACCTGCTTCCTGTTTCGTAGACTGCCGTCTTGCTACGTTCTCACGTGTCCAAGAGAGAGATCTCTGGGTTCTTCATCCCCTTATAAGGACGCCAGTCCCATTATGGGGCTCCACCCCCATGACCTCATCCAAATCTAATGACCTCCCAAAGGCCTCCCCCCAAATACTGTCACATTGGTGATTAGACTTCAATATTGGAATCTGGGGGACACAGGTGTTCATCCATACAGGGCACCTAATTACTTACCTTTCCTCTTGGCCTGGTCACAGCTGTGTGCTTGTGACATTGAGGATTAAGTTGGGATATCTTGAGTCTTCTCAGGACCCTGTTATTCAGGCCTCTGCCCCTTACAGAGCCAGCCCCTTCCCCTCCACCCCCACCTCCATGGAACCACCCTAGCGAAGTGCTCTCTGGCCCCAGCTCCACTGGAAAATCAGGGGAGCATGCTAGCTAAACCTGTCTTTTGGACCAGCCTTTTTTATCTTTTTTTTCCAGATTGATGTATATAGAGAGAGGGAGCACAAGCTAGGGGAGGGACAGAGAGCAGGAGAGAGAAGCAGACTCCCCGCCCAGCAGGGAGCCCAACACAGGGCACGACATCACAACCCAAGCTGAAGCCAAGAGTCAAACCCTCAACTGATTGAACCACCCAGGCACCCCTGGACCAGTCTCTAAGAGGGGGTTTCCTTAGTGTCGCCATCTGTCTGTGGCTTTCCAAATAGGATGCATCAGTGGTACCTGAAAGTAAAAACTGGAGTGAACGTGATAGCCAGGATGGAGAGCCCCTCAAGTATGAGACAGACCCAGAGGAGTTGTCAGTTCCCAGCGGGCGCCCTGCTCTCCAGCTTCCCACGCCTTCTGCCCTGCCTCCTGGGGGTGCCTGTCTCACTGTGCGCACGGTTAGTCGAGTGCCCACGCACACCCGTGTGCCACCTGGCCCATGCTTACAGGCTGCCAAGGGGCTGTCCCCCTGCTCGAGACTTTGCCCTCTGAGCAGCACGGGAGGGCTCCCATCTGCTGTGTTCTGGCAGCGGTCGGCAGGTATACAGACAGGTCCCCTTTAAGGAAATAGTTCCATGGAAATGATTAATCTTTTCCAAAAGACTGCACATTCTTTCCTAGTTCAGTGAATTAGTGTTTTTAAAAGGAAATATATTCATGTAGTTCAAAATTTAAGATAACAGAAGGCTGTTCAGGCAGATTCCCACCCTGTTCCCACAAACCGAGAAGCCCCCTACCTCTGATAGCAACAAGTCTTTCCAGTTTAAAGGATTAAGAAATAAAGTCCCTGGATTTTTATTACCAAAACTGAGAGTGTTCTCTTTCTGAAAGAGTTATGTTCCTTTTGACTTTGGTGATTGGCCTCAGCCTGTTGAAGCCATTCCACCCTCTGGACAGAGGAGGAGCCTTTCAGACCACCCCACATAGTCACTCCCTGCTTCTGCACCCCTGTCCTTGCTCTGCACCTTGTTTTTCCATGGCACTCTGGTGTTCTGTACGTTTGGATTGTAGTTGCTGTCTCCCTTGCTAGGATGTATGCCTCCCCGGGGGGGGGCAGGGTTCATCCCTCGGTTGGTTCTGCGTGGACGTGGCCTGGTGTATACTGCTCAGTCAGGAACTGTTGAGTGAATGATGGTTGAGGCAAACAGCAGTTCCTTCTTAGGAGAACGTGTAGCTTGTGCTCTCCGGGGCCCTGTGCTCAGTCCGTTGGGGAGGAGAGCCAGGACAATGGCCCTGGGAGCAGCAGGAAGGGAGGGGCCAGGTGATGGCCTGTGGACACTGAGGGAGAGGAGAAAGGCAAAGCTGATGACCGAGGAACCCAAGTGACGGGAGGACCAGCGAGGGTGTTACCTGAGAGAGGAGAAGGTGTTTTGGGAGGAAGAGAGACCCAGGAGTTTGGATGTGGACACGTTAGATTGGAGTTGCCCTAGACTAGCTGGGGCAGATGTCCACCAGCCAGCTGGGAGCCTGGGAGTGGGCAGGAGAGGAAACGAGTTGAAGCTGTGGGGGCAAGCAGTGTGGCTGAGAGATGGTGGGAGGGGTGAGGACACAGCCTGTGGGCAGGGGAAGGGAGAGGAGACAGTGGAGCAACTTCACGACAAGGGAGGGGCCTTCAGTGGGAGAGGTCAAGGGGCTAGGGGCTAAGAAGACACGGCCTCTAAGCTCGCAGTAGTCCCTAAGTGAGGCAACACAACTAGGGAACTTGAACGGTGGTTCTAGCCAAGTGGCAAGGCGGTCATGTAGGAGCGTGGGTCACAGCCCCGCTCTGGGACACACACAGCTTGCCAAAGGTCAGCATCCTCGGCCAGAAAAGCAAGAACCAGGTACTCCTGCCTCGGGGGCCTGTGAGGGTCAACTGAGAGAACGGCTGTAGACCATGGAGGGCCCCCTAAGCTCTGGCTGCTGTCATCATGGGGTGTTTTGCAGGGGGAGTGGCAGAAGATGCAGGAAGTCAGGAGGTTTGGTCGTGCTGGGAGGGAAGATTACAGAAGGCAGGAGGGGAGCCAGGATGGTCCTCCCAAGACAGGCTGCTGCCCTGGCCCCACCAGGGAGACCAGGCTCATATCCAGAGGCCACCACTGGATAAAGCGGTAGCAGAGTGGCGGAGGCTCTGGAAAGCAAAGCTTTTCTTACAATGAGGAGCAAACTTCTCGGATCGGTAGGACGTGAAGTGTGGGAGACACAGCCTGGAATTCCCTCCCTTCTGGTCAGCAGGGAAGGTGAGAGGTGCCGCAGGCACAGTGGAAGGAGTCTGTGTTTGGCCAAGGCTGGCATGAGGCCTCTGGCCAAGCAGGCCTGGCTGCTTCCCATGAGAACTGGGATCTTTGGGCCTTCGCTAGAGCAAATCTTACATTGTTGTTCAACTCTGACATCAGCCTAGCTACCTGAGAGGGGGACAGGGATGCCCTCCCCTGCCTCGTAGGATTGGGCCACAGCTCCAAGAGGGCAGGTTGAAGGTTGTCTTCTGCATTGCTGAGAATGAGTGCCCTTTGCAAACTCCTGACATAAAGGCACAGCTGAAATGATACAAAGGAAGAACAGGTCAATTTCTCGAAGACCGGGGTCCACTGGTCCTCCAGATTGAGCTGATCCTCAAAATATTTACCCACCAGCATGGCTCAGGCACTGACCAATCAGAGTGGAGGTACCAGACAGGAGTGGGTGTGTTCCTGGTGGTCCATGTTGGTCTGCCCCCAAGAAGGACCTTGCCTCTCTGGAGGCAACAGAAGAGAACCCAGAAGGCAGCCACTCCTTAATCAGCCTGGGTGCAGCCAAGATAAGACCCTGTGTTGCCTGTGTGGCTTGGTGAGTCAGTCTGCCACCTCCAACATGGGGCAATGCCGCAGGAGGAGGCCTCCCACACCCCATCTCTGGACCCTCACAAGCCTGCAGTGAAGCTGGAGGTGAAGAGGCAGCCACAAACCCGGGGCATGCCCCACGGCCAGAAACCACTACTTTTGCCCTGGGCGGACTGGGCATGAAGCTTTCCTCCAGCCTCTTGGTTCCGAGTACTGGGCCCTGTTGCCCTTCCTTTGACTGCTCCCCAAGCCTCCAGGTAGCCCCCAACTGGCCTCAGGCCACATGACCTTGCTCTGGCAGCCTGGCATGAGGTAGCTGCAAGCCAAAGATGGCGACATGTACAGCCTGGGAAGTAATCCTTCCTTGCTAGGGAAACTGAGGCAAGCTAAGATTTGAGCTTAGCCAGCTTTCCTGGAACTTCCTTTGTGTGCCTGGGAGGTACGGGTAGACCTGCTTCCCTGGCACCCATCCCCTGGGAGGACGCTCCCACTCAGATGCTAGGCTGGGCGCTTCGGGGCGTTTTCTGCTGAAGTTCCCCTCCTGAATTTCCCAGCCTCTGAGTCCTCTCCAGCAGCCAGGCCCTCCTGGGCCCTGGGAAGTGCCCACCAACCTGTCAGCTGTTTCAAGTGCATGACGATGTTACACGTTGGAAGGAAATCCCAAGGTGCAAAGTCTATGACAAACAGGCGCTACAGTGATGCTGCTGGGCCTCGAGCAGCACCTGGCTCAGGTTGACAGCCCCGGGGGAGTCGGTGAGGGGGGGGCTCCCTGTCAGGCCCACCTGGGCTGCAGGGCTCGGGGTCATAACTCCCATCAGCCGCCTCACTCCCATCAGCCGCCTCACTCCCAGCCCCCAACCCTGCTCTGCTGAGCTGCTCTGGGCTCCTGTGGCCCCAGAATGGCCACGGACCCAAGGCTGGGCTGGGCTCCCCTGGCCTCCCAGTGACCTCTAGCTCCCATGTGTCCTCAGAGGTGGTGCCTGTGTTCTGAGCCTGCAGTCTCCAGCCTTGTCCCCGGTTGAAGCCTCAGGCGGCCAGCCCCTATGTTCTCCCCTTCAGAGCCCCCAGCGTTAAGCCCCCTCCCTGGGAGCCCATTGCCCACCAGTCTCAGCTACTGTCTGACGACCCAACAGACTGTCTTGGTCAGCCCCACTTCCCCCTACCTTCATCCCCTGCCTAGACACCATCGCAGCCCCTCAAATGTTGCCCTAGCCCCTCCTTTGCCTCCTCATGGCCCATTTGATCACCCAGCAGCCAGACTGAACCTTCTGAAGACTTCGTCAGACCGCAGCACAGCCCTGCGAAGTGTAAAACCTTCCAAAGGCTTCCCACTAGCCTCGGAACAAAACACAAGACCCTGCCTGGCTGACCCCTGCCTGTCTTTCTGTCCTCCTGTCCTGCCACCCTATCTGACTTCTCTGCTCCAACCACACTGGCCTTCATGGTTCCATGACCAGGCCGGGCTCACTGCCGCCGTCGGGCCTTCACCCTCGCCTCCCTGTGGCCGGTCTTCTGGTCTCCCTCACTTCGGGAGAGCCTCTGATCAAATGTCTTCAGAGGCCCTCCCTGTCCTGCCTGCCCTTCCAGTCACTCCCTCTCCCTTGCGCTGCTCTGTCCTTCAAGGCACCCGTCCCCTGACATGATAGCATGTGCAATGTTGCCTCTACTTTTCTCACTGTGCGTCTGCTGTTGTGCTGGGCCCAGCAGTGCCTGGCCCCGTTAGCTGTCAGTCAGTAAATGATGCTTGCTGCTCGAATGCACGTTCTCGTTCCCCTCTGTGGGCTGAAGCTCACTCCAGGCTTCAGGGCAGGAAGCTCGGTGGGGTGGGAGTCACGGGGCCTGACTCTGTGATTCGTCGTGTGACCCTGAGTGAGTCACTTAGCTGCCTGCTTCGAGTTGAAGGAACAGTGTATGAGACATATGTACAGAAAGCCCTAAATGGAGTAATAACGTGGTTTGAGTCCTGGCTCCAGCCGGTCAGCTGTGTGACCTTGAGCAACATACTTAACCTCTCTGTGCTTCTGTTTCCTCACCTGTGAAATGGGAATTAAATAGCTCCCTTGAATCAGTTGGGGTTCTTGGTTGCAAACAATAGAACCAACCCAGAAGCTTCCTAACGGGCTATGGGGAAGCTCTCACAGGCTCAAAAAGGTGTAAAGCCCAAAACCAAGCTGACCAGGACACAAAGGAAAAAAAGTCCTCCGGAACACATCACCAACACTGCCAACCCTGGACCCCAGGGCTGCAGACCCTGCCTCTTTCCTTGAAGACACAGACTCCTAGGCAGGTGCCTCTGATTGGTGAAGCTCAGAGGCTGGGACCGGAAGTCGAGGAGGCTGGCCCCAGCATCACACAGCAGGGAGCTTGCCGAGCGAGGTGGAGACAGCTGTCGACCACATCGCGTGCCACGGGCTGTTGTGCAGATGAAGACTTAATGCAGAACTCTCCTTTACAGCTGGTGGGAGACTGGTGGAATCCACTGGAGTTAACATGCTTATTCTATGACTCCGTGGTGCCAAATGAGTGCACGTGTCCAACCAAAAGATGTGGACAAAAATGTTAATAGCACTGTGCATAATCGCCAAGAATCAGGAATAACCGAATGCCCATCTAAGCGGAAAGCGTGAATACATACGTACCCTGGAACGCTGCTCAGCCGTGAGAAAGAGCCGACAACACCTACATGCGACATCATGGATAAATCTAGCAAACAGAACGCCAGGCATAAGAAGCCAGACACGAAACAATGTAGATTGTGTGATTTCATTAATTTGCTCTGCAAACACAGGCAGTGTGAACGAATGGTATTAGAAGCTGGGATATCGGGTATCCTTCTGGAAGGCTAGACACGGGGACAGGAGCGGGGCTCCTGAGGTGCTGGGCATGCTCACTTTTGATCTGGGTGCTGGTTTCACTTGTGTGTTCCCCTTCGTGCATCTTCATTATTCTTCACTTATGATTTCATATTTTTCTCTAGGTTTGTTAAACTTCAAAAAAAATTAACATGGATATGAGAAAGAAAAAAAAAGAATTAATCCATGGGAAGCCCTTGGGATAGTGTCTGGCCCATGGTATGAGCTGAATAAATGTTAGGTTGCTGTCGTTACTGTTGTGCTTGTCACTGGTTGGTCTCACCCACCCCACCACTCCCCTCCCTGTTCTCTCACTGCAAGAGACCCACATGTCCACGACCCTCGGCAGACAGAGCTGGTGCCACCATCCAGAGACTGAGCTCATTTTCGGGGAGATGGGAAAAACCTCCAGGATCGTACATCTCAGCTCCTTCATCACAGGATTTGCTAGCCCCACATAAAGGCCAGGGCGCCAGAGAGCGTAAGAGTTTGCAGATTAAGGGCTCTCAGGCAGCGAGAGCAAGTGTGGAGACATCGAAGCCAGGGAGGGGACCAGAGCTGGGGCCTTACAAGGCTCTCCTCAGGACAGCAGGAAGCCAGCGAGTGACTGTGTGTTGGTTGTGCATAGGGAGGGTGGTTATGGGTCCCGTTTTGCCCCCTGGCTTTAGTGCAGAGAATGGAGGAAAGGGGAGGGAAAGTATCCCAGGAAGCCTTCAGTGGTGGCCTAGACCAGGGCAAGGTGGGACTGTGAAGAAAGATGCGGAGGATGCACGGGACATCGTGGGGTTAGAGCTGACAGGGCTTGCAGCTCGTCGTGTGGCATGGAAGGAGGTGATGACCAGGACCCTGGGTAGCCATGTGGATAATGGGGCCCTGTCTTGTCAGGCACCGTGCGAGAAGCAGGAGTGGGGGTGGCAGGTAAGTTTGGGAAGCAGGGCAAGAAGAGAGATGAGATGCTGTGGGCAAAGTCTGTAGAGGGCCGGATCACGGAAGGGAAGGGAAGCCATGTGCTTGGAGAATGATTAGAAGAGTGGGGGCCACAGAAGGAGGGTTTCTGGGACGCAGTGGGGAGGGTGCACAGAGTGGGTTATGGCCAAGGGTAACAGAGACGTGGGGCCTGGTGGACTTAGCTCATCTCTACATTTCCCCAACAGCGAACTGGGTACTGGTGAATGGGAGGACCCTGTCCATGGGAGAAGAGAGCCCAGCCGCGGGGTGATGGTGCCTGGGACATCAGGCTGGACCACGTGTGAGGAGCATTTGAGTGCTCTCCCTCTCGTAGAAGGGGTTAATCCGAAACAATGGTAACAATTAGGGAAAGCGGCAGTGGTAGCCAGTATTACTCTTCAAAGGATCCATTGCCTCTCTCTGCTCTGGGGGAACATGACACTTCCCACAAGTTTGCCATCAGTCTTGGCGCCCCAGCCGTAAGTGAGGTGCACCACTGCTAAGAAGAAACTTCAGGAATTATGCTATGGTGCTACCACGGTGGCTTCCATCTCTGCCAGGAGACCGGGGTGTCCCAGATGAGGGCAGCTCCTCCATCCTGGGTCTCGGTGTGGGGCTGACTTGGCACAGAGCTACTGCCAACCCACGACGGAGACGGACGCGCAGCCCGAGCAAGAAACAGGCCGTGAGGAGTTGGGGCTGTTTGTTACTATGGCATAGCGGGACCTCGGCTGACTGTGTCAGCGGCTCCTGGGCTCGGGACGCTTCCTCTGCCCCGGGTACTGTGGGGTGAATCCACGCACGACTCGGTGAGCACAGCAGCCAGACATGCGGTTGTATTTATGTACATTTGAGAAATCTAAATCAATCCGTAATGACAGAAAGCCCGTCAGTGGCTGCCTGGTGATGGGGTGGGAAGGAGGGGTCACGGCGGGGCACAGGGAGACTTTTGGGTCACCAGGTACCTTTGGTATCTTCATTGTGGAGAATGTGTCACGAGTATGTACCTGTTAGGACTTGCAGACTGTAAGCAGTTTATCGTATGTCAAGTGCATTTCAACGAGACTGTTCTTAAAAACACGCAACTCTGCTAGACTAGAATTCTAATAAAACTCTTGTCCCTATCTCACAGATGAGGAAGATGGGGCTCTTTGGGATTAGAGCACTTGCTGACAGGTCGAACAGCTATGGAATGCGAGCCCGGTGTGCCTGAATCCCAAACCCGGGTCTTCCAGCCTTGCAGAAATCCGCATGGCTGACAGGGTAGGAACGTGGGCTACATACAGGAACCCCAGAGCCAGCCCCTGCTTAAACATGGGGTTCCCCAAGAGTCACCCTGCGGTGAAGGGGAGGTGGGTAGACCCCAGGCCCCAGTTTTCGGAGCAGCCCCCCATCTCCTGGAAAAGTGGGCAGGGGGGCAGCTGGGGCCTGGAGCCCGTGAGCCCTAGCTTGCGAGAGCCCACAGTTAGAATTACACAACGTTTGTGAGTCCGTTGTGAAGCACAGCCATTATTAAAAATTAAGTGATACAGGCTTACAATTCAATAAAGTATAGTAAAGACAAAGGTATTACTCAAAACTCATGGCTTCCTAATTACGTTACCACGTCTGACTGGTATTTATGCCCTCGAGGTTCTCCAATGCTGTGCGCCCCCCCACATCTTTTCCCAACTTCACCTCCTATGGGAGCTTGAACTTGGATGTGGGGGGGGGCGGTTAATTACCCATGGAGATCAGAAAACGCTAAATTGGGACTGTCTCATGCTGGCCACCAGCCAGTTGTTAAACATTTCCCTATCCCCATCACGGAGCCCTGCGGTCTGGCTACCGGCAGGGATGAGGGCGGGAGGGGCAGGTACAGCCCAGCACCGAGGCCCAGGGCTGCCCGTTGTATTCCCTCACTTAATGCCTCCCCACAACCCTGTGAAGCAGGGTGCTGTTTCTCTTGGCAGATGAGGAAACTGAGGCACGCAGAAGCTACCTGCCCAGTCACTCTATTCAACTGTCACAGCCAGGATTCGAAGCCTGACCCTTACCAGTCACTGTCCACACTCTGCCCCCCAAAGGTACCAGTGTGGGACACAGGTCTGGCCTCTTTCCTGAAACCTTCAGCCAGGTACAGACCCCAGACCTCCCCCCAGCCCCCAGGGGTCTGGAGTGGGCTTCAGTGATCACCAGGCCCATGGCCTCAGCTCTCCTGTGGACAGCCAGTCTTGGGGACCACATTCTGTGGAGATCCAAGTGCCAGGGAGAGGACCGACCCCTGTCCAGAGACCTAGGCCAAGAGTGGGGAGGCCTCTTTCCCAAAACAGCTTGGGGCCATTCTTGGGAGCCCTGGAGCACTAGGGGCGAAGCTGGGCGGGTGGAGGCCCTAGGGCTCCCCGAGGGCTCTGGAGAGGAGAGCTTCCGGAAATGGCGCAGACAGAGCCTCTCAGCAGGTCAGTGAAGGGTGCAAGGGGAGAGGTCCCTGAGTTGAGAAGGGGTCAGACTGTCCAACATCTGAGGTTTCAAAGAAGGGAATTCTAGGAAAGGTCTCAGGCTGCCGGAGCAAGAGAAGGAGGTCTCAGGGGTGAGATGGGAGCGGGTTGGAGGAGGTCTCCCTGGGGTGAGGTGGTTGGGGCCCTGAGGGCAGGTGGGAAGGACATGTCATGACTTTCCCTCTGATGCTGGAGGCAGGGGATGCTGTGACATGGGGTGTGGCATGAGGGGTCGAGGTGTTCCAGGTGAGTCACAGGGGGAGTGGGCAGAGGCTGGCCTGGGTTGAATGGTGGCCCTCCAGAAGATAGGTCCACATCCTAATCCCCTGTGATTAGGAACATGTGAATGTGACCTTATTTGGGAAAAGGATGTTTGATAAAATTAAGTGAAAATTCTGGAGATGAGGTCATCTTGGATTACTAAGGAAAACCCCAACTCCAGTGACAAGTGTCCTTATAAGAGACACCCCAGAGGAGAAGGCCATGTGATCACAGAGATGGGAGGGACGCAGCCACAAGCCAAGGACCGCCCGGAGCTACCAGAAGCTGGAAGAGACAAGGAAGGCTCCTCGCCTGGAGACTTGGAGGGAGCATGGCCCTGCTGACACATGCATTTCAGACATCTGGCCTCCAGACGGTGAGAGAACACGTTTCTGTCGTTTTAAGTCACCCAGTTTGTGGTCATTTGTTACCAAAGCCCTAGGAAACCGAAACAGTGGGGGTGAGACCCGGCCTGTTAGAGATTCCTCCACTGCACAGGGCGCCCCTGGGAGGAAAAGGAGGTTCACAGACTGGCAGGGGGGGCGAACAGAGGGAGAGCTGAGGAGTAGGGCTGCCGGCTGGCCTCAGGCGGGCTCAGGCGGGGCTGGCACAGGAAGGCCTGCAAAGGGCGATGGATGGACAAGACGGTGGGCGGTAGGTGGGCAGAGGCCCCGAGCTCTCAGAGGGATGGGAGAGCCAGGCTCCAGGAGGGGCACTCAGGAAAGGGCACTTTCAGGAGATGGCAGGGCCTGGGAAAGGATGTGGGAGGGATGGTCAAGAAGGCAGATTGCTGGGGGCCAGAGCTGACGATCGCTGGGGGCAAGAGGCCCAGGAAGAGGCAGGAACAGAGGGGGCACAAACCCTGCCAAACTGGTCAAAGATGCACACTTCGATGGCGGGGTCATCACTGAGGGGTCCCTGTGGGCCGGACGGTGGTCAACGCTGTGCACAGTGTTTCTCATGTAGTTCTCACAACAACTCCATGAGGGACTTGCTCATTTCACAGATGAGGAAGGTGAAGGCTCCAGGGGAAGTAACCACCCAAAGTCAGTTAACTCGCTTGTGCGTGTCAGACCCTGATAGGAAGCCATGTGTCTGACGGCAAAGCTGGCCTCCTACTGAGCACCCTGGCCTGCCCTGGGGAGGCTCCCTGGAGTGGGGTGCAGAGGGAGCTCTAGAATGGGAGCCCAGCAAGGGGTGCAGGGCTTACTCTGCCTTCCCTGCCCTGCCTGCCTGTCCCTTCTCACCCGGGCTTGGGACCTCTGTCCCTCCCCCTGTGCTCTGGGTCTGTTCTGTCCTTTCTGTGATCCAGGACCCTGCTGGGCCCAGCTCCACATCAAAAGCCCTTTCTCGCTTCCTGCTTGGCCAAGGCAGTTTGCTCTCAAAGCTGCTCTTTGTCCTCCTTTTTTTCCCAAACAATATGTTTTTAATCAATTTTATAATAAAACCCAAACTGAATTCCTGAAAACAACAGCAATGACAAATAATCATAAAAGCATCCCAGCTCTGCAGCCACTCCGGTTCACCCTCCCTCCCTCTCAGAAAACCTACTTCCTCAAGCCTGCAGTTCCCAGTTACCAGGCCTCCTCAGTATCCCCAAACGCCCCTCCTGCACTGAGTTTCTCCACCTCTGGAGAGCCCGTGCCCCCTCCCAGCGGCTCTCCCTGCCTCCCACCTGACCCCCCTCCAAACAGGTCCCAAACTGTCCCCAGGAGCGTGCTCTAAAAGGCAAATCTATTTCCAGTAGCATCTGTTTCTCGAAGTTCACCAGGGACTCAGCATGCCCTCGGAGCAGCGCCTACAATCCTCAGCATGGCATCCAAGGCCCTGATGTCCCATCGTCACCTGCCCCAGCCTGATGCCCCACCATGCACTTGCCCCATCACCTGGTCCCTCCACTCAGGACCACCTCCCTTCACCTGTACACTAGGCTAATTCAACTCCATCCTCAAGACTCAACCCAAATAGCTCCCCCCATTCACAGGATCTCCCCTGCCCTTCCCAGGCACAGAGCAGACCTCCTGCTAGTGTCATGACAGTGGTGTGGAACTTGGTTCCTTCGTTCGCCTGTTAAGTGCCAAGTCTCATGCTAGTTACTGGGGCACAGTGGAAAACAGTACCAACCCAGCCCCTGCATCGTTGGAGTTCATGAGCCCTACTACGTTGAGACCATGAGTCCCCCAGAACAGGTCCCACTGCATCCACAGAGCTGTGCTTGGTGCCCACACGCAGTGTGTGTTCCTTAAACTTGTTTGTTGATTGACCAACCAAACGAGTGAATGAATAACCATAACCCTTTCTCTCTTCACTCTCTGGCTCCTGGGCAGGGACTGTGTTGGCCTGAGTTAAATTACCTGCTCACAATAGGTGTTCAGTTCTAGGACACATTGTTCCGCCGGGGGAGGGAGGAGTGTGTAGGGAAGGGACCCTGAGGGGTGAGGAAACTGAATGCTCCTGGTCTTTGAGGCCTTGAGGCCGGGACCCTGGGAGTCTGCACCCCTCTTCTGCCTACTCCCACACTCTTTCTGAACTCAAGGGGAGATGGAGACCTTGAAGGGACTGCCCTGGTCCTCAGGGGACTCCAGCTTGGAGGAGGGGACTTGAGGGAGGGCCCTCACTGAGCTGCCCTGAGTTGGTCCCTGGCCAATCATGACATCCGGTGCTCCCCGCCAGGGCTCTGCCCAGCAGCCCCAGAGCTTGCAGCGGGATCAGGAGCACCCCGGAGCCCCACACGGGATGGGCAGGGCCTAGCTCCTCCCATCTCCCCCTTGCCCCTGGCGTTTTTGTATCCTTTACTTTTTTAAATAGTATTTTACCGTTTGGGGTGGTGATTGCTACAAAAATAGCATATGTCTGTTCTGCAAGTTCAAGAGTACACGGGTTTATAAGAAAACAAGGGCAGTCTCCCCGCCTTCCCCCCAGCTCCCCCCAGTCAAGTTGAGATCACTGAAAACACTTAGGTTAATCATTTGGCACGTGACTTTCCACTCATCCCAACACTCATGACACCACCTACAGGAAAGTTCTTATGAAAATGGAACAATCGTAAATGTGTTCCTTTAGCACATGCCTTTTCTTTTTTTTACTTAAAAATATCCACAGACATCACTCCAAGATAAATAGGCAGAATCAGCTCGTTCTAACTGCTGTGTAATGCTTCCTGTAGATGTTACAGTAACTTGTTTAAACGGCACACTATGGACACTTGGGCTTTTTATTTTTCCTGTGACGAGGAATGCTTCAATAAACCTCCTCCTACACATCCTTACATTTTTAAAAAAAGATTTATTAATTTATTTTTAGAGGAGGGGAGGGGCAGAGGGAGAGAATCTCAAGCAGACTCCCCACTCAGCGTGGAGCCCCACGCGGGGCTCAATCCCATGACCCTGAGATCATGACCTGAGTTGAAACCAAGAGTCTGATGCTTAACCGACTGAGCCACGCAGGTGCCCCATCTTTACATTTTTAACAGGTCTTGCCGTTGTACTTTCTCAAGCAGTCAGAGCAATTCACAAGTGCTCCAGGAGCACGGCCCCGACACCCTGGCCAACTCTAGGTGTGGTCAATTGTCTAAACCTTTGCTGGCATCCTGGGGAAAATCTGACATCTCGTTTTGAAATTGTGTTTCCTGACTAGGACTAAGGTTGAACATCTTCTCGTGTAGCAATTGGTCTTTTTAATTTCCTCTTCCACAAGGCTTTGAATCCGATGCTTCATCCAATTTTGGTTGGCATCTTTATTTTTAGAAATCACCTTGTAGCAACTTTTTGAATGTTACCGATATTCTTTGTTAAACGTGTTGCAAATATTATGGCCCAGTGCACTCGCTGTCTTTGGCCATGTGGAAATTCATATATACTTAAATCATTTTTAACTTTTTATGACAGCAATTTGAAAACATACTCAAAAGTAGTAAGAACAGTATTATGACCTTCCGGTGTACTCACCTTTGAGCCCGTTAGGCTGATCTCCCCCCAGTATGAAGTTCTCCTTGGGATGTTGCTTGTAGTGGTTTTAACAATGCAGAGATTTTTACTTTCATGTAGTCAAATTTCTTACTTTCCTTTTGTGACTTTTGGGCTTTGTCTAATTCTTAGAAAGGTCTTTCCAGTTCATGATTATTCACAAAACAAAAACAGAATCTTCTACTACTTCTAAAATACAGTTTGTTATTTTTTAAATGATGACAATATTTTTTTCACATGGAGGACCATAATTTATTTAACCAATCCCCAATTACCAAACATCTATTTCCCCCTATTTTAAACCATGCTGTATTGAGCCTCCAGCCCTGACTTCCCCCTGTGCCTGGATTATTTCCAAGCAAACCCCAGACATCAAGTTGTTTCATCCGCAAATATAGAAAAGTTAAACCATTTTTATATTATAAAATCTGTTCATCCTCTGGTCTTTTTGCCTTGCACTTTTACTTTTATTTATATTTTTGAACAGGCAGCATATTCACATGGCTCTGCATTCCAAAAGGATGCATGGAAAAATCTGCTTTCTATCCTGTTCTCTAGCTGTCCCATTCCCCTCCTGGAAAACAACCAGTGTTATCAGTGTCTTGTGTATCTTCAGAATCACTATTTACATATGTCAAAGTGAATTATGTACTTTTTCCTGCTTAAAATACAATTGATAATCTACTTGAACAATGATCTGTTTATTTTTCTAAATTTATTTATTACTTTTACTGCTTAACAGCATGTCTTAGAGATTTTTATAGGTTGCACCCTCGCTCTTTTTTATAGCTACCTACCTTCCTCATTGCAGGGACATACAGAGAGTTCAGTTACCCTGTCTCTGCTGGTGGACGTTTAGGTTCATTCCAACTACAGACAATTCTTCCGTGAAAGGCCCTCTGTATTCACCATTTCACTTCTGTGTGAGGATATCTGTGGGATAAATCTCTGGAAGTGGAAGTGCTGAGTCAAAGGGGATATGTGTTTATATGTTTGATAAATATTGCCAAATTCCTTCTACCAAGTTTAAATCAGTTTACACACCCAGCCAGCCCGGGGTGGGGGCGGGCACCGTGTCTGTTCTCTCCCACCCTTGCAAACCTAGTGTGTTACCAAGCCTTGCTGTCTCTGCTGATCTGATAAGTGAACAATAGTATCTTTGGAGGTAAAGTTTTCATTTATCCTTATAAGGGAGTTTTGAGCATCTTTTCACATGTTTAAGAACCCATTTGAATTTGCCCTCTTCCTATGAACTGTTTCTTCATATCCTTTGCCTATTTCTCCCTATTTGAGTCATTATTGGTTCTGGTGGGAACCCTTTATATTAGAGAAATCATCTCTCTGCCTATGTTACAAGTTGCACAACCCTCCCTCCCCACCCTGTCCCTGCGCGCCCCGCTCCCAATTTAAAGTTCCTCTTTTGACTTTGCTTGCGGTAGTTTTTGCGATGCAGGAATTTTTATTTTTTTATGTAGTCAAATTTATCAATCCTTTGAGGATTTAGGTTTTGTGTAATACTTAGAAAGGATTTCCCCACTCTGGGATTTGTGTTTTTTGGTTTTTTGTTTTGTTTTGTTTTTTGTTTTTTTAGTTCTCCCCTGGGTTCGTTCAGTAGTTATAAAACATGATTTGTTTCCCACGGTGGGATAGTACTTCATATGGGAAGACCGTAATTTATTTAACCAATCACCTATAGTTGAACATTTAGACTATTTCCGATTTTCCTGAATTATAAGTCATACTGCAGTGAAGAGCCTTGTCCATAAATATTCTTTTTAAAAAAAAAATATTTTATTTATTTATTTGAGAGAGAGACAGAGAGAGCATGAGCAGGGGGAGGCACAGAGGGAAAGGGACAAGCAGACTCCCCGCTGAACAGGGAGACCAACGCAGGTCTCGATCCCAGGACCCTGAGATCATGACCTGAGCCCAAGATCATGACCTGAGCCAAAGTCAGAAGCTTAACTGGCTGAGCCTCCTAGGCGCCTCAAATATTGTTTCATTCATTCATCAGATTCCTGAAAGTGACCCTCATTCCTGTCCCCAAACTGCCCTCCAGAAAGTTGGGCTACACTTCTGCCACAGAGGCATGTTTACTCCTCTCAAAATGCCCTCGGAGCCCGAGGCAGAGCGGCAGGGACCCAGGGTGGCAGATGCTCTCCTGGCCTGAGCGAGGAAAACCCACAATAGCTGCTGGGGTCTCACTCAGAGCCTACCTACTCTTACTTTACACATACGTCTATATTCCAATAAACTTGTGACCTGGCTTTTAAGAGCACAGCAACAAATTAGAAAGGGAAGCAAGACTGCTGCTTAGAGGTCCTCGGGTCCACTATACAGTTTCCAAAGGAAGAGCAAGTGAAAGTATAATAAAAAGGAGTCAGAAAGCAATAGTCTGGACCATGCAGCCTTAGCTGTCCCACAGATCCCGGTAATGGGTAAGGAGGAGCGGATTAGACTGGGTGATCTAACTGTGCTTCCCAACCTGAGATTCTGGCAGGCATCTTGAATATTGTGGTAGGCAGAATAAGGCCCACCTCCCCAAAGATGTCCTCGTCTTTTTCTTCTTTTCTTTTCTTTTTTCTTTTCTTTTTTCTTTTCTTTTCTTTTCTTTTCTCTTTTCTTTCTTTCTTTCTTTCTTTCTTTCTTTCTTTCTTTCTTTCTTTTTTTAAAGATTTTATTTATTTATTTGACAGAGAGTGAGAGAGAGAGAACAAGTAGGGGGAGCTGAGAGGGAGAAGCAGGCTCCCCGCTGAGCAGGGAGCTCCATCCCAGGACCCTGGGATCATGCAGGCGCTTAACCCACTGAGCCACCCAGGCGCCCCAAAGATGTCCTCTTCCTAATCCCCAGAATCTGCGACTACGTTACACTATGTGGCAAAGAGGAATTAAAGTCCCAGATGGAATTAAAATGGCTAATCAGCTGATCTTAAAATAGGAAGATTATCTCGGTGGACAATGTAATCACAAGGATTTTAAAAGTAGAAGCAGGAGGCAGAAGAAGGGTGAGTGTTGGATTGATACAATGTCAGAAAGATGGGGCCACTGCCAGCTTTGAAAAATGGTGGCAGCCACAAACCGAGGAATGTGGGCGGTCTCTGGGAGCTGGAAAGGGCGAAGAAGTGGGTACTCCATAGAACCTCTGGAAGGAGGCCCTGTGGACACCCTTGAGTTTAGCCTAGACAGATCCATTTTGGATTAGACCAATGAAACTGTGGGTAATAAATGTGCATTGTTTTAAGTTTGTGTTAATTTGTTCCAGCGGCCAGAGGAAAGGAATACGATTATCCTCCGGTATCGCCCCGCAGAAGAAGAGTGCCTCCGCGCTGGGCCGCCCAGCGCCTGGCATCCGGACAAGAAGCGCACGCATACTCCTGGCTCTGGTCTTTCCATTTTATTATTTTTTTAATTTTTAATTTTCTTGCTAAGTCCTGCTGCTTCTCCGCCTTCTTGATGATGAAGGTATTACCAAAGTTAAATTCTGTCCCGGCACGATTCAGTTATCTGGAACACTCATCTCCAAGCGTTGCTAGGTGTCTTTCTGGATGAGTAGGGCTCAGCCCCCACCCCCAACTCCAAGGGCGAGGCTCTGCGCCCCTCCCTCAGTGGCACGTGCGGTCCAGATGTGGAGGGGCCCCGGCGGGGCGCGCTCGGGGGACGGGCGCAGGGTGGGCGCAGGGGACCGGGAACCGGACGGCGCTCCCAGGCGGCGCGGCCAGCGGCGGAGCGGCTCCCCACCCGCGGGGGGCTGCGGGGAGGCTGCGGGGAGGCTGCGGGGGACGGGCGCGGGACGGGTCCGGGCGGAGCTGCAGGCGGGCGGCCTGAAAGGGGTTAACCGGGAGGAGTAGTGGTCGGGTCAGGTTACTTCCCTTTAAAAAGACGGGGAAAGGAGGAGTCAGGCGCTGGTGGGGCAGTGTCGGTGGCCGCCTGACTCGGCGGCGTCGTCGGGGAGGAGGCTCCCAGCCGGCCTGGGTCGAGCGCCCCTGCGGCCGCAGGCAAGTGGAGCGTGGTAGAGGGGCTGCGGGGCGGCTGCGGAGGGGCTGCGGGGCGGGTGCAGGGCTGCGGGCGGAGGGCGCAGAGGGGCTGCTGCGCGGCAGTCGGAGTGAGCGAGGGACCCGGACGCAAGCGCGAGCAGAGAACCCCACATCTGCTGCCGACGCCCCCTTCTCAGACGGGTACACTGAGGTCCAGGGAGAGTGAAAACTTTTTCTTTCCTCTTCTTTTCTCCTGCCCCTCCTCCTCTTCTTTTTCCAAAAGTTTATTCCTAAATGGACAGCGGGTTCCAAGGCAACACTTCGTTCTAGATCTAGGTAGCACCAATGTTGTGGCGGGGACCCCAGATGTTTCCGCAGGAATGGAACGAAGCAGCGCCAGGCACACGAAGGGCTTCCTGGTGCGGGATTTCTTCATTGCACCTGTGGCCAGGGGGCCCGTCCCCGGGGGCTTCGTGTTTAGCTCCTGGAGTTTCTCCTGCTCCTCCCTCTGTTCCTGGCCGAGGGCTTCATCTTGACCACCTCCTCGGCCAGGTTCTTGGGCTGCTCCTTTGTGGCAGGAACAGGTGCCTGCGGCCCCTTCCCCAGACCCCTTCCCCAGGCCCCACCACCGGAAGTGTGAGGAATTGTTCTGGCAGACATCCCGCTGTGATCTTGTGGCCTACTAGCCCCCTTCCCTATGGAGCCTTGGAGTCGAAGGCTAGACCATCCATGGAAGAAGGTGAAGCTGCTTCCATGTCACAGATGGGGAACGGTCCCACCTGTGTGAGGCCACCCAGGCCCCACCCTGGGTTCCCAGCGCCCCGCCCCAGCCTCTGGGGCCAGCTCCTTACCACAGCCACATCCCTAAGGCAGGACCTCCAGCCCCTCTGCTTGAAGTTTGATGGCTAAGCATCCTGAGGAGATAGTGGGGGTCCCCACATTGGAAGGGGCTGGGGGATTGGAACTGGGCCTAGGTCCCGGGCTTGTGGCTCCGGTGGAAGGTCCAGGACCACTGGCTGGGTGCCGTTGGACAGTCTGAGAGGGATGGCGGGGCCGGGGGGCCAGCTGCGCATGCTGAGGCCCCTGGGTGCCTTCATCCACACCGACAGCCATCCCCACCTGCGTGGCCCCACCCCAAGTATCTGTCATCCAAGACCCGACGGTGGCTCCAGTTG
>NW_024425230.1:20852128-20903852 GCF_017311325.1 Ursus maritimus | reverse complement strand
TTTCTTTCTTTCTTTCTTTCTTTCTTTCTTTCTTTCTTTCTTTCTTTTTTTAAAGATTTTATTTATTTATTTGACAGAGAGTGAGAGAGAGAGAACAAGTAGGGGGAGCTGAGAGGGAGAAGCAGGCTCCCCGCTGAGCAGGGAGCTCCATCCCAGGACCCTGGGATCATGCAGGCGCTTAACCCACTGAGCCACCCAGGCGCCCCAAAGATGTCCTCTTCCTAATCCCCAGAATCTGCGACTACGTTACACTATGTGGCAAAGAGGAATTAAAGTCCCAGATGGAATTAAAATGGCTAATCAGCTGATCTTAAAATAGGAAGATTATCTCGGTGGACAATGTAATCACAAGGATTTTAAAAGTAGAAGCAGGAGGCAGAAGAAGGGTGAGTGTTGGATTGATACAATGTCAGAAAGATGGGGCCACTGCCAGCTTTGAAAAATGGTGGCAGCCACAAACCGAGGAATGTGGGCGGTCTCTGGGAGCTGGAAAGGGCGAAGAAGTGGGTACTCCATAGAACCTCTGGAAGGAGGCCCTGTGGACACCCTTGAGTTTAGCCTAGACAGATCCATTTTGGATTAGACCAATGAAACTGTGGGTAATAAATGTGCATTGTTTTAAGTTTGTGTTAATTTGTTCCAGCGGCCAGAGGAAAGGAATACGATTATCCTCCGGTATCGCCCCGCAGAAGAAGAGTGCCTCCGCGCTGGGCCGCCCAGCGCCTGGCATCCGGACAAGAAGCGCACGCATACTCCTGGCTCTGGTCTTTCCATTTTATTATTTTTTTAATTTTTAATTTTCTTGCTAAGTCCTGCTGCTTCTCCGCCTTCTTGATGATGAAGGTATTACCAAAGTTAAATTCTGTCCCGGCACGATTCAGTTATCTGGAACACTCATCTCCAAGCGTTGCTAGGTGTCTTTCTGGATGAGTAGGGCTCAGCCCCCACCCCCAACTCCAAGGGCGAGGCTCTGCGCCCCTCCCTCAGTGGCACGTGCGGTCCAGATGTGGAGGGGCCCCGGCGGGGCGCGCTCGGGGGACGGGCGCAGGGTGGGCGCAGGGGACCGGGAACCGGACGGCGCTCCCAGGCGGCGCGGCCAGCGGCGGAGCGGCTCCCCACCCGCGGGGGGCTGCGGGGAGGCTGCGGGGAGGCTGCGGGGGACGGGCGCGGGACGGGTCCGGGCGGAGCTGCAGGCGGGCGGCCTGAAAGGGGTTAACCGGGAGGAGTAGTGGTCGGGTCAGGTTACTTCCCTTTAAAAAGACGGGGAAAGGAGGAGTCAGGCGCTGGTGGGGCAGTGTCGGTGGCCGCCTGACTCGGCGGCGTCGTCGGGGAGGAGGCTCCCAGCCGGCCTGGGTCGAGCGCCCCTGCGGCCGCAGGCAAGTGGAGCGTGGTAGAGGGGCTGCGGGGCGGCTGCGGAGGGGCTGCGGGGCGGGTGCAGGGCTGCGGGCGGAGGGCGCAGAGGGGCTGCTGCGCGGCAGTCGGAGTGAGCGAGGGACCCGGACGCAAGCGCGAGCAGAGAACCCCACATCTGCTGCCGACGCCCCCTTCTCAGACGGGTACACTGAGGTCCAGGGAGAGTGAAAACTTTTTCTTTCCTCTTCTTTTCTCCTGCCCCTCCTCCTCTTCTTTTTCCAAAAGTTTATTCCTAAATGGACAGCGGGTTCCAAGGCAACACTTCGTTCTAGATCTAGGTAGCACCAATGTTGTGGCGGGGACCCCAGATGTTTCCGCAGGAATGGAACGAAGCAGCGCCAGGCACACGAAGGGCTTCCTGGTGCGGGATTTCTTCATTGCACCTGTGGCCAGGGGGCCCGTCCCCGGGGGCTTCGTGTTTAGCTCCTGGAGTTTCTCCTGCTCCTCCCTCTGTTCCTGGCCGAGGGCTTCATCTTGACCACCTCCTCGGCCAGGTTCTTGGGCTGCTCCTTTGTGGCAGGAACAGGTGCCTGCGGCCCCTTCCCCAGACCCCTTCCCCAGGCCCCACCACCGGAAGTGTGAGGAATTGTTCTGGCAGACATCCCGCTGTGATCTTGTGGCCTACTAGCCCCCTTCCCTATGGAGCCTTGGAGTCGAAGGCTAGACCATCCATGGAAGAAGGTGAAGCTGCTTCCATGTCACAGATGGGGAACGGTCCCACCTGTGTGAGGCCACCCAGGCCCCACCCTGGGTTCCCAGCGCCCCGCCCCAGCCTCTGGGGCCAGCTCCTTACCACAGCCACATCCCTAAGGCAGGACCTCCAGCCCCTCTGCTTGAAGTTTGATGGCTAAGCATCCTGAGGAGATAGTGGGGGTCCCCACATTGGAAGGGGCTGGGGGATTGGAACTGGGCCTAGGTCCCGGGCTTGTGGCTCCGGTGGAAGGTCCAGGACCACTGGCTGGGTGCCGTTGGACAGTCTGAGAGGGATGGCGGGGCCGGGGGGCCAGCTGCGCATGCTGAGGCCCCTGGGTGCCTTCATCCACACCGACAGCCATCCCCACCTGCGTGGCCCCACCCCAAGTATCTGTCATCCAAGACCCGACGGTGGCTCCAGTTGCACCCACGGAAGTAAGGCCAAGGTCCTCCACAGGTCTGTGTCTGGTAGCAGTCCCCAGCGCGGCCCTGCTGCCAAGAAGTTCCACTTCCTAGAACCACCCCCAGCTTTCCAGTCCTGGTCTGGAGGCACGGAGCTCAGATCCCATTGGCAGAGCCCCCAAGCTGGCTTCCATCAGATTTTCAGTCTCTTGGCTGCTTCCTGCAACAGTGGCTTCAGCTCCAGGACCCTTAATGTGCCTATAAAATTCAGAAGGGGTGGGGCGCCTGGGTGGCTCAGTCAGTGAAGCATCTGACTCTTGATTTCAGTTCAAGTTATGATCTCAGGGTCATGAGATCGAGCCCCACGTCGGCTCTGTGCTGAGCATGGAGCCTGCTTGGGATTCTCTCTCTCTCCCTCTGCCCCCCCCCCGCCTCCCCTTATATGTGCATGCTCTCTCTCTCAAAAAATAATAATAATAATAATAAAAATTCAGAAGGGACACACGGTCCTCCTAAAAGATGATCAGACCTTTCATCCTGCCCAGATCTGCCTTTGTAACTTGCTATCACGTGTTGTTACGCTAAACAGTTTTAGAAAATGTGGGGTGGGGTGGGAGAACATTTTATGAGGTTGGGAGCTTGCACGTGTGTCGTTAAGCCTTTAAAAGCCGCCATTAACTAACTGTGTGACCTCAGGCAAGTCACTTAATCTCTCTGGGCTTTGGTTTCCTCAGCAGCTCCCTGGTGGTGATTACCCTCGTGGGGCCCATGGTAGATACTCAGTTACACGGATGGGAGCTTCCAGGCAAGATCCACAGCCCAGAATGGCCCCTCCTTGGCTCGTGTACTGCCCACCCCACCCCGCCAGGGCCTCTGCTCCTTCCCTCCTGAGTGTGCTACGCTGGGTTAGAAATCCGTAGCGGCAGCTAACTCCCCATCAGGGCCTTCTGAGGTTCTCACAGGACAGACAATGCCTGATGCTTCCAGAGGAAGCACCCTGGGGGGCTGGCCCACACCCAGCCTCGGGCAGCCGTGCATGGAGGCCTCGGAAGCTTGGGAGTAGGCCAGGGGCTTGAGGAGCCAGAGTGTGTCCTATGCTGGGGCCCCAGCCTCGTCCCTACCTCCCCCTCACTGTTCTTTCAGGACAGGCAGACAGGCTTCAGCTTGTCCCTTAGAACCCAGCCTGCCCAGCCCTGCAGGTGACAGGGGACAACTGAGTGAGCTTTAAGTAACAGCCCAGGGTTCTATGAGGGAGCCTGGATCGCAGCCAACTCCTGGTCCTAGGCTATCCCCACCACACCCCCTCCCAGCTCCTGGCTTTCCCGTGTTGGAATAGAAAGCAATTTGTGCCCCCCACATCTGAGACAAAGGTGCTGTTCCTCATTCCGTTGACGGCTTCTACATGTGTGCCTATCTATGCCTTCAATACTCTCCCACTTGTCAACCTTAGTATTTTTTTTTTTTTTAATTTAGAAGGATTTTTGTTCTCTAGGCTGAAACATAGACAGGCAGAAATATATAAACCCATAGAAAGACTGCTTTGGTTGCGATGGGGCTGGAGGTACTCAGCTTCTCCCCCATCAAGAGATTAACAGTAGAAGGAACACACACTCTGCTCACTCCAAAGACAGCCCACAGGGGACCCCAGCCCCACACCCAGACAGGGTGGAACGATGATTTCCAAAGTGAGTGCAGTGATGCAAGATGATTTTAGAGGCTACGTAGATGAATAGATTTTAAATCAATATCATTAATTAAAATGTATATGGGAAAAATTTTAACTTAACACATCTAACCATGAGTTCTTGGTAATTACTGCTCTGAAGAAGGGTAAATAGGGGATTGATTTAAAGAAAAATATTGGGGCGCCTGCATGGCTCAGTCAGTTAAGCATCCGACTCTTGATTTCAACTCAGGTCATGATTTCAGGGTCGTGGGATTGGGCCCGTGTCAGCCTCCACGCTCACTGAGGAGTCTGCTTGAGATTCTTTCCCCCTCCTTCTCCCCCCACCCCCGCTTCTCCCTGCACTCGTGTGTACTCTGTCTCAAATAAATAAAATCTTAAAAAAAAAAGAAAAATATTAAGTGAATAATATACAAGAGAATCACAGATATGGCAAAAGTCACAAAGGGGATTTGGGTCTACGATCCAGGAGCCCAAGAAGGAGTGTGGGGGGGGGCATATCTGTCCCCAGGATCACGTGTCTGAACTAGGGTGAGTTCTGTCTTTAACCACTGACTTATTTTCTTGTTCATGCATCCATTCCCCAAGCATGTGTTACCTGCCTGTTCTCTACTAGGTGCTTTCCTGGTGGGGGGGATACTGTCTCCATGGTGCTCAGAGTCTTGGGGGTGCTGGGAGGGCTGTCCTGGGACAGCATCACTGAAGTGAGCCTCCAGGACAATGGGTGAGGGAAACGCAGAAGCTTTCCAGACCCAAGGAGCAGCTTGTTGCTGGTGGAGAGGGGGTTGTGGTATGCAGCTAGAAGGGGGAGAATGTGGTGGGCTTGAGGAACAGAAAGAGGCTGGTGGGCAGAGCCCAGAGGGTGACAGGAGGAGAAAGCTTCAGATGAGACCAGAGAATCTTGGGGGCTGGATCATGCCAGACCTAAAAGCCATGGCAAGGATTGTGTTTATGATCATTCATTGAGCCAGTATTTACTGGGCTCCTGCCCTGTGCTGGTAATGGAGGGGCTTATAAAGTTAGGGTCTTCCTTTAAGGTGCTCAGGTCTAGTGGCAGTCTTTTGAACACATAGATGGTCTGTTCATAAGCGCTGTGATAGAAATGTGAAACAGATGCCAGGGAAGCACAGAGGGAAGAGGAGTCACCATGCACAAGAAGGCCGTGACATTGGAGCTGGGTTTTGAAGGATGAGTAGGAGTTTGACAGGAGGGAGAGGAAAGGCATTCCTAGTAGCAGAAACAGGATGAGTGAAGGCACAGAGGTATGAAAAGGCCCAGCGGGTTTGGGGAAATGGCTGAGGCTGGAGCCACAATAGGCATTGGAAAGAGGAGAGGCCAGACAGTCAAGTTCACAGAAAGTCTTCAGACTCAAGACTGAGGTTTCATTCCTTAGGCAACAAGGAGCCAGAGACGGAGTTTGAGCAGGAAAGGAAGATCCTTCTGCTGAGGTGTGGTGAGCTTGGGGACTGCCACCACTACCCAGTGGGGTGTGAAGATGGCCAGGCTTGGGCCGTGGCAGGGGGGAAGCTGTAGAGCACGCCCCTCTCCGTGCCCCCCAGCCTGAGCTGGCCTGGTGCCCAGAGCAGGGACCCTTATTACAGGGCAATAAGCTGCCCGCTGCGCCAACTTTGAAAACTAGAGGCTCTTTCCAAAAGAGTGAAGATTCCAGTCAGCTGGGCCTGTGGTCCGCGTCCAAAACAAACAGGAAGAGACCGCAGTGGGGCAGGCAGGGCCTCTTTCTTTGTTTGGGGCAGGGATTAGGCCAAGTGGGCCTGTGGGTCTTTCTGCTTCAGACGTGGGGGGGCTGTAGGCCCAGTCAGGGACAGACTGAAACTTGGTTTAGGGGGACACTCGGCGCTGGGGACCAGCCTACAGGGTTGCTATAAAGATGGCCTCCTTAGGCCAATCCTGGCCCGATGATAGACTGGAAACACATGCCACATCACCCTTGGGAACCACTGTCCCTTGTGTCACCATGCCCAAGCTGGAAACTTCTGTTGGGCACTCAGCTTCTGTCAGCCCAGGCCTGAGGAGGGTGGGTCCTGGCCACCATGGTGGGAAGTCCACACTGGCCAGCCCAGGGCCCGGTAGACAGGTCTCTAGAGAGAAGGACAGAAATGCTAAGGGCTCAGAGCACCCTCAGTCTGAAGGATGGGCATTACGGATTCCCCCGAAGACCCTGCACTCAGCCCCTCGCCTCCACTGGCCCGTCGACAGGTGGCAGTCAGTCATTCTTGCAGTTATGTGTGAATGAACTTACCTACATGTCCCTTCAAGGCATGTGTGCATTCACTTCCCAGGCGGTCACACAGCCTTGGGAAGGCAGACCCGAGCCGGGGCAGGGAGTGGCAGATGAATGAGGTTCTCAGGGAGCTTCCAAGCTGATGGAGCTGGCCTAGGTGAGCCCTGAGATATTTTCGGCCTGAACAAGAACACTGCTTGTCTGTCATGGTTGGAGGAAGGTTCCGAGAAGAGGGCAGGCGGTTCTCCCAGGGCTAGAGTGGGGGCAGGGACAGAGATGGAAAGGGGCTAGAAAGACTTCAATAAGCAGTGATTCATGCATGTGTGTGTTCACTCAACGAGTATGTATTGAGCACCTGCTGTGTGCCAGGCACCATGCCAGGGGCTGATGAGAGGAAGCAGCCAAGGGTCTGCTCTCAGGGGGACTGCAGTTGCTGGGAGAGACAGACAGAACTCAAGTCTTCAGCACACAGATCAAACGGAAAACTGCACTGAGTTATAGGGCTTCGACGAAGAGGTTTGTTGTACTGATGGAACTAATAGGGACTTGACTTGGCTTCTCTGAGAAAGACTGGGAGGAGGAATAAGGAAATAACTAGGGAAAGAATTGGGAGAAGATGATCCAGTGAGCAGGAAGAGCGTGTGCAAAGGGCCTGTGGCAGAGGGGCCTGGCTGACGACCAGAGTGGCTGGACCACTGGGACAGAAGGGAATGTGGTGAAAATGAGGCTGGGAAGTGGGCAGGCTGATGGCATCTGAACTTGTAGGTCCCTTTAGAAGATTTAGTCTGGATTTTATGAGCAAAAGGAAGGGTTTTGTTCTGTTTTTAAGATTTTACTTTTAAGTCATCTCTACCCCCAATATGAGGCTTGAACTCACGTCCCTGAGATCAAGAGTGACATGTTCAGCTGACTGAGCCAGACAGGTGCCCCAGGAAGGTTTGAAACCGTGATGAAAAGCGATCCAGTTCTTGTGGCAAACAGGTTCGAGGGGGCCTGAACGGAAGTGGCGAGTCTGTGAGGGGATAACGGTGTCTGCATAAACGGAGAGTGGCTTTGACCAAGGACATGGTGAGCTCAGGGGGTGGGGGCAGTATTGGACGTGGAAGTGAGGGTCAGGAGGTATCAAGGTCTGAGCCACTGGGCTGCCGACGGGAAGAGTGATAATGAACATTATTTTATTAAGTATGATAAATAATATCTTCGTTTCTACTAAGGATAGGAAAAGAGGCCATGGCTGAGCTCTGAGTGAGGAAGAAGGGAATGACGTCTGGTTCTGCTATGTGGTGTTTAATATGTTTTCTCATTCAATCTGTGCAACAAAGCTGAGAGGTGAATACTGTCATCTACCAATGAGGAGAGAACTCTCAGCAAGGTAGTTACCTGCCCAAGGTCACAGACGGGAAGAGGTTAAGCCTCCACTGGCCTCCTGTCTTAAAAAAAAAAAAGGCGGAACATCTTTCTTTCTCTCAGTATGCTGATAGTTGAGATAGAAATTTTTGGCAAGAAGGGATAAGAGGGGAACCTGGAAGAACTCCTGCTCGGGAAGAACTCAAGGGAGGCTGGGACCCTGTCCCCAGGGCTTGAATTGCCCTGGGTGTCCTGCCGGGGTCCAGCCACAGGCGTGACCCAAGCCGCTCTTGACCCAAGCCAGAAACTAGCTCTCTCGTCTGCGTCTCCCACCTCTTGCTCCTGGGAAGTCCTTCCCTGACTCTAACCTCAATCCTCCTGCTTCTGTCCCACGGTCCCAGCACGCAGGCAGATCAGTGCCAGCCAGCCCCACTGCTCCCTCTACCTGCTGCCCGCCCTTTAGCCCTCTCCCTGCAGCCCGTGACGTTTTTGCTCCCCAGCAGGCACGCTGGCACACTGCGTCTGGATCTCCTCCTCTCCGGAGCCTGAGCAGAGGGTGCCCTGCCCAGCCTACTGACCTTTGCCTGTGTGAGCCCTGGTTAATTTTTGCCCAGGCTGTGGGCTGTGGGGATCCTCCCCCTCCCCCCGGGGATATAAGTCTGGCCCGAGGCTGCCTTGCTCCTCGCCGTCCTGAACCTCCCCCAGCTTCCCCCCTGCCCTCACCATGGCCAAGGGCTTCTACATTTCCAAGCCCCTGGGCATCCTGGTCATCATCCTGGGCGTGGCGGCTGTGTGCACCATCATCGCCCTGTCCGTGGTGTACGCCCAGGAGAAGAACAAGAACACCGGGAGCTCCACTGAGAGCCCCACGGCCACTGCCACCACCACCGCGGCCACCACCTTGGACCAAAGCAAACCATGGAACCGTTACCGCCTCCCCAAGACTCTGATTCCCAGCTCCTACAACGTGACGCTGAGGCCAAACCTCACCCCCAACAGTGAGGGCCTGTACATCTTCAGCGGCAACAGCACCGTTCGCTTCCGGTGCAATGAGTCCACCAACGTCATCATCATCCACAGCAAGAGCCTCAACTACACCAACATCGAGGGGCAAAGGGTGGCCCTGCGGGGCGTGGGGGGCTCCCAGGCCCCTGCCATTGACAGCACCGAGCTGGTGGAGCTCACCGAGTACCTGGTGGTGCACCTGCGGGAGCCGCTGCAGGTCAACAGCGAGTACGAGATGGACAGCGAGTTCCAGGGGGAGCTGGCCGACGACCTGGTGGGCTTCTACCGCAGCGAGTACGTGGAGAACGATGTCAAAAAGTAAGTTGCAGGGGGGTCTGTCTGCTTGGTGGGGGCAGGTCCCAGATGCTGGGGCAGAGCTGGGTCCTGGGGGCCAAGGAAGGGCTTGGACTGCAAGCCTTTGAACCTCCCGGAACCTCTCGCTGGCCCATGGCTCCAACCACGGGTCTAGTGGAACAGCTGCCTAGAAAGCAGTCCTCTCCTGGGGGCTTTCGTACCCCCCATGAGGGACTCAGGGGCGAGTGGGAAAAGAGCCTCTTGGACAGATAGGAAAACTGGGGCTCAGGGGAGAGACACTTGCCTGAGGCCTCCTGGTGAATACAGGGATGGAGCCTGCCGGGACTTTGACCCTGAGTCCTGAAGGAGCTCTGATCTCCCAAAGGAGCTGGCCTGTCAGGGCCCAGAGGCTGCCTGGGGGAGGTGGAGGAGGGCAGGGATGAGGCTGGACCAGCCTTTCATGCGCCCCTTCTCCGGCATGCCCGGCAACACCCTGAAACCCCCCACCCCGCCCACCCTCACGGGGCGCAGGCATTCCACCGGCACACCCTCTAACATCCTGGTTCGGGCAGGGTGCTGGCCACAACACAGATGCAGGCTACCGGTGCCCGGAAATCCTTCCCGTGCTTCGACGAGCCAGCCATGAAGGCCACATTTAACATCACCCTCATCCACCCCACCAACCTCGTGGCCCTGTCCAACATGCTGCCCAGAGGTGAGTGGGTCTGTCCTGGGGCCGCACAGCCTAGGAAGGAGGCACCCCGGAGCTAGGGCGCAGAGCAGGGAGAGGAGGCGTCACCACGTGTTCGAATTCTCTCCATGCCTAGGCCCCACCGTCCCTGTTACGGGAGACCCCAACTGGAGCATCACCGAGTTTGAAACCACGCCTATAATGTCGACCTACCTGCTGGCCTACATCGTTAGCGAGTTCAAGAATGTGGAGACGAGAGCGCCCAGTGGCATCCTGGTAAGAAGCTGGGCCCGCCCTCCTTCCCCAGGATTGGCCCTGGTCCGAGGGATATTCTTGTTTTAATTCCCTCCCATCTCTGCCCCTGAGTTGCTAACCAGTGTTCGAATCACAGCTCTGAGTGATCTTGGACAAGTGTCTTAAGTTCTGACCCTCAGTCTCTGCATCTGAAAAATGGGTCTCTACTTAGGAAGGGAGTTCTCAACGCCTGGGTGCCAGGCAGACGGTGGTCGTGACTACTATTATTCCCAAGGGCTCCTCCTTAGGACTCAAAGCCCTTCAGAGACCTCACCTCCCAGACTTCTCCTCTGCTGCCCACACCTCTCAATTTAACTTAGTTGGGGCCCTCGCTAGCCTGCTGACCTGTGGGGCCCGGCCCATCTGCCAGACCCAGCAGGGGCCTCTGACCTACCTCCATCCTCTTTTCAGATCCGGATCTGGGCTCGGCCTGGTGCAATCGACGAGGGCCATGGAAGTTATGCCCTGAATGTGACAGGCCCCATCCTAGACTTCTTTTCTGCACACTATGACACACCCTACCCACTCAACAAATCTGGTGAGTGAGGGGCCTTGTGGTGGGGCCAGAGGATGGGGCTCCCTACCCAGGGCCCATCCTGCCAATGCCCTTGCCTCCCCAGACCAGGTCGCTTTACCTGACTTCAGCGCTGGCGCCATGGAGAACTGGGGGCTGGTGACCTACCGGGAGAACGCCCTGCTGTACGACCTGCAGTCCTCCTCCACCGGCAACCAGGAGCGGGTGGTCACTGTGATTGCTCATGAGCTGGCCCACCAGGTAGCCCCACATCCCAGGGAGTGCTGAGAAGTGAGCCGGGGGCTCTGGGAGGAGAGGGCACAGGCCCTGGCTCCGCCCCAGGAAGCTGCGAAGGGGGGAGGGTCCCAGCCGGCAGGATAGCGGAGGGGAGCCACGGTGATGTCGTTGAGGTCCTGACCAGCACCTGGCACGTGGGGGACACACGGTGAAGGGGAATTCTGGGTACTGTGAGTGACCACAAGGCCGGAGTGGCTAGCCAGGCTGACCTTCCCTCCCCAACAGTGGTTTGGGAACCTGGTGACCTTGGAATGGTGGAATGACCTGTGGCTGAATGAGGGCTTTGCCTCCTATGTGGAATACCTGGGCGCTGACTACGCAGAGCCCACCTGGAATCTGGTGAGCCAGCTGGCTGGGGTCCCCCGGGTCTGGGGTCGGTGGCCACTGCCCCCCCGCCCCACCGCCAGGTTGGTCTCCTGATGGCCACTGGGCTTTGCAGAAAGACCTCATAGTACTGAACGACGTGTACAGCGTGATGGCCATAGATGCGCTGGTCTCCTCCCACCCTCTGTCCTCGCCTGCCGACGAGGTCAACACGCCGGCCCAGATCAGCGAGGTGTTCGACTCCATCTCCTACAGCAAGGTACTGAGGCAGTGGGGGGCAGGCAGAGGGAGTGGGGACTCAGAGCCCCCACCCACCCGCAGCCAGGACTCCCGGAGCACCCGCCCTGGCCCAGTCGGGGTGCAGGGTCCTGCTGGCTCGGCACGGCTTTCTGAGACCCCTCCCCTTCCCCAGGGAGCTTCGGTCCTCAGGATGCTCTCCAGCTTCCTGACGGAGGACCTGTTCAAGAAGGGCGTGGCGGTGAGTACCCTTGGCCGGCCATGGGGGGTGGGCTTCCCCCAGCACCTGCTGTGTGTCCCCGAGCCCCTGACTACCGCAGGGGGTCAGTGGGAGAAGCTGGGGAGCAGCAGCTTTGCCCTCACTGTGGCCTGTCTTTCCACAGTCCTACCTCCACACCTTTGCCTACAAGAACACCATCTACCTGGACCTGTGGGACCACCTGCAGAAGGTCAGTAACGGCCAGCTGTCTGCTGCCATTTTGTTGGGGTCCTGAGACGCTGCAAGCCCCCAGGGGGGTAGGGGGCAGCGTGTGTGGGAGAGGATGTGTCCAGCTGCACTGCTTACCAGCCCAGGCAGGTCCTTTGAAGCCTCGGTTGCTCATCTGTAAAATGGGTGCAGCGATAGGTCCTCGAAGGAGGTGTTACGAGACCACGGGTCAGGACCCCGGGCAGGCGGCTGCCCCCGCTGTAGGGAGCTCCATGATGGGAGCCGAGGGGTGCCTCATCAGCCAGCCCGCACGTTCCTAAGCCCTCCTCTTCCTGGAACTTTGGGTCCGGTCATTCCACCTGCTCAGCACTCCTGGCTGCCCTGTGCCCCGACGGGCCCCTCCGGCCATAAGTCCACACACTCCGGCACCCTGAGCGTCACCTTTGACCTTCTCACCCAGCCCTGCCTCGCATTCCTGTCCACTCAGACCCCACGCAGCCCTGTCTGTGGGACAGACCCTCTGATCACCCCGCCCTCCCCCCTGCCTCTCCTAGGGCTGAAGACTGCACACTCCCATCTCCCCATCATTTCCCCTCCCTCACAGCAGCCTGACTGACCCTTCCAGACTCCCGAGCCCAGTCCAGCAGGGTGGGGAGACCCACGGCCTTGTCAGGGAGTCACAGCTGGGCTCCAGCGCCCTCCTGGCTGGTCTCCAGTCCAACTTCTATCTGCCAGGAGCCTGGTCGGCCCCCCTCCCCAGCATCCCCCCTCCCTGGACCTCCCACAACCTGCTGACAGGGGGCACCTCACTGCCTCGGTCCCTGCCCTCCACATCCACTGTCTTCCTAGCCTGCCTCAGTCTCCCGCTCCTTCCTCTCCTGCAAAGCTGAGCCCTCCTCCATGCCAGGTGCCCTTCCAGCTCCACCCCTCCCTCCCTCCCTCCCACTCCCTCTGTCCCCAAGCCCCCTCTCTCTGCAGCAGCTCCACCTCCCCCTCCCTGCTCAGCTTCTGCCCTTCTAAGGCTCTTCTTCCTCTTTCCTGTCTTTATTTTCTCACTTATTAACAGATGTTGTTGGTTTTTTGCCGTTATTACAAAAGCAATGCACGTGCATGGAAACAGATGAAAAAAGACCTAGGAAAACAATAGAGAGCACCCGAAGCCCGTTCCCCAGACCACCCAAACTCTTACCCTCTCCCTGGCTCTGCACCCTGCCTGCTCCTCTGCCCTCTCCTCCTCCAGGGGTGTTTGTGCTGGGCGCCCCCCCACATATCCACCTCACGTTGGGCCACAGAAGCGGGGGGCCCACATGGATTTGCTTGGCCGATGTGCGGCGCACCAAATGCCTGGAAGTTCTCAGCTCGCCCAGCCCTGGTGCTGGGACCCCGGCTCCTGCCTCCCCACAGGGTGGCCCTTCCAGAGCGAGGCCGGGGGTCTGCCCAGGCTGCGGCGGGTGGGCAGAGTGGCGGGGGCGCTGCGCTGACGGCCGCCCCGGGTTGCTGCGCCCCAGGCTGTAGACGACCAAAGGGCCATCAGTCTGCCTGACTCCGTGCGTGCCATCATGGACCGCTGGATCCTGCAGATGGGCTTCCCGGTCATCACCGTGGACACCACCACAGGCACCCTCTCCCAGCAGCACTTCCTCCTCGATCCCACGTCCAACGTCACCCGCCCCTCAGAGTTCAAGTGAGCAGACGGGGTCCCCGGGGCAGGCGTCCTAGGGAGGGCTCCAAGGGGCAGTGGCCGTGGTGCCCCTTGACCATCGCGGGTCCCGGCCTGCCACGGTCCCTGCCCTGGTGGCTGGAGACGGGCTCTCCCTCTCCGGCCGGGAGGATGGGCGTGCTTGGCGCCGGAGCTGGGCGGGCACGGGGAGCCCGGGCCAGGTGGCTCTCCCCGGCCGTGTCCAGGAGCTGCTGTCTCTCACCAGCCGGTCTTGGGGTTTCTTGTTGCAGCTACCTGTGGATTGTGCCCATCACTTCTGTGAAAAACGGCATACAGCAGACAGACTACTGGCTTCCGGGCACTGCACAGGGTAACCCGGCCGTGCCCTAGTGGACAGCAGGCACACCCCCTACTCCCAGCTCCTGGCCCACGCTCTCGGGGCTACGGCAGGCCTCAGTGATGGCTTCCTTGGAGCCGACTGCTTTGGTTCTAAGCTCTACTCTGCTGTTGCCCAGCTGTGTGACCCTGGGCGAGTTAGCATCCCTCTCTGGTCTCCCTTTCCTCATCTACAAAATGGGGCTGAGAATGATGTCTACCCCGTTGAATTGTGTGGGGACTAAGGAAGAGAATGTATATGAAATGTTTAAACAGCACCTGGCAGAAAGTATGAACAGCCCTGCTCTGCCAGGTACCGAGGAAACCAAGCTTGAGGCAATTTATCCTCGGCCTCGGCCAGCACTGCAGATGAAGAGAAGGAAGCTAAGCAGCTAGAACTTTCCAGAGCTCTGTCGAGTGCTTTTAACAGAGGCATGGACAGCCTTTGGGCTGCTGGGGCACAAGGCAGGGAGCCTGGAATAAGAAAGATTCAGCTTTGTGGAGAGGTGAGGGAAGGCTGGAGGAGGTGAGTGGCATCTTAGAGGAAGGGAAGGACCTAGCCAGGCTCATGGCGGCAGAAGAAAGAGCGCGTGCAAGGCGGAGTGGTAGGAGAGAACGTAGGGACCGTGGCTAGGCCAGAGGTGTGCCCCCAAGGTGCGGCTGGTTCCTGAGGTCCCTACAGGCTGCAGGACACCGCGGCTGTGTCCTNAGGCCCGGAGGAGCCGGGGCAGGTGGGAAGTGGGCAAGGACCACCTCTATGGAAGGACGTCCTCTGGCCGCCGGGAGAAAGGCTGGAAGGGAGGGCAGAGAGGGGCAACACTGGGGGGTCGACCAGCAGGGAGGCATGGCCTGGGCTCCCTGCTCGGTGACTGGGGCCTGTTGGAGCTGGCTACAGGCCCGGAGAGGGGGAGGTGGAGGACAGCAGCCTGGGGGGTTGAGTCTGAGTGGCCTGGGGGTGTGCGGATGGAGATGTCCAGGCCGCGGTCACGGCCCAGCCATGCGGAGCCTGTGGAAGGCAGGGTGGGCACGGAGGGGCAGAGATGGCACGAGGTCCCTCTGAGGTCACTGGCCGGCCCAAGGCAGAGTATGGCCTGGCAGCCCAGTCCCGCGCCCCTTCTCCTCCTCTCTCCTTGCCATCACCCGAGGCTGAGGGCCAGCCGGTGCCAGGCTGCATGGGAGGCTGCTCCTGCTGAGGCCTGGACAGAGGCAGGCCAAGGGTCAGCCTGTGGCCTTCTGAGCAGCCCCACCCAGCTCTGGTCTCTCTCCACAGTCCAGAATGACCTGTTCAAAACCACAAATAATGAGTGGCTCCTGTTGAACCTCAATGTGACGGGCTACTACCTGGTGAACTATGATGAAGACAACTGGAGAAGGATCCAGACTCAGCTGCAGACGGACCTGTCGGTGGGTGTCTGCCCCCCGCCCCCCCGCCCAGGCCCCGGGCCCAAGATGGTGCCCCAGACTGCCGGGCCCACCCCCACCGCCAGCCTGAGGTCATAGCCTCTGTTGCCCTTTCTAGGTCATCCCTGTCATCAACCGGGCTCAGGTCATCCATGACACCTTCAACCTGGCCAGGTGAGTGCCCTCTTCCTCCTCGGGCCCAACCTGGCTCAGGCCTGGTGACTTTAGCAAGTGCGTGTCCGTGTCGAGAGCCGCTGCTCTTCCTCTCAGCCTTACCGTCTCAGGCACAGGGCTGCGGGCTCCCTGAGCTTCTGTACACCCCTCCCTGGGCCCCAGATAGGGCATCCGAGACTCAGTGTGAGTACTTTACCTGAGGCCGCACGGGAGGAGCCCCTGACAGCCAGACACAGGCCTGTCCACTCTAAAGCCACACCGTACTGCACAGCACCGAGCTTTCTCTGAGCATGAGCAGTGTGCCAGGCCGCCACTCTAGGTGCTCAAAACATCTGGGGAGGCCAGGACAGGAGAGACACAGCACCTGCTGTGTTTCCTGCAGGTGCTAAGCTGATTTAAGTAATGCCCCCATAGACACGGACATTTATGAAACGAACGTGTGCACAGGGTTTGAGAGGGAGGGGGGAGGAAGGCACAGAGGGCCAAGCAAATCAGAGAAGAGGTGGGCAGAATAAAGAGCACAGGCTTTTCGTCCTGATGAATCTCAGCTCTGTGGCCTTAGGCAAGTCACTTGACCTCTCTGAGCCTCAGTTTCCTATTTGTAAAGCGGGTCACAGTACGTGACTGGCCGTGGGTGAGGCGTGGCCTGAACTGGCCTCGTTTGTGGCAGCATCCAGCATCCATGTCCCCCCGCCCCATCCACGGTGAACACTTGAGCGGCTCAGCTGGGGCTCTGGGACCTCAGGTTCCATGAGGGGGTTGAAGTTCCGTCCAAGGGGCTGGACTTACTTGAGCCTGTCTCTTTGTCCCCAGTGCTCAAAAGGTGCCCGTCACCCTGGCGCTGAACAGCACCCTCTTCCTGATCGGAGAGAGAGAGTACATGCCCTGGGAGGCCGCTCTGAGCAGCCTGAGTTACTTCAGACTCATGTTCGACCGCTCTGAGGTCTACGGCCCCATGACGGTACGGAGGGGCGCGGTGGGGTTCAAGGGCCGTTTGCTCTGGTGCCTGAACTTGCAGCATTAGGGAGTTCGCAGAAATACTGGCTGGAGCGGTGGACCCTGCAGACTGCCACGACACCGGTTCTTTGCCAGAGCAGGCGGGGTGCGAGAGGGCTATGGGGTAAAGGGAGCAGGTACCGACGAGGTGAGCAGGTTGGGAGGGCAAAGAAAGGACACAGACTTCTAGCGAAGTGCGCTGTTCTGGACGGTGGCAGACCCTGCCCTGGGAATTGGGAAGGCCCGCCTTTTCTCAGCCGTGTGGCTTTGGCCCACTCTCTTCGGCCCCAGCGAACCCCGCTGTGAAGTGAGCCAGCCCATCCCTGTCTAGCCCAAGGGCGGGGAGGGAGATGCAGGTGTTTCAGCTTTGAAGTTGGGGTGCTTGTGGGTGGGATATGTTGAGGCTCCCATGAGGGAGACCAGAGGGAAACTCAGCAGTTTCAGACCAAAAAAAAAAAAAAAAAGGACCCAAAACGCTGACATGTGGAACAGTCGGGGATTGGTTAAGTAAACTACAATATCCTTGTGATGACTATTATACCACAGATGATACTTGAAGAGTTTTTTTTTTCTTTGAGAGAAAGAAAGCAACTGCGTGCATGAGATTGGGTGGGAAGGGGCAGAGGGAGAATTTTAAGCAGACTCCACACCCAGCACGGAGCCCAACGCGGGGCTCGATCTCACAACCCTGAGATCGTGACCTGAGCCGAAATCAAGAGTCAGGCGTTTAATCGACCAAGCCACCCAGGCGCCCCTTGAAGAGATCATTTTTAATTACAGAATTCTCACATTAGGGTATTAGGGTAAGTGAGCTTTTCACTCAGTAACCTGCCCACCCTGGGGTGACCCCATCCTCCTGACGCAGTGAAGCCATGATATTTGGTGAGCTGCTGCTCAGCTCTGGGGCCGGAGGCCCTCCCCCAGGGGAGCACCCCCTACAGGAGTTTTTGAGAAAGTGTCCATAGGACATGGAGGGATACCGTCTGCAATGTCTTTGTCCCACTGCCACACAAGACCCAGAATTTACCTGGGTTTAGAAGGTTCTAGGTTGCAAATGATTCCTCAGCGAATTTCAGGCCTCGCTCCCCTGAGGCCCAGCCTCCCGTGTTGCTGTTGAGAAGCTCAGAGCCTTGCTCATTCCTGGTTATTTGAGTGTGGCTGTTCTCTCCCTTCTGGAAGCCTGTGGACTCTTCTCTCAATCCTTGGTTGGCCTTTGTATGGGTCTTTCTCCTCCTCCTGCCCTTTCCGTCTGGGCATTTTGGCATTGCTCCTTATGACGTTCTTTCCCGCTTGCTGTTCCATTCTCTTTCTGGGCCCCCTGAAATCCAACCTACTGTTCTTGCGTTGGCCTTTCTTCTGTCCTGTGTTTAAACTTCCAGGTACTGGTCCTGGTTCCTGCATCCTTTACAAATCTCTGAACGCTCAGAGGGTATTCATCTCAGGCTTTTACGAAGCTTTCTTTTTCTTCCATTGACTGGTTTCCTGGGTCTTCTGTTTGTTTTGGTCCCCTCTTGAGAAACCACGGGGGAGGCTGAGCCGCCCCCTTTGAATTAGAGTGAGGCAATAAAAGGCAGTTGGAAGTTCCATGAGGAGGTCACATTTGTCACCCTCAGGTCTCATTGAGGGGTGACTGGGTGGCCAAGTGACTCCTCATGGGGACCCTCAAATATTAGTATCCATGGGGCTCCTGGTTGGCTCAGACAGAAGACCATGTGACTCTTGATCTTGGGGTCTTGAGTTCAAGCCCCACGCTGAGTCTAGAGATTACTAAAAAAAGAAAAAGAAAAGAATAGTATCCATGAGTGTGCTCCCCTGAGACCAGAGAGTCATCCTCTATCTTGTAGAACGAAGCTGGTGATGCTCACTTTCTGGGATTGGGGATGGGGGGAGAAACTGGCGATATCTCCATTCAGGATATAAACTTCCACCTCTGGCCCTCTCTGCAGTCCACCAGTCCTTGCCCTGTGTCTGGCGACCCCCAGTTCTGAGCCCCCACTCATTCAGCCTCACCCACGAGGGAGGGCGGGATGTTGCCTGCTGCCAAGAGGGAGGCGGGAGCTCGGGGGTTTAATTGCTCCTGCTACAGACTCTGACTCCTTCTCCCTGTGTCCAGCCCCCGCCTCACCCCCGTCCCCTGTAGACCTGTCCCTCTGGCTCTGAGCCATGTCGCAGCCAGTCTTGCTTCTGGCTCCGCACGCCCCTTGTCAGGTGCTGTGCGGCAGGCTCAGCCACTCTGCCCGTCCCTCCCTCTGTCCCCACCTTCCAGCTCCTTGACTGCACGGGCCCCTCATCCACTCTGCTTTCCCTTCCTGTTTCCCTTGTTCTCCGAAGTTTGAAGTTCGTTCTTGGACCCAAGGCAGGGCTTCCGTCCCAGTGCCGGAGACAAAGAGCAGCGTGCAGAACAACAGAGATGCTAGGTAGAAAAGGAAAAAGAAGGGCACAACTCACTAATTTGAAAATCCTAGTTCGGGGAAGCTCCCGGGTACATTTTAATTTCTGCAGATGCTGCTCTGTGTTTTCTAAGCTCCTTACAGCGCACGTGGGATAACTTAGCATTGGGCGTGGTGGGACGGGGTAGGACCCAACACCATATTCAAAAGTGCGGCACGGAGACCTGGAGTGTTAGACTGACTGAGGCTTTTGGATGGGAGAACCTCAGACCCATGAGCTGAAACCAGGGCCCTCGCCGACCCCTTTGAGCCCTGCGGCCCCGGGCGAGGCCTGAGCCTCCAGCCTCTCCGCCTCTGTGCCATGAGCCCCACCCACTTCAGAGGCTTCAAGGGGCTCCAGAAAGGTCAAGTGTGTGTCTCACCTTCGAAGCCCTTCCTGTTTTCTTTTTCCCAGAACTACCTGAGGAAGCAGGTCACGCCTCTCTTTGATTATTTCGAGACTATCACCAAAAACTGGACTGAGCACCCACAGACCCTGATGGAACAGTGAGTGTGCTGCTGGGAAGCTCAGAGCCCTGCTCGTTTCCTCATTTCTGGGGGTCAGGGGCGCCCTGCCACCCTGACCTGGGGAGTCCAGGGCGGGGCCCTGCAGTGTCCACCCCTCTGGAGGACATCTCCTGGCTGGACCAGGGCCACCATCAGGAAGAGGAACAGCCCCCCCCTCCCAGGAGAGGAGGCCTGCCCTGAGGCTCTTTGTGGCCTGTGGGCCCATCTGACCTCTTTGCACAAGGGACCAAGCTGAAACTGAGGTCCCTCACTGGCTTGGTCATTTTATTTTAAAGATTTGTTTATTTATTTTAGAGAGACAGAGGACTAGTGTGCATGAGCTGGGGAGGGGAAGAGGGAAAGGGAGAGAGAGAGAATCCTCACGCAGACTCCCCATTGAGCACAGAGCCTGACATGGGGCTCAAACCCAGGACCCTGAGATCATGACCTGAGCTGAAGCCAAGAGTTGGCTGCTTAACCGACTGAGCCACCCACACGCCCCTTGGTCATTTAGATTCTAGATGTTCAGATTGGGGCTGGAGCTTGTGCTGACCCCTCTAGGTCCCTGGGCTGCCCAAGGCACAAAACAAACAGGGGGACCTGGTGGACCGGGTGGGCCGCAGCCAGAGACAGAGCCCGGGCCCTGCCGTCCTCCCTAGAGCTGTGCATTAGCAGGGGGATCTTGGCCGGAGTGTGGCCCAGGTGACCCATGAGCACGTTGACCAAATGTCATCCTTGGCACAGGTACAGCGAGATTAACGCCGTCAGCACCGCCTGTACCTATGGGGTTCCTCGGTGTAAGCAGCTGGTCTCAACTCTCTTCGCGGAGTGGAAGAAGGACCCCCAAAATAACCCGTGAGTGTGTCCCCCGCTCCTCCCCCAACCTTCATCCGTCCCTCAAGCCCACAGCCATGGCCTCGTCAGACCCTCGTCCCAGCCTCCCTGCTCCTGCTCCACCCCTGACCCCCCACCCCACCGCTCGCCAGGATCTACCCCAACCTGCGCTCCACCATCTACTGCAACGCCGTTGCCCAGGGCGGTGAGGAGGAGTGGAACTTCGTGTGGGAGCAGTTCCGAAATGCCACGCTGGTAAACGAGGCCGACAAACTGCGGGCAGCCCTGGCCTGCAGCAACCAGGTCTGGATCCTGAACAGGTGAGGGAGTCTCCCTCCGCACTGGGGACCAGGATCCCCCCTGGGAGAGAACGACCCAGCCAGGCCTCCACACTCTCGTTCACGGGATCCCCACAAACTCGTGCGGTGGGCCAGGATGTTCCCCGTTTCACAGAGGAGAACACTGAGGCTCAGAGATGCAAAGCAGCTTGCCCAAAGTCCAGAAGCTTAATCGGAACCCAGGTCTGGGTCTCCGTCCCAGGCTTTTAACTGCTGTGGCTTCTTAGCCTGTAGTTGACTGCAGTTCAGTTCTCCTGTCTGTCAGGGACTCGGGGCAGCTGCACCTGAGTCGTTTTAGATGTGCAGCTGGCCACACCTCAGGCCCTTGCATGAAGGCTCCTGGCTCCCACTGCCGGACCCCAGGAAAGAAGGGCCTCCCTCCATGTCAAAGACAGATGTAGGGGCGCCTGGGTGGCTCAGTCATTAAGCATCTGCCTTCAGCTCAGGGCATGATCCCGGGGTCCTGGGATCAAGCCCCGCATCAGGCTCCCTGCTCCGCTGGAAGCCTGCTTCTTCCTCTCCCACTCCCCCTGCCTGTGTTCCCTCTCTCGCTGGCTCTCTCTCTCTCTCTGTCAAATAAATAAATAAAATCTTAAAAAAAAAAAGACAAATGGAGCCACCCTACCTGGTACACGGCTCTTGGCTCAGGTATTCCTTCCTTTATTCATTTGTTCCTGGTCCCTCATCAGATATTTATCAGGCACCGGGGCCATGTGACACAGGACACTTGGCGTAGCCAGTGATCCTCCCTAGCAGACTCAGTATCCCTTCTACCAGAGGGAGGTAGGACTAAGGGGTCTTGAACCCTCAGTAGGCTGAAGTGAAATTAAGAGGCTGCAGAGGAAGTGTGGGGGAGGGGAGGGTGGGGTCCTTCGCCGTCCTGGGTTCTCTCTCGAATCCTCTGACTAGAGCCCTTGGAAGTGGTCACTAAGTCAGCATCCTGCCCTCACAGGTACCTGAGTTACACCCTGAACCCTGACCTCATCCGGAAACAAGATGTCGCCTCCACGCTTAACAGCATCGCCAGCAATGTCGTCGGGCAAAGTCTGGTCTGGGACTTCGTCCAGAGCAACTGGAAGAAGCTCTTTGAGGAGTGAGTCTGCGGAAGCGTGTTAGGAAAAGTGCCCACCGAGGCTGGGGTGTCCTGGGGGGGGGGACGGTTTGTGTGTCTGTGTGCATGGGGCACTGCCGGGCTGGAAGTTGGGGGGCTGTGGGCACTGCCAAGGAATGCTGGAAAACTAACCCAGCTTGAGGTCAGTCAGGTGCGGGGCAAAGACAAGGCAGGGTATGGGCCGGCTCTCTTTGCACTTGGGGGAAAGAAAGTCTGTTCTCTGCAGAGATGGGAGCAGGGACACTGCAGTCAGACCTGTGTTCATGTCCTGGAGCACGTCATTTCATCTCATCTACAAGATGAGGACAGTCACAGGCTGGCTGTGAGGGTACAGTGTCGCCGGCCAGTCACTGAGCGTTAGTTCTCAGCCCCTCCCGGCTCTTCTGTCCCCCTCCTCACAGCTATGGCACTGGTTCCTTCTCCTTCTCCAACCTCATCCGGGCAGCGACCCAGCGGTTCTCCACGGAGTTCGAGCTGCAGCAGGTAAGCAGCCCTGGATCCTGGGGCGGCACCCAGAGGCCCATCCCGTCTAAACGGGCAGCTGACATTCAGCGAGTGCCCCCTGAGTGTGCTCCCAAGGGACCTTGGGCTCCATGCCGTCGGGCCTTCCTCATTTCCAGGGGAGGCTGGGCATCCAGGCTTTCTAAACAGTGACAGTGCCATCAGAAACATGCATCTTGGAATTTTTGTATTGGCAAAAAGTAAAGAGAATCGTGTACATGAACCTCCATGTACCCATTACTCAGATTGAACAATTACCAACATTTTGCCGATTCTTTTTTGGGGGTGGATAATTTTCAAGCAGAGATCACTTACATAATTTCATGTGTAAGTGGTTTAGTCCTATCTAAAATAAAGGAATTTTTAAAAGATAATCTCAATGTCGTTAGCAAACCCAAGAAAATGAACAATTTCTTACTATCATATTCTACCCGGGGCCATTTTAAACCCCCTAGGTTTCTTTTAAAATTCTTTTTGCAATGATATGTATGTTCAAATCAGAAGCCAAACAAAGTTAACTCATTGTATTAGGTTGATGTGTCTTTTTTTTTTAATTGAGATGTAATTGATACACCATCTAGTTCCAGAACATTGTCATTACCCCCAAAAAGAAACTGTGGCAGTCACTCTCCATTCCTCTGTCGCCAGCCCCTGGCAACCACTAATCTACTTTCTGTCTCTATGGATATGGCTAATCTGGATAGTTCATAAAATGGAATCATATAATATGAGGCCTTTTGTGTCTGGCTTTCACTGAGCGTCAAGCTTTCAAGTTTCCCCCATGTTGTAGCGTGTAGCATCCTTTTTATGGCTGAATAATATTCCATTGTGTGGATACACCACATCTGTTTATCCACCAATCAGTCGATAGACATTGGGTGGTTTCCACTTTTTTTAAAAAGATTTTATTTATTTATTTGAGAGACAGAGAGTGAGCGTGGGAGAGAGTACGAGCAGGGCCGGAGAGGAGCAGAGGGAGAGGGAGAAGCAGACTCTCTGTTGAGCAGGGAGCCCGATGAGGGACTCGATCCCAGGACCCCGGGATCATGACCTGAGCAGAAAGCAGACGCTTTACTGACTAAGCCACCCAGGCATGCCCACTTTTTGACTATATGAATAACGCTGCCATGAATATTCATATACATATTTTTGAGGGAACATATGTGTTTGTTTCTCTTGGGGATACACCTAGAAGTGGAGTTGCTGGGTTGTTTGGTAACTCTATGTTTAACTTTTTGAGAAATTGCCAAGATGTTTTCCAAAGTAACTGCATCTAATTTACATTCCAGTGCCATGTAGGAGGGTTCCAACGTCTTTCCGTCTTTGTAGACTCTTGTTTCTTCCTTCCTTCCTTCCTTTCTTTCTTTCTTTCTTTCTTTCTTTCTTTCTTTCTTTCTTTCTTTCTTTCTTTCTTTCTTTCTTTCTTTCTTTCTAATTATAGCCACTCTGTGGGTATGAAGTAATATGAATAGCATTTCCCTAATGACTAATGACGTCGAGCATCTTTTCATGTGCTTACTGGCCATTCGTATATCTTCTTTGGAGAACTGTCTATTCAAATCCTGTGCCCATTTTTTAATTGGGATATTTGTCTCTTTATTGCTGAGTTGTAAGAGTTCTTTATATATTCTGGATACTAGGCCCTTACTGGGTACCTGATTTGCAAATGTTTTCTTCCAGTCTGTAGATTGTCTTTTTCTGTTCTCGATAGCGTCTTTTGGTGCACTGAACTTTTTTGTATTTTGATGAAGTCCAGCTTTCTAAATTTTTCTTTTATTGCTTGTGCTTTAGGTGTCATACCTAAGAAACAGTTGACTAACCCAAGGTCACAAAGATGTATACATGCTTTTTACTAAGAATCTTACCATTTTAGCTCTTACATTTATGACTTTGATCAATTTTGGCTTTATTTTTGTATGTGGTCTAAGGCAGGGGTCCAGCTTCATTCTTTTGCATGTGGCTGTCCAGTTGTGCCACCACCATTTGTGGCAAAGACTGTTCTTTCCCCCACTGAACGGTCTTGGCACCCTTGTTGAAAATCAGTTGACTGTAAATGTAAGGGTTTATTTCTGAACTCTCAGTCGTCTGTCATTAATCTATTTGTCCCTATGCCAGTACCACACTCTGTTGGTCACTGTAGCTCTGCAGTGAGTTTAGGAACGTAAGCCCTCCAACTTTGTTCTTTTTCAAGATTGTTTGGCTATTCAGAGTCCCTTGCATTGCTTTATGAATTTTAGGATCAGCTTGTCCATCTCTGGGAAAAAAACCAAAGGCAGTTGGAATTTTGATAGGGATGGCATCAAGTCTGTAGATCAATTCGAGAAGGGTTGCCATGGCATAAAGCTAAGTCTTCCAGTCCATTAACACAGATTTGGGTCTATTTGGGTCTTTTTTTCCTTTTCTTTAGGTCTTAATTTCTTTCAACAATGTTTTATAGTTTCCGACATGCCCATCTTACATGTCTTTTGTCAAATTTATTCCTCAGTATTTTGTTCTTTTTGATGCTATTGTAAATGGAACTATTTTCCTAATTTCATTTTTGTATTTCTCATTGCTAGTGTGCAGAAGTGCTCTATGATCTTGGTATATCACTCTGGCATCTTGCCACCTTGCTGAATTCGTTAGTTCTAATAGGTTTTTTTTGGTAGACTCCTTAAGATTTTCTGTATCCAAAATCATGTCATCTGCTAACGGTGATAAGTTTTACTTCTTCCTTTCTGGATGCCTTTTATTTCATTTTCTTGCCTAATTGCCCTGGCTACAGCCTCTAGTAATATATCTTTTAATCTGTGACATCTTTTTTTTTTAAATAATGCCATTTAGTTGTTGAAACAACGAGGTTATTTGTAGTATAGAAATGGCCACATTTTGAATTTGCCTGATTGCTTCCTTGTGGTATTTTGTTTAATTTGTCCCTCCCCCCTCCCTTGATTGGGCTGAGATTAAAATTCAATGAAAAACTGAGGGCCAACTCAATAAAGAACCATACAGTGAAGCTCAGATCTATACAGGAGCCATACTTTTGACTCTGCCCTAGATAAAGACTTTATCCCAGGGGGAGAGAAGGACGGGCCCTTTCTCTCCTGGGGAATAGGCTGTGGCTGTGTTCCCAAGAGCCCTAATGTGGGTGGGAGGACAGAGGACCGGGCAGCCCTCTGCTTGAGGCTGTGTTAGAGACCCAGCCTGGGGCTGAGAATCTTCGTTTCCCTGCAGCTGGAGCAATTCAAGAACAACAACATGGACGTAGGCTTCGGCTCGGCCACGCGGGCTCTGGAGCAAATCCTGGAGAAGACCAAAGCGAACATCAAGTGGGTGAATGAAAACAAGGAGGTGGTGCTCACGTGGTTCACAGAAAACAGCTCATAGTCCTTGCCTTAATCGTCACCTGGCCCCCATGCGAGATGCCTCTGGCTGTCTGCCCCTGTGGCCCACGGCAGCACCCCATTCCTGGAGCCTGAGGCAATGGTGTCCTCCCCTCAGGGACGAAATCTCTGGCCTACGTTTTCTCCACTGTGCCCATGGGGCCAATCCGGTTCCTGATGGCCAGACTGTCCAAGCACCTCCCAGCCCCTGCCCCTCATGCCACCCCCATCCCGGGCCTGGCATGGTGCCTGTCACCCAGGGCCCTGGGGCTGATCTCAGGGAAGCCCAGCTCTAGGGCCAGATGAGCAGAAGCCCTCGATGGACGATGGATGGCCTTGGCGGGGTAGCCCTGTGCCCTCTCTCACCTTCCCATAAAGACCCTGAACCTGAAGAATCAACAGGGCACAAGATCTATATTTTTTTTTCTAAGAGAAAATGTAAATAAAGGATTTCTAGGTCAATGTCTAGATTCATTACCAAACTAGAGCAGGAGTGGGTTTGCACAGCAGCCAGGAAGACTGGGAGGGAGGGAACCTGGGGTGTTTGGGACCCCCAGCGAGCACAGGAAAGGAGGAGTATCCAGAATGCCTGTGTGTCCTGTGGGGTCTGCCTGCAGCGCCCTTTCATCCATATTCCCCTGGCGGTTGGAGACCCCGGGTGCTGGGGAGCTACGAGGAGGCCAGGCAACACAGACCCAGCTCATGGTGGAGTGGGGAGAGCCGGGGCTTGGTGCCAGGCCCAGGGCAGTCCTGATGGTGGAGGGAGTGTTTTTGCAGAAAGCAGAAGTTTCCATAGTTCCAGATGCTTGGGGTCAGCTCCTGCCCTAACACGAGGGAAGGGAACAGGGTGCTGATTGGTCCCCTCTTCTTGTGTCTCAGCACACCTGGAACAGTGAGAGAGGGGCTCGGAGTGAGGGCAGCAAGCCCTGGGATCCAGGCCTGGTCTGACCCCTCACTGGCCAAGGCCCTGTCCCATCTCCTCTCCAGGATCCATGGTGGAAGGTGGGATATCAATTTGTAAAGTGGTTGTTTTCAAGAGTAGCATGCAGAAAAAGGCAGGTGCCACTCAGATCACCTGGGGCAGCCGGGGGTCAGTGCTATTCTGAGAAGGTCTGGGACCCACATGACTCCATAGCCCACATGAGACTTCTTGGCAAATGGAACCAGGTTGTTGGAAGCTCACCTCAGCCTCAGCCCCCACAAGGCCGTGCTGAGCACCCCAGGCTGGTGGAGGGAACATGGGAGGTGACAGACCACGGGGCTCCTTGGGGCTCTCCTCCAAGGGAGCCGCTGGGTCTGGAGTCCCGGAGACCAGAGGGGGCTGGTGTCAGATCACAGCTTGGCCAGTTTCTTGGCAAGTGACACAAACCCCTGGGCTTGGCTTCCTCATCTGCAGGATCAAGGTGATGGATCACAGGGTTGGGGTGTGGACCTAAGGAGATTCACGTAGGGGGCATCTGGTGCACTGCCCCCCCCACGCGGGAGGAGATTTGGGTGTTGTTAAGCTTAGTCCTGTCTCCTGGCCTGCCTGCTCTCCTCACAGCCTCTGTTCCCCCTTGGGAGAAGTGGGGGTGGGGCCGGAAGGCTCCTCAGCCCGCCACTGCAGTCCCTACATCAAAGGTGGGGCGGGCCAAGGGGTGAGACCATCCCCGGTGATGGGGTGGGGTCTCTCCACCAATCAGGAGGCTTCCCTCAGCCCAGCCCCTCTGGGCCAGCCCTTCCTGTCGCCAGTGCCCAGCAGCCCTGGCTGGCACTTAACCTTCTGGGGATCAGAGGGCAGGCCCCCTCAGGAGGTCCCGCGGGGGGAGGGGCCAGCCCCGCCAGGGTCCCTGGGAGAGAGCTGGCCTCCCGGGAGAAGAGTCTGAGGGGATCCTAGTCTCTGTGCCTGGCGCTGGGCGAAGTGTTGATGCGCATTATCTCATTGGGTCTCAACAGTCCCAGGAGATAAGGATTGTTTTTATCTCAGTTTTGCAGATAAGGAAACTGAGGCGCAGGGAGGCTAAGTCAGTAGGGCTAGAACGAGATGCAGGCTCCCCAGAGTGGAAGGCCTCCTCCATCTGGAGCTGGGGCAAGGTGTGTGGCTTCCACACGTTGTGTGCTCGCACCACTGGACGCTCACAAGGCTGGCGTACGGAATGCCCTGTGTGTCAGGTCCCTGGGAATACCGGGAGGGCACCCAGAGCCAGAGACCGGGTGGCAGAGCCTCGCTCCAGGTCGCACACAGAGCCGGGCGGACTAGAACTCGGGCTGCTCATTCTGTGCCCAGCACTCTGCGGCAGGTTGACCCCTCAGGGGCTAGCGGGGGTGGGGGGTGGGGGGAAGCAGGCCCTGGGGTTGGGCAAGAAGTGGGGGGTGGTGTGGCCCCATTCAACAATTACTAAGTGCCAAGCCTAAGAACCCTGAAGGATAGGGTCTGTTACTGTCCCCATTTCACAGCCAAGAAAACTGAGGTTCAAGGAGGTTTCATAGTTGGCCCAGCTATACAGTGAGCGAGAGCTGAGTGGAACGTGCACCCAGGTCAGTCATGCCCTATATCCCTCTCCTCGCTGTATATAATCTTGTGTGAGGTTTTCTTATCCTTCAGCGTGGCTGGCAGCCCCTAGGGACAGGAGGCCCTGGGGTAAGATCCCGAACCCTAGAAGGCTGGGGAAGAAGCCACTTCAGTGGGCACCTAAGCCAGTTCCTCTTTTGGGAGATGGGGAAACTGAGGCACAGAGAGGGAGTGACTTGCCTGATGTCATCGGGCGCAGCAGCGGGTCGGATGGCTGGCCCTGCGTGTGGCTGAGTGCTCAGGCAGCTTGTGCTCTGGCCTTCCTCCCCCTCCTTCTCCTGCCCTGCCCTGTGACAGCGGCATTGCTGCCAAGCAGCCGAAGGGACCACCTGTGCCTCTGACCGACTCATTCCGCGTTCCCTGCCTTTAGTGCCTCCGCAGCACCCGAGAAAGAGGCCATACAGGATCCCCACAACTTTGTCTATGAGCTCCTTTTCCCACTCTATTCATCACCTCTGTCAGCTCTGGACACGCTGTTTCTTCTGCCTGGGTCACTCTCCACTCGCCCCTCTTGGCAAACATCCTTCAGTACCCACCCCCGACATCCTGCAGTTCTCCCCTAACCAGGTCAGTATATACAGAATGAAGTCACCACCACCGTCGGCTCCCAAGCCCATGGTGGCCATTGTTAACGGATCGCGGGTGGCGTTCTTTCCTCCAGATTCTAGAGGTACCTTACTCTTACTCAAGGCAGCATAAATCAATGCAGCAGCATTAATGTGGATCGGGTAACTCAAGAAAGTGTTGTCAGCCCCACCTCCCACCAGGCTGTCACATCCCCTCTGGTCCCTAAGTACCTTATATAAACTCCCATCCTCTACCCGGGCTTTAACCACTTACTTTCCTCTAATTCTCCCTGCTAGCTGGGGAGGGTTTTCTCTCTGGCATTATGGGTATTATGGGCTGAACTCTGTTCCCCCAACATCCATGGTGAATTTCTAACCCCCAGGACCTCAGAACGTGAATGTGTTCAGAGATGGCACTTCTAAAGAGGTAATGAACGTAAAAGGTCCCATGGGAGGGGTCCGTAATCCAGTATGACTGGGAGTCTTACCAGCAGTGAGTAAGCCAGGCGCACAGAGCGCGGCGTAAGGAAGTGAGGACACAGAGAGAAGGCGGCCTTCCGCAAGCCAGGGGGAGAGGCTGCAGAAACTAAACCGGCTGACACTGATCTTGGACTCTAGCCTCCTGAACTGTGAGAAAATTGTATTTCTGTTCTCCAAGCCGCCTGATGTGTGCTCTTTTCTTACGGTAGCCCTAGAAACAAATAACGCTGGGCCTCACTTGTGGAAGCGAACCACCACGCATCCTTCAAGAACACTTTCCCGTAATTGTGAAAGAGCCCTGCGGGTCAGCGGGACTGCAGGCAGAGGAAAGGACGAGGTAGTGGTGCTGGGTCGGAGGCGAGCGCGCAGGCCCAAACGTTAACCCCCACCTGTGCCACCTCGCACGGCAGGCCAAGTGGAGCCCCTGCAGATGAAGACGTGTCACAGTGGCACGGGAGGGCACACACCAACCTCAGGAGGCCTAGACCCGGGGCCGGGAAGAGCAGCAGGACGGTTCCCTGCAGGAGGGTACATTCATCCTTCTCCAGAGGCAATAAAAACCCAGGTTGATAGAAGAAAAACAGACCAAACCAACGTTTTTGTTGTTTTTTAAAGAAGTACAAAAATCGAAGCGTACAGGCTTCTCTCCCCTTCCCCCCACCCAGAACCCACTCTCCCAGCAGTCCCAGCCTGGCCAACTCTGTGGTCAAGCAGCCATCACCTTGCCGCAGCTCAGCCAGTGCTCTGCAGAGCACTGGTCATTCTGGGGGGTGTCTCGGAGTGGAGGCCACTCCCCCAGCCCTGACTCCAGCCAGGGAGGCCACCCACTCTGTTTCCGACACTGCCTCTCCGTGAAAGACATCACTTGGAAAAGAGATCCTTGGCTTAAAAATAGCTTGAAGACCACAGCAAGTAGCAAACGAGGAGGACACTCCACACCAGAGGCCTGATTCCTGGCTCACAAGGGGACAGGCAAGGCTATTAGTAGAAGATGCCCAGGTGGGCCGCCTCCAAATCTTCTTGCCAAAGTTCAGGGCAGCCACTAAGCTGCAGGCCTGAACTCTGGGAGGGGCTTTCGTCACTGAGCTGGAAGGCAGGGCCTGGTCCCTGGTCCTCTGAGCTGGGGAGCACCTCTGCACTATGGTTCCAGCATCCCCACTGGGTCTGAGGCTGGAGTCTCTGGCATGCTGGGCGGGACAGGAGGGGTGGGGTTTCTGGCAACAGACAGGACTCTGGAGACAAAGAGATTCCCTGCAAGAGAGACAAAAGCAGCTGGTTAGTGGGCCACTGCCTGATGCCCTGAGACCTTGAACCTGGACGCTTCCTGGAGCATGACTGGCAGCTTCTGGACAGTCCTGGGCACCATGGATGCAGTGAAGCTAAGTGGTGAACACTTGCTCTGGAGATACACTCCGGGGGTTCAAATCCCACCTCTGCTACTAACTAGTTTTAAGAACTCAACCTCTTTTATTTGGTTTTCTCATCTGTAAAATGGGGCTGATGATAGCAGTACCTACTCCATAGAGTTGCTGGAGGACTGGCTGAGTTAATACATGATCAGTGCCAAGAACGGTGTTGGGCCAACAGTGAGCAAGCAGTAAATTTTGGTTACGGATATGCTCTTATGGACCATGATTCATTCACTCATGGGCCTCATGAACAAATGAAGTTTAAAGGAAACAGGAAGGTCACCAGCTCCAAGCCCGTCTACTCTGGAAGTCCCCACCCCTGGGGCTGGCCAGTCTCCCTCCCCCCAAACCTTAATGGAGCACTTGGAGCAAATTCCCTGCCAGTGGCTCTTGGTACCTTTCATCTTGCCTCTGGAGCAAGTCTGAGGATTCCCCCTCTTTAACGTGGCTTCGAAGACTTCTAAGTAGAGGTGGTGGTGGCCTTAATGACCTGGGACCGAACCTCTTTCCCCAAGGAGGTTAGGCTCCTCTCCATACTCCCTTCAGCTTCTCTCTACCCCTAACTGGGTTGGATTAGATAAACCGTGATCTAAAAAGCATGAGATTCTCTGCAGACTCGACCCTACCCACTCGCTCCATTTCCGAATGAACGTGGGGACCACCCCGAGGGAAGTGAATTGCACAGGACTGCGTGCATACCTGGTATACTACAGCCAGCTCCGGGGTCGCGGGGGGCGGCGTCCAGGGTATGGCCTGGTTCCTAGGTTCTGGGGACGTCCGCATTCCGGAACAGGCCTGCGGCGGTGTCCAAAGGGCCGTCTCGGGGGCTCTCCCTTGGGAGAGCTGCGGGGGCGACGGCATCCCAGGGCAGTAAGGGGGTGTAACCCAGGGATTCATGTCGGGGACCCTGCTCCCCAGGCGCTCGGGCGCCGCTAGGGCTGCGGGACAGGCCGGCGGAGACCCCCACGACGCGGCAGCGCCTCCGGCGGAATCCAGGCCGGGGGCGCGCACCTGCACCTGCGTCTGCGTTTGCGCCTGCGCGGACCCGCCGTCGGGGCAGAGCAGGCAGCCCCGAGACACTGCCCCGTCGCTGCGCCGCCGTCGCCGCCGCTGCAGGCTCTCCTCGCTGAGGCCCAGCACGGCCGACAGGTGGCCGATGTAGCGGATGGCCAGGCGCAGCGTCTCGATCTTGGTGAGGCTCTGGCCGGCGGGCGCCACGGACGGCGGCAGAAAGCGGCGCAGCTCGTGCAGGGCGCGGGCGAGCGTGCGCATGCGCAACTTCTCGCGCTCGCTGGCGCTCTGCCGCTGTCCGCCGGCTGGGCCGCTGCGGCCCCTTCCCGGCGCCGTCGGGACGGCCTCTGCGGCGCGGGCGCTGCGGGCCGGGAGCGCGGGCAGCGAGGGGCCGCGGGCGCCGTCGCAGGGGCAAGAGCCCGACGAGTCCGATGAGGAGGAGGCCGGGGACGTGGAGTCCGGGTGGCTGGCCCAGCCCCAGCCCTGGGGCAAGATCCAGTGGTCGTGGCCCAGGAGGCTGTGCAGAGGAGGGGACTGGGCCATCGCCGGGGCTGCTGCGGGCTCTGGGAGGCTGGGCTGGCCACCTCCAGGCCTGAGCTTTTATCTGGACCAAAGGTGAGAGGTGGCCCCCTGCCAGGTTACAGAGAGGTGTCAAAACCCACAGAGCCCAGGGAAGGCCTGGGCAGGGGGGCCTTGGGAAAGCGGGCCCATTTGCGGAGGTGTGGATTCTGACTCCTCGGGGGCTCTAATGGAGGCCCCTGCAGCCCGGGAAGTGTGGGAGGGACAATTCGCATCTGGATGGAGCTGCTAAGCTTCTCACCGAGTTCCCACCCACCCGGACTCGTGGCATGGTGAGTGCCCAGGAGCCCGACAGTGGTGGGCAGTGCCATCGCCTGAGGGATAGCCTTCCCTCATGTGAAGAGTGGACCCATGCAAAGAGTGGCCGCCTCTCTCATCACCGGCACCCCTCCCCCCGAGGTGGGAGGAACTTTGCCCAGAACTTCCGCTCACTGTCTGCAGGTGTGCTGGAGAAGTCGGCAAGACAAGCCCTGAGGGATTTGCCCACAGCGCTGTGGGGTGGGGTGGAAGTAGGGGGACATACAGGTGCATCCTTCCTGGGTTGCTCCTGGCACCCATGCTTGCTGGTTTGCTGAATGACATGAGGAAAGTCATCTCACTACCCACAGATAGTTTCCATCCCTGAAAAATAGAGCAGCCTGGAGAAGAGGGATAGGGAGCAGTGGGTGATGAAAATGGGGAAAGGTGAGCCCCCAAGCAGGCCTGAGTCTATTTGCTGTGTGACCTGGGGCAAGTCACTTAACTCCTCTGAGACTCAAGTTTCCTTCAATCCCATAGCAATAATAATCCAAAGTACCCACCACCTGGGATGGCTGCTGGTACTAAGTGGAGCCATCCGTGGAACCATTCAGTTTGGGCCTGGCAGGTGAGCTAAATGGTTGCTGCTATCATTTCATAAGGAAGGTACTGACATTTCAAGATGCTGTAGGCATTACTCATTTAGTTCGTATTTATTTAGCGGCTGTAAAGTTCAGGCACACCAGCGAGAACAAGTTAGTTGTGGTCTCGGCTCTCATGACATTTCAGGTTTGTGCTGAGAGACAAGTAAACAGGCCATTATACATTTAGTAGCTCCACCACTAACTGGCTGTGTGCCCTTGGGCAGGGCCCTTAACCTGTCTGAGGCTGAGCTTGTGCTCTATAAAACAAGAATAATGATTATAATATCTATTCGTGGGACTGTTATTATAGTCTCATAGTATAAACTTGGAGATAGTAAAGCTCTTCTCAGCAGTGATTACAGTTTAAAGGAGGCATCGGTGTCCTTTGTGATCTTCGAAGAAAGGGCTGAACTCTGAAGCTAAGGGCCACATGAGGGCCACGGGCTGTAGAGCTCTGGCCCCAGAGCTGGGGAGGTCACTGCTGGGCCTTGAACCGTGAGTAGGACTTGGTTAAGGAGAGAGGCATGTAGGGAGCATTCTGGCTGTGGGAACTGCTTAAGCAAAGGCCTGACAGTGGGACATGCTAAGGGGCTTCCGGAACAGTGTGTGGGGGTGCTGTTGTGGAAAGCTGGGGCAGAGCTTGAAAAGGGCCAGGCTAAGAAGTTGGATTGCCAGATGGACCTTGGAGCAGAAGTGTGACGTGGGGGGAAAAAAAAAGAGCAATCAGTAACGAAAGGTCAACATGATGATGTTTCTGGGATAGATTGGCCTGTATCAGCTTGAAGTGATAAATAATGGCCTTGTAGTACTTGTGGCTCTTCCTAAAAATAAACATTTAGTTACACAAATTACATAACTAATACATTCTCTTTGGCAGCAATGGGAGCATTTCAAGTAAACCTGGGGTCCCTGAAACCCCTCAGCAAAGGTAGCAGCCCTCAGGTTGTCATGTGCCCCTCCAGACTTAGCCACACGTCCACAGGGACGTATGTAAATGAGGTAACACTGCAGCCTATTTGTAAGTTGCTTTTTTTTTCTTAAGGTTTTATTTATGTGAGAGAGCACGAAAGCGCACGGTGCGGGAGGGGGGCAGAGGCAGAGGGAGAAGCAGACTCCCCGCTAAGCAGGGAGCCTGATGGAGGTGTTGGGGGGAGGCAGAGGGAGAATCCCAAGCAGGCTCCACGCCCAGCACCAAGCCTGACAAGAGGCTCGATCTCACGACCCTGAGATCATGACCTGAGCCGAAGTCAAGAGTTGGACGCTTAGCTGACTGAGCCACCCGGGTGCCTTGTCACTAGGTCTCTTTAATTCAGCAGTGTGTCTTAGAGCACGCCCCATCAGGAGACACTTAGCTGACTCGTAGAGGGTCATAGGTGATGTAAATGGATGAACGTTTAAACGTTATACAAACATTAGAGCAGATCGTGTTAACTGGAAAAAAGTGGCAGGAGGTGCAGACAAACCTTCAATGAGGAGATGACATCACTTTCTGCTCAGTACTTATTTTTTAAAATATCAGAGAAAATATGCCCCAAGTCACCAGTCTAACGTGATGATGAAGGAATAATTGGCATTGAACAACGTCGGTCAGGGCAACCCCTGTTTAGTTTACCCGAGCTGCCGTGAATAAGGAGGGGGAGTTTCTGATGTGTCCACGGCACAAAAAGAAGGTGACTCACTTAACGGTGGCCTTGAATCCAAATAAGCTTTCTCTGGAAAGAAACAGGCAGTTATGTAGTATTTCGTGACTTAAAAGGATTTAAACCAAGTCAAAACAAAACAAACCCAACTTTTTCCTAAGGGCAGTGAGGACTTGGAAAACAGTCGATCCTACACTCTTTAGGTTGAACTCGTGGCTGTACTGTCTCAGAATTGATTTACATGTAACTGACAGTGGTAAGCAAAAATCCGTCAGGTTTCTTGTATGTTTCTTGATCTGGATTCTGAAGTTTCAGATTAATGTGCTGTTGATACTGAGTGTTCTGACTCACCCCTATAGTATTTTCTAGCACTTTCCTGATGCATCTTTAGTCTGTGTTTAGTTTTTGCCAAATGGCATTGCCTTGTGCACAGGAGGTAGACCTGGAGAGGTGGAATGGCCTCACGATCTCCAGGAAGGGTCCAAAAATTCAGAATTATCCTTAGAGCCAGCCTGGAGGGATTTCCTGTGAAAGGATTTGGTGAATAATGGGAATCCCCCTCCAGCACAGGGCCCTGCTTACTCTCCTTTCCTCTCTAGGATAGCCTGGCCTCCTCTCTTGGTTTCGGCTAGCCCCAGAGCCCAGGTCTCAGACTGACTGGGATGCCAGAGCATGAGTTCTGGAAGGTGGGGCCCTGGCTCTTCGCCAGGCCCTTCAGCCAGGTTCTGGAAGCACAGGGACACACTGTCTGCCAGCCCCATTCACCTGGGGGGGGGATCCCAAAGTGAATCCCCACACTGGGCCTCCACTTAGCACAGGGAGGTGGTGTCACTGGATGGTGAGGAGGCTGGGCCATGGAATGGGACTGACCTGGGTTTAGAGTCCCAGCTCCACCCCTCATGAGCCATGAGAAACTGGACAACTTACTCAGCATCTGTTTTCTCATCTGTGAAGTGGGGGATTCTGATTTCCAGGGTGATTGTTGGAATACGTAAAGATGGTGCATGGCATAGTGCTTAGCATAGGCTTAGAGCCTGCGTTTGTAAGTCTTGCTTACAGCGAGTTCAGGGGCAGCAGAATGAAGTAGGTAAAGGACTAGGTTGGGGGGAAAGGGGGCTGGTATCTTTTCATCTTGGCCCTTGAAGAAGGTGATTCCTTCCATTCCTGAGACTCCAGCAGCAGGCCTGGCACATCCCGCCCTATCCCCCTCCTCCACCTTTTCCTCCGTGGACCCAGCATGGGGGTCATCCTCAGCAGGGCGCTCCAGCCCCTGGCCTGTGGCAGCGGTCACCACAGCTACAACGCAGAGGGAACAGGAGAGCCCAGATGCCTAGAGCCGGAGCCAGAGCCCACCAGCCCAGCCAAGGCTAGGAAATGGAGGGTCTGAACCTGCTTCTCCTGGCAGGCTGGGTCCTGGCCCAGGTGCTTGTCCAGCTTGCTCTGGGACCCTCAAGCATTCCTCCCTCTATGTGGGAACGAGCCCCAGGTGCTTGGTGAACAAGCTGGGCTCTCCTCTCTTCCTCATCTGACTCTCCTGTTAAAAGGAGGGACAGCCACAGCTGTATGCTGTTAGATAAGGTGATTAACTTCTGGGCCTCAGCAGGCCACTGGCACCGGGTTCACCCCCTGCTTCCTGTGATGGGAGGAGGTGGTGGTTCAGTCAGGGAAACAGGGTCAGTGGAATGTTCACGAGTCTGGCAGACCCTTCTAGTTGCGCACACACACAGCATCTGTGACAGCCTTTATTCTTACATCTTTTTTGATAACAGGACTGTGTTTTGTGGGTGGCAATAGGCCCAGCTAGAAAACATTTCCCAGCCTCTTTTGCTCATGGAATGGCCAATGAGATGTTAGCAGAAATATTGGTTGGGGCTTCTAGGAAAGCTCTTTAAAGCAGAGAGGTACACTCCCGTGTTTCTATCCCCTTTTATGTTCTTCCCAGGAAATGTGATGGCTGGAGCTTCAGCAACCATTTGGTGACACTGAAGCCATCCCAAGGACAGAAGTCATCCACTAGGGATGATGGAGCAGACAGAAGCCTGTGGCATTGGCGACAGCAAGGAAGCACCATACTGGCCCAGGACTGTCTGTCCCTGAGTTTCTTTAATGTGAGAGAAAACAAATCACCAGTTTGTCTAAGTCATTGACATTTGGGTGTGTATGAACAGCCACATGTAATTCCTGTCCACATAATAAAGAAGTGCCAGGGTATCCTTGTCAACAAATAGGGCCATGTGAGCTGGGTGACAGGTACGTGAGTTCGTAACAGATCAGTGTTCCCACGGATGCCCAGATGGGTGTTCACCTGCAGGAAGGTGTCCTGCGATGGTGGTGCCTCCAGCTCTATTCCCAGCCTCACCAGGGGCATCGTTACGATCTTGAATGGAGATATGAATTGATCCAATTTGGGGTAGGGTCCAAATGCAGCAAATGAATTGGGTAACAGCCAGGATCTAAAGAGAGGCTGACGGGCTGGAACAGCCTACCAGATCTAATAAGGTGGGATCAACAGAGCTCCACGTGTCCTCCCTTTTAGTTTGGGCTCAGGTGGCAGGTAACCAGCAGCACGCGTGGAAAACAAAGGTGATCCCACTGGTGAGAAATGGGGGGGAAAGGGGGTCTTCCACCAAGGAGGTGACAGTCTCTTATTCCCTCTGCAGGATGGGTCATTGCCAGAGTAAGTGGTCAAATGTGGGGGCCACCATTCATGATGGAAGGAAACAGGCCCTAGCCAAGGAGAGCAAGGTAAGTGACAGGGCTTCAAGCCAGGTCACCAGAGAAATAGTCAAAGGACTCGGGGATGTTTTGTGCACAAAACAAAAACTTCGGGATCTGATGGTTGTCTCCAGGTGCCTAGAAGAGAATACTCCAGGGAGACTGAAGAACTTCCTGATATTGGAAGGGCTGTCTTATGAGGGAGTGAATGGTCTGTTTGTGGAGGTGATCAAGAAGCGGCAAACGAGTACACACTAGGCACAGGCAGGAGCTGGCCCCATAAAACGAGGGGGTTGGACGTGAGGACCCCTGAGGTACCTTCAGAGCCAGGCCAAGAATCAGGGAGAGGATGGGGCAGCCGCCTCCAGGCTCTGGGCAGTGTCAGTGCGAGGAGCCACGGGGCCCCTTCAGGCCGTCTTGGGCTGGGCTGGGGTGCACAACGAGGCCTCCCAGGTGCCTCAGCACCCCTGACACTCTCACCCCTGTTCTCTGTACCTGAAGCCCTGGCTCAGCTGGCCTCCTCGTGTGTAGGCTGGAACCATAAGGTGACCACGACCCTTGCCTCAGCTTGCCAGTGTGGCCCCAGTCAGCTGACGGTGATCCTTTCATCCAGGTGAGGAAACTCATCCTCCCCTAGCGACTGCCCCGGACTTTGTCCCAGGCCGGCAGTCAGATGAGAAAGGCCGAGCCCCAGGTTGGACCCTGAGCGTGCTCAGTCAGCTCTGGCCCTGCGAGAGGCTGTGGCAGGCCGGTGACGGGGCCCATCCTGCTCTTGGTGACTCAGCATAGGCCCCAGCCCCGCTCCTGGAAGCCTCCACCCGCTCTTTCTCCCTGGGCAGGCAGTGCAGGGCCCCTGGGAGCAGGCCCAAGGACCTGGAGGCAGGTGAAGGCCTGGCCTCTGCCCTCTAGGTCTTCTTTGCCTCCCTCCCCCTTGGGTGCCTTCCAGGCCCTGGGGGTGGTCAGGCTGTGGGAACACGGGAGGGAAGGAGAGGCTGGGCACACGGGGGCTACAGCAGCTGTGTGGTATTCTCATTACCAGGGAGCAGCAAGGGCCAGCCCAGCCTCCGCCTTGGCCACTGTGGCTGCCTTCACACCTCCTCTCTGCCTGTTGACACAAGGCCACCTCCCCCAGGGCAGAAGGTGTCGACTTGGGAACGAGGGTGTTCGGGGGCCTCCAAAACAGTCCAGCAGCAGGTCCTCTCAGAAACCCCAGAAAGTTTCTCTGGGGTGGGGGTGGGAGGCTGCAGGTCCCCACCCTGGGAGGCCCAGGGAAGAGGTAGGGCCTGTGTCCTGGGGGTTTGGCGTGGGGGAGGGGGGAGTGAGGGAGGACAGGAGTTCCGAATCCACCGGCCCGTTAGGCCCCTCTCCTGGCTCTGGGGGCTGGTGCATAACAAGGCCCTGCCCAGCAGAGTGCCATCAGTGTCACCAGGAGGCCCAGAGACTGAAGCCAACAGGGCAAGGTCAGTCTGACAGGGCCTCACGACCGCCCGGTCTTCTGAGCACTTCTAGACGGCACAGTTGCCCGACACTGTGCCTGCAGGAACCTCGTCAGTGCTCAGACCCCATGACTTCAAGCCCGTGGTTCTCCCCGTGCTTAGATGGGCCAGGCCCAGGGAAATCAGTTCCTTGGCCTTCATTCCCCAGAGTCAGGATTCAGACCCACGGAGGCCAGGCATCACACCATGGGGAAACTTGTCCCAGGCCGAGGGGAGGCTCCAGGGAGGGCCGAGCCTCTGGGAATTCAGAACTTGGAGGAGGGGAAAGACAGCTTCTGCGTCTGCGGTGACCTGGTGTACGGGGAGCCCAGGGCCACAGAGAGGCACTACCCAGCCAAGTGATCTGGGCTGGTCCCGGGGTTGGGGGGGACCCGGAGTTGTGGGTATTCTCCAAGCGGAGGTGCGGCCGTCCTGGCAGAGGGACAAGGTGGGAGCCCACATCTGGGAGCCCGAAGCCCAGCACCGGTCTGGGCAGTGCAGGTGGGCCGGGAGCCGTGGGAGAGGCTGTGGTCTAGCGAGCGGTTGGAGGCGGGGTTGGAAAGGCTACTGAGTGGGAAGTTTGGACTGTCAGGGAGGGAGGCAATGAGAACCACAGACATCCTGAGGAAGGAGAGGGTGGGAAGGTGAGGAGCTGGAGGCGGGAAGACCGCAGTCACACGGGTGAGGGCTGACCGGGGCAGGGGCTGGGCGTGGGCCAAGGAGCCCATGGCTGAGAATGTGGACAACAGCAGGAAGGCCATGGCCCCTGAGGGCTGGGAGAGGCACAGGCATCTGGGGAGCTGCCCAGCAGGCCAGGGCTGCAGAGGTGGACCCGCTGCTCTTCCTCGAACAAGAAGGCTGGGCCAGGGAGCCTGGGCAGAGGCCCCAGGACTGCCTGGTCCAGCTCCCAGGGCAACAAGGCCCAGTGGAGGGGGCTCAGGCCTAGGGCCAGCCATGCCTGGGCTCCATCCTGTGAGCCTCAGTCTCCTCGTCTATGAAATGGGTGTCCTTGCTGGGAGGATTAGCTGGAGCGTCATGGGTTCGGCATGCGGGACTCCAGAAGTTCTGCCTGCCTGCCTGCCTGCTGGAGAGAAGTGACCACCTGCGGTCCTGCAGCTCTCAGGAAGGACAGGGGGGGAGAGCGAGTGGCGCGCACTCCCGCAGCCCAGGCTCTGGGAGAGAAGACCCAGCCTCCTGGCCCCAGAAGCCACAAGGGGGCTTAGTTTTGTATACTGCATTTAAAAAATGTAAAATATATATAACAAAATTTGCCATCTTAACCGTTTTTGAGTGGTGTTAATTATATCCGCAGTGTTCTGCAGCTATCACTTCTTTCCATAGCTTTCCATCACCTTGAGTAAAAGCGCTGTATCCATTAAGCAATAACTCCCTTTACCCCCAGCCCCTGGTAACCTCTCAGCCGTGTCCTGTCTCTACGAATCTGGCTGTTCTGGGTGCCTCGTGGCGGTGGGATCATACGGTGCGCGCTCTTGGTGTATGGCTTACTTCGTAATGTCCTCAAGGTTCGTCCACGGTGTGTCATGCGTCCCGGCTTCAGTCCTTTCTGTGGCTGATAAATATTCCGGTGTACATATAGACCACATTCCGCTTGTCCATTCATCTGTTGCCGGACATGCGGGTTGTTTCCACCTTTTGGCCGTTGTCCCTAATGCTCCTACACAAGTTGGCGTGCAAATCTCTGTTCTCGTCCCTGCTTTCAAGTTCTTTGGGTATGAAAAAAGCATGTTGTTTTGTGACCAACTTTTCTCGCTAATGTATTAACATTCTCCATATCAGTAGATGTATTTTTTTTTTTTTTAGATTTTACTTATATATTTGAGAGAGAGCGTGTGTGTGTGAGTGAGGTGGGGGGAGGAGCAGAGGGGGAGAGAGAATCTCCAGCAGACCCCCACTGAGCGTGGAGCCTGACGCGGGGCTCAGTCTCTCAACCCTGAGATCACGACCTGAGCTGAAATCAAGAGTCAGACACTCAGCCGACTGAGCCGCCCGGGCCGCCCCATCAGTAGCTGTACTTGTGCGATGCAGTGTTTAGGGCATGTCTGGTTCTCCGTGATGTGGTGGCAGTTTGGGTAACACGTTCTCTAGTACACACTCAGGTGCCTTTTGGCTTTCCACATAGTGACATCCTTACACCTAGATATTAAAAATTGTTTTTAATCTGCACAGGTAATATATGATGTAAACTCCTCGTGAAGAATTTAAGCACTACAGGTGAGATGCTTACTTTAATAGTCTCCCTTGGGGGCGCCTGGGAGGCTCAGTCGCTAAGCGTCTGCCTTCAGTTCAGGTCATGATCCGGGGGTCCTGGGATCGAGCCCCGCATCAGGCTCCCTACTCAGGGGAGAGCCTGCTTCTCCCTCTCCCTCTGCCCCTCCCTTCACTCGTGTGTGCGCTCTTTCTCGCTTTCTCTCTCTTTCTCGCTCTCTCTCAAATAAATGAATAAAATCTTTTAAAAAAGTCTCCCTTGACACCTCCCAGAACCCAGACCTGCCCCCCCACCACACGTACACACCAAGTAAGTCATGGGACGTTGTTAGAGATGGGGTGGGTGCCCCGAGACCCTTTCTGCACACGTACACGTTCGTACAGTGGACCCTCCTAACACGTGTGGTACCACTGGATGCCCTTCTGTGTGGGGGTTGCGTTTTCCATCTGTGTTCTCTTTCGTGTGTGCGTCTGTCAGTGGAGTGCTGTTGAACGGGCTTTTCCGCAGCTCGGCTCTGCCACTCCCCAGTACGTCTTCACGTGGACCTTTGATCTTTTCTAACCATTATGAATTCCCATCAGGGGAACTGCAGGCAGGGGGCGGCGGAGGCTGTTCTGAAGTTGCAGGCCGGCCTTGGGGAGCCCTGGAGGTGGGCTGTCGAGGCTCACCTGGTTTGGGGTGCCCAGCTATCCTGGCCGCCTCTGCCACTGTGCTGGGCGCTGCGTGTGCACTCCCAGGGCCGGGGGCTGGGCGTGATCTCCAAGGGTGAAGAAACTCGCTCGGCTCAGGCCAGGGGCTGGATCTTGGATTTCTCTTGGTGGGGGAGCCTCCAGAACTGAGGGTTCATCCTTTCACAAATAACCAGTACTGACCCTGGGTGATTTCGTATCTGCTCAGTTTAAGCTCTGTCCCCTCCCCCAGCTGTTCTCCATTGTGTCCGGGGACATCCCTGTCCCCCAGCCTCTGGCCAAGAATCCTCTTCCCAAAGGCTTCTCACTCCCCCACGTCCGGGGCAGGTATTCCAGCTCAGTCCTAGGAGCCCCCACTCTGCTTTTTATTGGGCCTGAAGTCAGATACCTCTGGGAGTGCCCTCCCTCCCCTGCTTTCTCTGCCCTTGGAGTTGACTGAAGGCCCTAGCCACCCAGTGACCTGGCAGGTGCCTCGTCACTGTCCTGGCACCTCACCGTGCTGTTGTGAGCAGTCAGCAAGGGTAGGGGTGGTGTTACAGGGAGCTCGCAAGCCGTGCATCCTGCCTGGAGGAAGCTCCATCTTGTGCTTTCTGCAGGGGCTGGTGTCCTAAGTCGGCCGCTGTAGTTCCGTACTGCAGACTTGGGAAGGGCACAGAGCCCAAGGCATCCCCTGTCAAGTTTCTGTCAACTTGGGGTCTTTTTTCAACCTTGGCTCCCAGGAGTGTATAGGGAAGGTCAGGGGACCGGGCAGCCCTGCTTGGGCCCTGCCCTCCTGCCCCCTCCTCCTCATTTCCCTGGGCTCTAGCTTGCGCTGCCTCTCTGCACACAGATGTGTGTTTTTCCCAGTGGACAGACGAGCCCACAGGGCTCCAGAGAGGGCAAGCCCGTCTGGGAGTCACAGCCCATCACCCTGGCACTGAACTGGCTTCACCCACTTGTTTTTTTTTTTTTTTTTTTAAAGAAACGAGGCTCATTTTGTGTTGTTTTAGGAGTCAGTGGAGTCCAGTAATGGGCCCCAGGGGCGAAGGTCGGCCCCTGGTAAGGCAAGTCCAGGAGGAGGCCCCGCCTGCCCTCTGACAGCCCTGGGGCTCAGAACAGGTGGTGAGCTTGGCATGGTTTGCTACTGGGTGGCAGGCCCGGCTAGCGTGGGAATGTGGAAAAGTGAGTCTGTGCCCCCTCTGCGGTCCCCGAGTTTACACAGGCACAGCAGCCAGACAGGGCCAACCCTCGGTGAGTCAGGAATCGTGCCTGCGCAGGGAGAGGCAGCAGTCTGCATGCATGAAAGGTAAACTGAAAGAGGTGGCCACACTCCCCAAGCTATGAGAAAACACGGGGAGGCAGGTCGGGCAGGCTTTACCCCCTCCCTGAACATAAGCCTCTGTGCCACAGCCCGCACCTGGCAGCGTGCAACAGGGAGAGTCCAGAAGGAGACTTCCCATAGCCCTCCAGCAGGCGAGGATGGGGTCAGTGGGAGCAAGGGTTGACGTTGTGTGGCTTCAGCCACTTCTTAAGCTGGCCCCTGCACCTCCGGTTCCTGGTACCTACCACCCCACCCCGCCCTGGCCCTGGCCCCAGAACAAAGGCCCGGGACCTGTTGGAGGTAGGTGTGCTCTGCTCAGATCGCCGAACCCCAGGTGGCTGGGCAGTGCCCTCTGCTGGTGGTGGCTGGGAATTCGAGGACATTGGTCCACACTGGCTGACCCAGGGGTCAGCCCTCTGGCCTGAGATGGGAACCTTCCAACCAAGGCATGCAGTCTCCAAAAACATCTCAGCAGACAGCCAGGAGTTCTGGGTTCCATTTTACAGTCGGAGAAACCAAGGTGCCATGTGACAGGTTCCCCCTCATTCACATGTCTGCATCTCAGCTTTGGGCTGGTTCAGCTCCTTAACCCCTTTATGCCTTGGTTTCCGCACATGACACTATAAAGCTTAGATCTTCCTCTGCTTACCCAGATGAAGCAAAGGAGCGTAAATGCGACTCCCGTAAGAGAGAGGCGCTCTCTGCCTTCTCAGCCCCGCTCCCAGAACTGCAGAGAGTCTGCATTTCCCCTGGAGCCTTTCCTGGAATCCGCCAAATCTCTCTCCTTTCTTCCCACCCCCTCCCTGCTCATCACCCCTCGGCTCCTGTGACTTCCACTGGCTGCGCCTCCAGCTGATCCAGGACTAAGTTAATCAGATTACCTTGGGTCCAGAATAATCTATTCCATATGGCTTGCCAACTCGGAGGCTCCGGGAGCTGAAGGTGTGAGGAAAGGGGGTGATCTTAGTTGGAAGGGGCTCCCTGGGAGCCTCGGGGGCCTCAGCTGGGAAGCTGCTGTGGAAGGAGGGAGGTGGAGGAGAAGTCGGGGGGCCTTCCCGCTGAGACCCCTGACTGCCCTGGGGCTCTAGGCGGCCGCTGCCTCATCCATCGGTGACCCACGGGGGCTTAGGATCCATGCTGGGGGGCTGGGCACTCCAAGTGCTTTTTACACTCTCCGGATTGGGGGGTGGCCTCTGTAGGCACTGCTTCTCAAAAGTGGCTGAGCTTCATAATTCTGGGGCAACTGTACTCTTCACACCCAAATTCTCCAGCTCCGTCCCCCAGGGACTCTGGTGCACCAGGTTCAGGGTGGGTGTGGAAACCTTTTTCTGTCTCCACGCGTCCCTGTGACTTGTGACAAGATGTTGTGGGTGCTTGAGGACTCTGGGGGAGTTCCCCCACACCAGCACCCTCACTCTTGGGGCAGCCTTCAGGAGGAAAGGAGCCCCTCCCATCTTCCAGCGGAGACTGGACAGGTGGTGGGGAGGACAGAACACAGGCTTTGACCCAGACAGAGGCAAACAGGCCCCAACTCTGCCCCTGTTTGCCATGCGACACAGGACAACCTCTCGACACCTCCATTCCCTCATCTGCAGAGGGAGGCCATGACACCCATATCATGGCAGGGCAGCAAGCTGTGACCCAGCCACACCCCAACACAGTGCCAGCCCCAAGTGACAGTAGCACACGTGACCACGGCTGCGGGTCACATAGCCCAGGCCACACAGGATGATCTGATCCTTATAATGTCAGCACAGTCAGTATTACCCTGTGGCACAGGAGCAGAAGCTGGGGCCCAGAGATGGGGAGGGAGTCCCCATGTGACACCGGTGGTCCACAGCAGGACAGGGATTCGATTCCAACCCACACTGGCCACATGAGGTGACCCCTTGTTCATAACAATCCCTCCCCTGGAATGGTCTGCGTCTTGGGCTGGTGCCAGGACATGGTAGGAAGATCCCGCCGCAGGGGACACCCGAATGACAAGCCTCCCAGGAGCTGGGCCTGCTATGCTAAGTGGGCTGGCAGCAGAAGAGCTGCTTCCTTCTCCTGGGGCCTCTGGCTCCGGCGGGGACAGGGATTAGGGGCTACAAGGGGAGTATTGACATAGCACCTTTGATTAGCGCTCCCGTGTCAGGAGGGCTGGCCGGGGAAATGAGAGCACCGAGGCTGGGAGGTGGGAGGGGGGTGGTATCCAGGACCCAGGCCTGGCCCGAGGAGCTGGCTGGCTCCTAGCCGGAAGACTGGGACCCAGGCCTCGGCCCAAGAGGAGGCTGCCTGGTCCTGCCTGCCCCCAAACCCGGCCAAGGCCCCCACTGAACTCTCACCTCTGCTCAGTGGGGCTGCCCCCAGGCCTTATTTCCCAGCCTTACACGTTGGCAGGCGAAGGTGGGCTCGGGCCAGGGGAGCGGGAGCACTGGCTCCGGCACTTGTCAAAACACAGGCCCCCGAGGTGTGAAGGCCTCACCCCAGCGGGAGGGCATGTGGGCCCTGCTGCCCGGAGAACTCATTAACTGGGGCAGCTCCCAAATGAGCCCACAGGAGAGCCTGGCGATAAGGAGATCAAAGGTGAGAGGGGCCGGGTTGGGGGGGGAGGGAAAGGCGACTGGCAGGAGGTTGTAGAGCCCGCGCTCCAGGTTGGGGGGGGTCCCTCCTCTGTCCAGGCTTGGCTCCATCAGGCCCACTGGCATTGGCCCTTGCACACACTGGGCCGGACACTCCGGGGGGCAGCGGGAGAGGGAGGGACTCCCAGGCGGCAGCCCTCAGGGCTGAGGCCCCCAAGGTTGGGGTGGAGGTGGAAACCTGCCATCTGCCCTGCCTCTCTCCTGCCCTTTCCGTGGGCTCTTTGCCTCCACACTCGCCCCAGGGGCTTTTTAGCCCTCCCTCAGCCTGACACCAGAGATCCTCCTGTCCTGAGCACGGTGTCTCTCCTGCCCCAGGCCTCACGGCTGCTCCTGCGCAAGGGCCCGAGGGATGTCAGATCTTAGGTCCCAGATGGGCCAATCCTCAGGAGCCAGAGCTGTGTTTTTAGGATAAACAGTCTGCCTCCCACACATATGGCCTGTTGTCCAAAACACATCTAGTTGATTTTGTACTTAATAAAATGAGGAGTCATTTCAACGACAAACCAGTACTGGTGGTTTCCCCTGGACAGGGAACGGCAGGCCTCTGAGGCAGGATGGCAATGAACTTTGTTAGACCCTCAGTGCTTGTTGAGCTGTGGACTTTCTAGCCACGTGCACCTACTGGATTTTCAAAGAGATGACGGTGAAACAAGAGGTGGCTGATTGGGCGTTTTTGGGCGGTCTCAGTTTTCTCAATGATTAGCTGCCAAGTGGAAATCCGAATCATGTGAGAATTGGAGGGATTTTTTGACATGGAGAAGGTTGGCAGCAGAGACCCCAGAGCCCTCACAGACCCCACCCCTCCTGCCTGACCAGTCTTTACTCTGCACCCCCTCCCACTCGAGTGCATGATACGCTCTACCAGTTGCCAACTGTTAGTCCCCTCGGGTCCAGTGGGGTCCAAGGGACCCAGCTGCTGGGCTGCAATGCCAGGTTCTTGGCTTGGATCTGGAGCCCCAGGAAGGCATCCCTTGACGAGGGTCCAAAAGGGGTAGACCTCACTGACAGCTTCCGGCTGAGGAGGGCCCTCCTGGATCAGGCTCTCTTTGGGAATAGATGGGTCTATGGCAGGGTCCCAGGGAATGGGCTCTTCTCCTTCTCCCCAAGGGCAGGTTGGCACTACCTCTCCTGGGTTGACCATGGGCATAAGAATTCTGGGGCTGCTGGGACAGCCTGCAGAGGAAGGGAGTACAGAAGGTGCTAGAAGAAGCCACGGGCAGTAGAAGATAAAAGAGATGAGGGGAGGGGGCGGTGGTGGGCAGAGATACCCAGGGAGAAGGTATTAAGCCTTTTCGCCGCCTTTGCTACAGACCAGCTCACCCATCAGGCTCACCAGGCTGGAAGCCATGGGGGATGGGAAACATTAGACCCCTCACACTGAAAGAGACTCTATAAACCACTTGTCTTGAAGACATGATGCTAGACACCAGGTACTTCAGAATCTAGGCAGAGAACAGACATCAGTGCACAAAGTAGCTATTGTGACAAGTGCGAACTCAGACTCCTGAGAGGTCAGGCAGGCAGCAGAGGGCCTCTGAGATTTCCTACGTAGACAATCACATTGTCTATAAATGGAGACAGTTTTATTTCTTCCTTTCCAATCCGTACGCCTTTTATTTCTCTTTTGTTATTGCACAAGCTAGGCCCTCCAAGGCAATGTTGAGTAGGCATGGGTAGGAGCAGACATTCTTGCCTGTTCTCAGTATTAGGGGAAGCATTCAGTCTTTCCCTGTTGAGTATGCTATCAGCCCTGGGTTCTTTGTAGATAGATGCCTTTTGTCAGGTTGAGAAAGTTCCCCTCTATTGCTATCTGGCTGAGGATTTTTATCATGAAGGGGTATGAATTTTGTTAAATGCTTTTTCTGTGTCATGTCCCGACACATTTCAATGGCAAAGCCCTCTATACCTGCCCCAAAGTGGCAGAATACCAGCTAGAGGCCAGTGGTGGCAGCTTGTGGCAGCAGGCCAAGCCCTTGATCCTGCCAGGCTGAGGGTGTCCTGGAGGGCATCAGGCTTTCCCTCCTTCAGCTCAGATGGTCTGGCAACTTGACCAGATTTGGCCAGCTGCTTGGCCTTGCCAGGGATAGCTTCCTCATAGTGCCCCCTCCGTCCCAGGACCACCACCACCACGTAAGGCCACGTCCAGGAGGAGAAATGGATTACTGTTCCTCTCTCCTCTAGCGGGAATCAGGGCCCCACTTAGGGTCCCTGTCCTACTGATTCTACAGACCTAGCTGCAGCATGCCCCAAGGCTCCCATTGTACAAACTGGGAACGAATTTGCAAGAAAACGTTAAGAATGTGCATAAAGTCCCAACAGGTGAAGACTGCCCCAAACAGGTCCTATACTTCCAGAGGCCTGAGCGGCTAGGTCAGGTGCCCATGCGAGGGCCCAGGTGGGGCCAACCTGGGGCAGTCAACGACCCACACCTTCAGCACCCCCGTTGGTTCAAAGGGTCAGGCCCCGCCCCCTCCAGGCCCCGAACCCGCTTTGAAGTGCTGATGCGGCCTGGAAGGGGCCACTTCACACCTCGGGCTCCGGATAAAGCGGTCGCCGGCCGCCGGTCCCCAGACGTGCCACCGCCGCCATGGCCCAGTCCCTGTGCCCGCCGCTCTCCGAGTCCTGGCTCTTCTCGGGATGGGGCCCGGCTCCGCCTCCGCCGCCCTCCGACAGGGACTGCGGCTGCTGCCCCGCCTCGTCCCCGGACTCGTGGGGCAGCGTCCCGGCCGGCAGCCCCGAGCCGAGCCCCGGGCGGCCCGGCGCCCACGCGGCCTCCCGAGCCCGGAGCGCTGGGAGGCGCGGCGCCCGCGGCAGCCGCCTGGGCTCTGGGCAGCGGCAGAGCGCCAGCGAGCGCGAGAAGCTTCGCATGCGCACGCTCGCCCGCGCCCTGCACGAGCTGCGCCGCTTTCTGCCGCCGTCGGTGGCGCCCGCCGGCCAGAGCCTCACCAAGATCGAGACGCTGCGCCTGGCCATCCGCTACATCAGCCACCTGTCGGCCGTGCTGGGCCTCAGCGAGGAGAGCCTGCAGCGGAGGCGACGGCGGCGCAGCGACGCGGCGACGCCTCGGGGCTGCCCGCTCTGCCCCGACGGCGGCCCCGCGCAGGCGCAGACGCAGACTCAAGTGCAGGTGCAGGCGTGCGCCCTGGGCTCCGCCGCCGGCGCCGCTGCGTCGTGGGGGTCCCCGCCAGCCTGTCCCGCAGCCGTAGCGGCGCCGGAGCCTCAAGACCCGCCGGTGCTTTACGACGAGACGGCGTGTCCGGAATCGCAGGCAATGGAGCTGGGTCCCTCGTCTCCGGTTAGTACCCCCTCCCGCGCGGGACTCCCTCCCGGCGCCGTCGTGGGTGGTGCTACCTGTTTGCTACCTGTTGTCCGCGTCCCCAGCGCGCAACTCCCACTGCGGGGGCCACTCCCCCTGCGGCACCCCCACCGGCAGCCTGGCCTGGTCTACATGCTGTTCGGAGCTGCGTAACTGGTGTGCCCGGAGCGCTCAAGCAGGGAGGGGAGTGAGGACACGCAGGGCACAGGGTCCTGTTCCCCTCCAAAGGTCCCCTGAGAGTGGAACCCATGAGCGCGGACACCAACATTCGGCAGCCAACGCGGGCGGTAACTCTGTTCCCTCTCCCTCCGCAGCTCTTGCCTGGCGACGTGCTGACCCTGCTGGAGACCTGGATGCCCCTTTCGCCCCTGGAGTGGCCGCCGGCCTGAATAGTTGAAGTGACGACGTACTACTGGCGCCCTGTCTGTGAGCATCGAGGCCTTTCTGGCCTCGGCACCTTCAAAACGGCCCCTCTCGAGACTCCCTTTCCAGGGAGGGGGCACCTGTGATACTGGCATACACACTCCTGAGAGCGAGAGCCTGTCGCCACCCTGGACGGTCCTCCCAAGCCCCTCCCGCAACGGAGGGACCTATAGGTTGACCCTCGGAGGCCGGCAGGGAGTGCCTGCCTCGTATGTATTTATTTATTTGTGAATAAACTGTGCTGGTGTCAGTTGACTGTTTCTTCTTCCTCTGCGTGGACACAAAGCGCCCTCCCCCTCTCCAAAGAAGAACCTGGGAGAATCAAGAGGGTCTCTTGCAGTCTTCAGCCCTCAAAGCACACAGGCTCATACCCTTTCCTCCAGCCCTGACTTAGCATCTCCTGTTCCAGGAAGGTCAGCCTGGAAGGGGGAGGTGCTGCATATGGGGAAGTGGTAGCAGGTAGAGTCTGTCCATCTTTTCTTTGAACCTGGTGGGAGCTGGGTAAAACCTAAGTATCTCTGTAGAAAATACACTTCCATTAGTACTTATTGTGCATCAGTACATTATACACATTTTATATCCATTTTACAGAAGAATAAACCAAGGATCAGCACTCAAGCCCAGCTCTGAATTCAGAATCTGAGTTCTCATCCCCAGTGGGATTTTGCCAGCTCTAGGGTAGGGTCTGAGGGGACGCCAGCTACCAAGGGCTCATTTTCATGCATCTCAAGCCCCTTCTTCTCTTCTGCTAGGGCATCATGGCCTGGACCTTGGGATCGTGTCATCTCCCGTCACTCTGGTTTCTCACCCAGGTGGTTTAGGGACATAAACTAACACCAGAGAGTCAGTCCCGGGTTCATATAACTGTAACCTCCCAGCGGTCTAGCTAGGGTGGAGAGATTCATGGGAGTTGCATCCTGGAACCACACACCCGTCTACATGGCTGGGTTCTGATCAGGGATGTGCTGTATGGGGAAGAAGAAAGCCTTGACCCTGAAGGAGTCTGGCCTGCTTAAGGTTGTCTGGGAAGCAGTCAGGCCTTGAGGGGAAGGCGAGGTGGGGTTAGGGCATGTAGCCTCTGCACAAAGGCCGTCTGTGGATGCATACCAAGTTCTCCCCTCTCCCTCAAATATCTTTGAAATACAGGCCTTGGTATTTATTTTCTATAAGAGCTTTATTGAGATATAGTTTATGTACCATAAAAATTAATCTTTATAATTCAGTGGTTTTAGTATATTTATAGAGTTATGTACCCAGCACCGCTGTCTAAATTGAGAACATTTTTTCTTTAAAGGTTTTATTTGACAGCACAAGCAGGGGGAGCTGCAGAGAAAGAGGGAGAAGCAGGCTCCCCATTGAGCAGGAAGCCCGACGCAGGGCGGGATCCCAGGATCCCAGGATCACCTGAGCCGAAGGCAGATGCTTCAGCGACTGAGCCACCCAGGTGCCCCTAAATTGAGAACATTTTCATCATCCCCAAAAGAAACCCTGTGCCCATTAGCAGGCACTCCCCCATTATCCCATTCCCCCACCCAGCACACTCATCTCCTTTCTGTCTCCATAGATCTGCCTGTTCTGGACATTTTGAATGAATTGGAATCACACAACACGAGGCCTTTGGTGTCCGGTTTCTTTCACGGGTCGTAACATTTTCAGGGTTTATCCATGTGGTCGCATGCATCAGTACTTCTTACTGCCTGGTGATATTCCACTGCATGGACATACCCCGGGAGCTTATCTGTTTAGCCATGGATACTGATAGGTTTGTTTTGAAACTGCCTCAGAGATCATTTCCAGCGCTCGGCCCGGCTGGGAGGGGCGGTAATTCAGAGCAGGCGGGCGGCACTGCTGTCCTTCAGGCGGCCAGGCGCACCCTGGCCAGCATTTGGCAGCAGAGAGTGAGATCCAAAAGCAGGGGCCCTGCAGGGGGGCAGACCTCACACCTCCGCTGACCACCCTCTTTCCCACACCTCCCCTCCCATCTTGCCTTCCCCTCCCAGGACCCTAACCAGAGCAGAGTGGGAAGCCCTTTCCAGGGGCCTAGCCAATTTAGAAAATCTGTTTGCATGGCAAAGGCCCTGTGGTTTAGGATGGGGAATTAAAGTTATTAGCAAGTCTTTTCACAGATAAGTGGGGCTCATTGCCTGCGCCCTCCCCTGGGGAGAGCCTTGCCTCCCTCTCGGAGCCAGAGCGGCCCAGTGTTTATTAGCACCTGGGTGTGAATTTTCATTAACGCGTCTCTGCTAATAAGACAGAGGATTGGGGATGGCGGGGGGGGGGGGGGGG
>NW_024425230.1:20800101-20852118 GCF_017311325.1 Ursus maritimus | reverse complement strand
GGGGGGGGGGGGGTCTCCGCGCACCGCTCCTGCGCCTGCGCCCGCTTGCTGGGCCAACCCCCCCTCCCCCCGCACCGGAAGGACAGCCTGTGTACCCGTTCCGAGGCCCTGGGACAGTCAGCAGCGTCCAGGTAAGCGACAGCTCTCTCAGTTCTCGGCTAAGCAACCCGTGACAGCGGCCAGCTGCTGGGGCCGCGTCAAGCATGCGGAAGTTGAGTAAGGAGAGGCTAACCGGAGCCGATGGTCCGTGGCCGCCTCGGATGGGCCCCGATGGCAGTGCAGCCCCTGGGTGCTTCCCTGGCTTTCGCCACAGCTGAACACCAGCCTGTCTCGAGGACAAGGACTGAGGGTACTGGTAGGGTGGCGCCCCACCTCACCTGGGGCCCTGGCAAGGGGACACGTGCCTGCGGGAAGGCAGCAGCCAGAGACTGGCATCAGCACGGGGTGCCCCGCGGGCCGCTGGCGGGTGCCCCTCCTTCCTGAGGAGCTGCTTTCACAGCGGGCCGGGGCAGAACCCCCTGAGCACGGGCACGGAGCGGTTCCCGTCAGCCAGGCTCGACGGTAAGGGCTTTACAGTCGACACCTAACCTCTTGTCCTTTGGGCCCGGGAGTCACAGGTGAGGCGGGCAGGTGTGTGGGCTTAGACCTATTTTACGGGTCAGGACCGTGAGGCCCAGATAACTGGGAACTGTTCGCAGAGCTCGCACCTGGCTGTCGGGGCGGGGACAACAGTGGGTAGTTGACACATCAGGTCTTCAGTATGGTCCTGGCAGGTGTGCGTGCGTGTGTGTGTGTGTGTGTGTGTGTGTGTGTGTTGGGAGGTGCGGAATGAGGCCCCTCGTGCACCTTGGCCGCCGGCACTACTGCTCGCGGGAAGCTGTTCTTGCTGAGAAGGGATGTTGCTCCCGCTGAGAAGCTGCGCTGTGTGGGTGCTGATGCTGGATGGGCTGCGTCCCAAGGAGGGGCAGCTAAGCTGATGGTTTTATGTCGAGACATTTATTCTAGGACGTACTACATGGGTCACCCTATGAACCCCCAGGGCGGGGGAAGAAGGGGTGGTGGTCATGGTTTGTCTGTCGGCGGATCGGAGGGGATTGGGCTGAGGCTGGGCCGGGCCTCATGTGTGTGTGGGTGGTGAGCCTGGGGGAGGCTGAGCCCAGATGTCCCTCTGGCTACGTGTTGCTACATCGGCACCGCCATCCCAGGGCACACGGACGCGCCAGGATTCGGAAACAGCCTGCATCTGGGGAACCGGGCTGGCACAGGGCTGGGAAGGAAGTGAGCCCTAACAGCAAAGCCCCTGCTTACCCCAGCGCGAGGCCAGGAGCCACTTTCCACCCCACTCCCCAGATGTCATCTCTGCGTTTGCACAACCGTGAGCCTAAATACGGCACTGTGGGCACTCCTTTGACTCACACTAGTTCCAACAGTCCCCTGAGAAGACCCAAGGTTCTCTTTTTATTTTGAGACAGAGAGAGTGAGCACATTTGTGCACCAGCAAGGTGGGAGAGGGGAGAATCTCAAGCAGACTCCCCGCTGGGCGCGGGGACAGTCAGGACTCCATCTCACAAGTCTGAGATGGGACCTGAACTGAAATCAAGAGTTGGACATTTAACTGACTGAGCCCCCAGGCGACCCAAGGTTCTTGGTGCTTCTGAAGGGTTCTGTCACCCCAGTGGGCAAGGACCTCTGGCACCGCTCGCTCAGCCCCGGGGGTACACCAGCCTTGAGTGGGGCTGGAGCCATGAGGCCCCAGCTCAGCGCGGCTCAGGACTCCTCTGCCCATTTCCTGGCACTTCGCCAGGCCCTGGGTCCTCCGCCCTCCCCTCTCCCCGTCCTGTGTACCTGGCATATGAGGCTCCTTGTGAATGCCCCAACCTCCCCCACCACACACACACACACACACACACACACACACGGCAAGGAGGAGGTGGCCTGGTGTGGGCAGCACATGACCCTGGAGAGCGTGGACAGGGCCAGCTCAGCACCCCTCCTGCTTTCTTCCCTGTGACCTGGCATTTTCCTGTCTCCACACAGCTCTCCCCTCCTTAGTTTGGGTGGGCGTGACCTCCACGTCCCTCCAGGGATGGGCCCGTGCCACAGACCTGCACGATTGGCCCGTGAGTGGTTCGGGAATGTGACTACATTCAGACCAGTGAGAAACAGGCTTTGGACTTTGCTGAAACTGTCAAGAAAGGGATACTCGCTGTGGGTGCTGTTGGCAGTTTCATGTCCCTGAAAAGGGAATCAAAACAGAGATGGAAAGAGTCCTGATGTTCTCCAACACCTGGACCTGGCTACGTGGAAAGCATCATGGCTGGATTTTTATGGTACATGAACCAACCCGAAAGTTCATTTGAGTTGAGTCTCTGACACTTGCTGTTGAAAAAGTCCTTTAGGACTCGATACAGGCTGTTCCAGGCCGTGTAACCTGGGCCTCAATTTCCCTTCTGAGATGTGGATAATGATAAGATCTCCATTTCACGAGGTTCCTTGAGGTGCACAGGTCAGGCACACACTCACAGTAGGTGCCCCATAAACATTCGCTCCCTGTCGCATTCGGGTGGTGTGTAAGGCCACGGCCATCATCCCACGTTTTCCTCCCTCATCTCAAAAGAGAGTGGCCTGCTGTGTGTCCGAAGAGGGTTGTTGTGAAAGTCGCTGTGGCGGCTGTCTCTGCTCCCATGGTGGGGGGGCGGGGGGCGGAGTCCCTCAGGCGGTAACCTCTTCGTCCAGGGACATTCTGTGGTCAGTACCAGCGCCGTGAAGGAGGAGCGTGTGTGACCCAAGGGAGGAGAGAGATGGGGACAGAAAGGGAGCTGCCTGTCACAGACGCCGCCCGCCTGCCCGGAGCACTGGGAGGCCAGGACGCGCCAACCACCTGCAGTTCTCAGAGGCGCCACACGGTGTCCTCGGAGAGGCAGGCGCGGGCCTTGAGCTGGGGCACCGCGGAGTCCTGTCTTCCTGGGAAGGGCAGTTTCCACAGAAGAGAAAGGCACCTCTCAGCCCCCCGCCTGTCCTCCAGCCCCCTGCCCTCCTCTAGGGTTCCAGCCCAGCCGGCAAGGGGCAGTAGTGGCACAGTCCCTGCCTGCCACCTCACCTCTCAGGCCCCTGAGACCTCAGGCAGTGTCCAGCCACTCTGAGCCTCAGCCTCTCGGAAGTGATTCCAGAAAGGTCATGAGCCAGCACAGAGAGGGAAAGGAAGTGGGTGGGGAGAAAGTGGGTGGGCCTCATAGTAGCCGGGGTAGCCTGGGGTCTTGCTCATTTGAGCAAAATGACTCTCCTGGGCCTAGAAAGGCGAGTGGTCCTCACAAGGCCCTGGACTCTGTCTGAAACCACTGCTTGGGCCCTGCTAGGGTCTGGACACCACAGCAACTTCGGAGTCTGGGAACAGTATCGCTGTTTATTGGGGTGACACATCTGGCCACCTGAGGGCTCTGACAAGCGGCTTAGGGTTGAAGGCTCCCCAAATCATACCTCTCCCTTGCTGAGGCCCCAGACTGCCAGTCTGGGCCCGTGGGCCTACTGAGTTGCAGCCCTTTGTCACCCCGTCTCTTGACCTCAGGGCATCTTAGGGTGAGGCCTGCCCGGAGCCAACCTTTTCAGAGCACCCAGGGCAGCAGCCCAGTCACTTCCTGTAGTTCTCTCTTTGGAGAAGCAAGGAATACCTGCGAAGCCGGGTCCAGTGCTCCTGCTCGTTCACCTTCTTCTCCAGCTTCTGGAACCTGTGGGCCACATAGGTGGAGATGAGAGGAGACCGCTTTATGCTGTGTGCCCCCCACCCCTCCCGCTCCTAGTCCCTGGGCAGCCCCTGCCAGCCCTGTGCTAAACTAAGAAACTCTCCAAATGGCACATCTGACACCTGTCTGTGTCCTCAGGACTCAGCCCGGTGCACAGCCCACCTTGAAACACCTTCATTGCCTGATGACAGGGCTGGCGTCTAAAACAGGGGGCGTGCCCCGATAGAAGGCCGGTGCACTGGGGGGCTCACGGCCCATGCGTGGACCACCGTTAGCCACATCAGAGTCCCAACACGTCCAGTGAATAAACACTCCTTGAACATCTACTAGTGTCCCCAGCTGGACCCCAAGACCTGACCTTGACTGCCTCCATTTGTACCCACATTTTTCCTTAAGCTCCTCCTTCCAAACAAGTAGTTTTATTTCTTTATTTTTAAGATCTTATTTATCTGAGAGAGGGAGATAGCGAGAGAGAGCACAAGCAGGGAGGAGAGGGAGAAGCAGGCTCCCTGTTGAGCAGGGAGTCCCACGTGGGGCTCAATCCCTTTCCAGCCTGTATCTTAATTCAGGCAAAAGACCCAAGGGGCACAGCAATCCCCTGACTGAACCCGAAACTACCCCTCAAGCAACAACAACTTCCCAGAGACTTCCGGAGGCCCAGACCACCCAGACCGGTTTGAACTTAACCCTCAACTCACAGGCGCACATGGACCGTGGAGTGACCCATGGAGGGAGTGACCGTGACCTTCACCTCATTTACATAACATACAACGTCTGTACAGGCATGTTTCCTTAAGGCGCACGCGTGACCCTACGTATGATGACGGGGCTTCCCTAGCTAAATATTCATCCGACCCCTCAGTAAAGGGCCCCATTCACCCTTGCTCGGGGAGTCACGGCTTTGGAAGTTATTCCCCATGGTCTTCTCCTTGGCTGCAAATCAAGTTTCCTTCGTGCGACAGCTCGCCTGGGGTTGTGTCTGAGTGGACTCGTTGGTTTGGCTACACTAGTGACAGGCATGGATGCAAGTGTGGCAAAGACCAGAGTTACTAGAACAGCCCCGATTCCCCCCAGGTCCTAAGGGTGAGAGGAATGAAAGACCGTTTGTAACACGAGGCATGTCAGTGCCACAGAGGTCAAATGCAGGGAGGAGGAAGGGGTCCACCCTGCCCGGGAGTGCTCCTGGAAGACAAGGCATTTGAGTTGGTCTTTTACAAAATAAGAGGTTAATTTTTAAAAAACTAACAAGTAAATGCACGTTCAGTACAGGAGAGTCCGAGAAGCCTGGGATTCACCCCTCATTCTGCGTGTGGAGGTGGCCGCTGGGAGCACGCGGAGGACGCCTTCGTTCTGGGGAAGGGGTGCGGGCTGCTGGCCAGGTTTCTGCCAGGCGCCGAGGGGGTCAAAGCGCTCAGGGCGAGCGGGAGGAGGGCGCCTTGTGGGGAGAAAGGCGGCTATTGCAGCTCTGGATTTGTTCTGAGGCTCCGCCTGCCAAGGGACAGCCACCCGGAGATGTATCTGGTATCGACGCACTAAAACAGTCTTTAACTTGAAAAAGTAATCTATACTTTGCTTTCAAAACATCAAAGACTCCGAGTGGGTATACAATTACAAGCTCTCTCCCTCTCACCTCTGATCCTGGTTTTCAGAGCAACGGTAATTAACAGCTCCTCGTAAATCCTTGGAAGCTGTTTACACACGTACAAGCATAGACGTGCATAGAATCTTGCTTTTTGCCACACACTGTTGTATATCCTGCTGTTTGCACTGGAAATGTATCCTAGAAACTGCTTCCAGGGGGCACTCACAGGTCCACCACCTTCTCTTTCCCTATCGAGGCCACTCGGCACTGGCAATCTTTTGTGAATGTCATCCAGGCTGCCGTGAGCCGTCCGTGCCTCCGTGTGGGAGCCAAGGGCAGGGAGGAGGCCGAGTGTGTGCAGGTTACACACTCAGGCTTTGAACCCACACTGCTTGGGCCTTGATGACAAGCTGGTGACCCTGGGTGGGTGATTTGACCTCTGTCAGCCTGTGCCTCCTCTCTGTGCAGTGGGGTTAGTAGTAACAGTAAAAAAGAAGATTATGCCTGCAAAGCACTTAGCGTAGTACCTGGCACACGGTAGGTGCAGGTTAATTATAATCCTGCTGCTGCTAAGTTAGTGGAAGTGAAATTTCTGGGTCAGGGGGTCAACACAACATGGATTCAATTAACGACCCTCCCGGGCGCCGGGCTGGCTCAGCTGATGGAGTGCACAACTCGATCTCAGGGTTGTAAGTTCGAGCCCCCATGTTAGGTATAGAGAGTTCTTAAAAATTAAATCTTGAAAAGAAAAGAAAAAGTGACTCTCCAAGAGGCTTGTGAATAAATGGAACCAGGGCAAGTTTTAAAAGGAAGCTCGAAAATAAAGCCGTTCATGTGGTCAAGACGACGTGGATGATTTTCAAAATACACTGTTGGTGTGGAGAAGGCCCTTCTCTATGATCTAATGATAAGTGATGACTGGCCTTTACCGCATGTGCCATAAGGTCCTATGCGGAGATACGGCTGTCACTCATTTTATGCACGAAGACACCGAGGCCTGTCCCGTCACACAGCCAGAGGCCCCCCAGTCTGTGCCCCAGTCCTACTGCACGGCTTGCACCCTGAATTTGAGGCTCTTTACACCCTCCCCTCAGCGAAGCCTAAGGGAGAAGATGGAAAACTGCAGCTACCCGACCCTCGAAACTTCCATTTGCCTGGATGAGTAACACATCTGCTCCTGTCCAAAGACACACCAGGAAAAAAAGACTCCTGACACACGGACACAGAACTCCTAAAATCCAAAGAAAATGAACTCATGCTCGGGAAGAAGGTCCAAGGCCAGTCACGGGAGGAGAGACAGAAACGTACAATATATGTAACAAAAAGCTGCTCAGTCTCCTTCATGTCCTGATGCAAATAGTAATGAGCTATCGGTTCCTGCCTGCCCAGTGCCGGGCTCCCTTGGCTGTGGACCTAGACTGCTGGGTCACCCCAGAAGCCCACCTTCTGGCAGAGAGCTGGCTTTGGAGAACCCGAATCTCGCTGGGCTTTGTATTCCACAGGGAATAGAGAGAGAGAGACAGGAGAGAGACATCAAGGGGAAGGGGCACTCTGTTTCTGTCTGCTTCTGGTGTCCAGAAATTTCTGTCTTGTGATCAAGTTTGGCCCAGCCAGAGACGGCAGACTCTACAGCAGGGCAGGGAGCCAGGAAATGGGGCCTGGAGCCTCGGGCTGGAGGAGAGCAGAAGCCAGGCCTTGGGGGAAGGGGTGGCACGGTGGGGGCGTGGGGTCACATATTTGGTGCTGACTGGCCTCCTTTTAAAGCCCCAAAGGCGGGCTCGTTTTCACACTGGCTGTTTACAAAAGTCCCAAGTGCAGGTTTTGTGAAAACAATTTGGACAGATTATTCCATGTCTGAAACTTTGAATCGATTGCCTCATAAACCCATTCCCTTGAAATTTCACCTAGTTTTTAGGGCCAGTGGAAGCTGTTTGAGACATGAGGAATAAAAAGGGAGGAAAAGAAGAGATGAAAATTTGGGGGACACACATGGGTATGTGTGAGAAACAGCCATAGAAAGATATTAAATGACAGAGTCTAAGTTGCGAGTATGTGAATGTTTAGTGACTTTTTTTTTTTCTCAAAGCTGCTGTATGTTTGAAAATTTTCAGAATAAGGGGCGTCTGGGTGGCTCAGTCGCTTGAGTCCAACTCTTGATTTTGGCTCAGGTCATGGTCTCCGGGTCATGAGATCGAGCCGCGTGGAGCCTGCTGAAGATTCTCATTCCCTCTCTGTCTCCTCCCCCTCCCTCCATGTGCACTTTCTCTCGAAAGAAAAGGAAGAAGGGAGAAAGGAAGGAAGGAAGAAAAGGGAGGGAGGGAGGAAGGAAGGGAGGAATTTTTCAAACTAAAATGTTGGAGCAGGGACTACTCTTTGGGAAAACCCCAGGTATCAGACCTCAGAGCAAGTAGATCAGGAAAAGCTTTCTTTAAATCAATATTTCCCAATTTATTGCTGGGACCCAATTTGGAAAACGGGTTGCCACAAGGGATATAATTTGAACACTGTGATCAGGCCCAAGTAAATGTTCCTTCAATCTGGGCTGCCCACAACCACACAGTGTGACCCCACCCAGCTCCTGCTGGGTTCCGGGACCTAGTAAGCACTTCCTGAGCTTTTCTGTTCCCCAGCTCCCAAGCCCTGCCCCTCATCCCCGATGTCCCACCTGGTCAGCCCCTCCAGCCTTCTGCTCTGCAAAGGGTTCCCTGGAAGGCAGTCCTCTCCACCCCTCCCAGTAGCTGTGGGGACTTCCTAGGGAAAGGTTGGGGTGTGGGACCTAAGAGCTAAGCTGTGTTGACAGGGAGGAAAGATATTTGGAAAAGGGGAATATAGAAGAGTCCCATTCCTGCAGGAACACAGATTGGAGGAGGTCAGGGCAGAAGGGCCTCGTCCTTATGAGAGCAGGCCCAACCACAGTGGAGTGGAGAAATACATTGTAGACACATCCTTTCCATGGAAATTACATAGGCATTAAAAACATATTTGCAAGGAAGTTTTTCTCTGAAAATAAGTAACTTATATTCTGGGTATAAGAAATTCTTATTTCTTTAAAAATATTTAATTTATATTCTGGAATGACATAAAGCCAGATTTAAAAACTGAACATGAAACAGGATATCAACTTAGTAACAACACCAAAGGAAAAGCCTGAAGGAAACGCACTGAAGTATTAACAGAAGCTAGGGTTTTTGTGATGGATCGTGGGTTATTTAAGATTTTTTTTACATTGTCCTGTTTTCCAAATTTCTACAAGTGCATATATAATAACTTCTATCGGAAATAATGAATAACTTTTTTACAACGGGGAAGTACTGTTAGAGTAGTAGTTCCACTTGAAGCAAATTTCAGGGGCTAAGTAGGGTTCCTTCCGTGGGTGTCTGAGCACTAATCTCCACTTATACCTTGGTTGAGGGTGGGACTTGTCGATGAGGGACTGAGGCAGCCTGAGTCGGCCAGGCCCTCTGCTGCCAGGCAGGAGGTAAGCCTCCCAGTGCTGGAGATGTGGGGCCAGGGTCCATTCCCCCAGGTGGGACAGCCAGCCAGCTTCTAGGTCAAGTGGGAAGGAGCACCCTTTCTAGGCCAGTAAAAGAGGGGGTCAGACTGAAAGGCAGAAATGGAAATGGAAACAAGCTCCTTAAACAAGGAGTTCTCTGGGTCTCATCAAGAAAGAGCTCCAGATACTACTCAGCCGTCAAAAAGAATAAAATCTTGCCATTTGCAATGACGTGGATGGAACTAGAGGGTATTATGCTAAGAGAAATAAGTCAGAGAAAGACAAATACCATAGGATTTCACTCGTATGTGGAATTTAAGAAACAAAACAGATGGCCATAGGGGAAGGGAAGGAAAAATAAAATAAGATGAAAATTGAGAGGGAGGCAAACCATAAGAGACAAACTCTAGGAAACAAACTGAGGGTTGCTGGAGGGGAAGGGGGTGGGAGGAAGGGATAATTGGGTGATGGGCATTAAGGAGGGCACTTCATATAATGAGCACTGGGTATTATATGCAACTGATGAATCACTAATTTCTACCTATGAAACTAAGAGAAAGAAAGAAAGAAAGAAAAGAAAGAAAGAAAGAAAGGGAGGGAAAAAGAGGAAGGGAGGGAGGAAAAGAGAGAAAGAAAGAGGGAAGGAAGAGGAAGAAAGGAAGGAAGCGGAAGGGAGGAAGGGCGGGCTCCAGAAACTCCACACCAGGACCTCTCCTGAGGAGAACAGTCTCACTACAGTCATGACCTAAGCTCATACTCTTGACTTTTTTTTTTTAACCATTATTTTAAATTTTCCAAAATAACGTATTTTTTTTTGTAGAAAAGCTGTCAATAGGGAAAATACAAAGAAAAAAAATCACACATATATCATCACCCAAATAGAACTACCATTAATATGGGTATACACATTTCTAGTCTTCTTTTACTCAAAATCAGGATTATACTGTAAATAATATTTTACAACGCCTCCCCATCTTTTATTTAGAAAAATTTCAAACCTACAGAAAAGTTGCAAGTAGTACAATGGATCTGCGCCTATATTCGCCACCTGTGAACATTTTGTGTGTCTGTCTTTCTACGAATATTTTCCTGGGTTTCACTGGTTGTTCACATTTTCTCTTTCTCTCTCTAAATGTTTTCCTGGTCTGCTTGAAAGTATGCTATAGGCATCATGCTGCTTCACCCCTAAATTCTTCAGCTGCGTGTCCTCAGAACAAGTCAAGCCATCAAGGGTTAAAATAAGAACCGTCTGTGGGAGGAACAACCGATCACTCTTAGTAAATCTTGGTAAATCTTCAATCAGGGGAAATGTCCACTGACCCCTTATTCGCTGTCCTCCCCCAAGACCCACAGACCATCCCCCTCTCCTAAAGAATGGGCCTGCTTCCCTCCCAGAGATGCTGACAGCCACACACCAGGCAGCCCATCACGCCCAGGTAAGGAATGAAGTGCGCAGTCAATGCCATGGGGGGCCGTGGCGCCACCTAGCGGTGGTGTTTAGAGTTTCCAGGGCACAAACTGGGATTAACCCAGCATCATTCTTGGCCCTACCATTTACTGAGGGACCACCCTGTGTCCAGCACTTGACATGTACCATCTCTCGAATACCTACAGAACCTAAGGGCCAGGCATCATCGACGAGTCCACAGCACAGCCTGGTGCGCTGTGGGTGTTCAACAAATCTTTTTTGAATTAATGGGGATACTGAGGCTCTTGGAGGTTAAGGGCCTCAACAAGGTCTCAGGACTAGTGAGCGGTGGTGTCGGATTTCAGACCTGAGTATCCTGGCCGCTCCACTTCACTCCTCTGGAGGCAAGAGTAAATAGCAAAAGGGGAAGGTGGTCGTAAAGGGATATTATGCAGCCTGGAGAGATCACAGAGTCCCAGAGCGGGCACTACAGAAGGCCCTGGAAGGGAAGGGGCCACCGGAGTCCCCTGCTCTTTCATGGTGAGAATCCAGGGCTCCCTGGGTGACCCCGTCCCACCTAAAGGGTATGGTCCAATCATGACACAAATCGTCAATAAGAATTTGCAAGCCACCAGGAATTGGTGGTGGATAGGTTAGACGAGGCCCCTGCTTCTCCAGAGCATACAGAGCATAGCTCACGATGCTTCCATGGCTGAAAGCACTGCGGACAGAGTCCGGGCGGGGCCGAGCCAGCGGAAATGGCACAGACACAGGACCTAACCTTTTGTCCAGATGACAGATAAAGCAGGGGGCCCTGAACCAGGGGCTGGCAAGCAGTTTCTATAAACGGCCAGACGGTCAACGAGGTGGGCTTTACGGGTCACATGGAGTCTGTTGGCAGGGTTCAGGTCCGCTGCTGTAGCCACGAGCAGCCATCGGTAAGACCTAACCAACAGGCCTGACTTTTCCAGTGACACTTTATTCATAGAAACAGGCATGGGCTGAACCTGGCCCACAGCCTCTCTCTGCCTTGGATGACTGCGTCTGATAATCCAAACATGATTTTAAGAAATCAAAGAATTGAGAAAGCAGAAAGCAAAGACAGTCTTGACGAGGAGAAAACCACAACTAGCAGCCCTTCCTTAGCAGCCTGAATCCACTGTTCCTCTTCCACCAAGCTGAACGGGGATGGCAGCGTGGCTCCCGGGCTCGGATAGGGTGGGTCCCCCGCTGAAGGGGGACTCTAAATGCTGCACGGATCTTACCATCAAACAGACGCCACTAGTCCTCCATCCAGAGACAACCCCAGGTGCAGGGATGGGAAGCAGACCCAGGACTCTACCTCTTCTGGAGGAAACTCTCGCATCTTTTCTCCAAGGGCAGCACCTGGGCAAAGGCCGTGTTCCCTGTGATGTCAGTATCAGGAATGGTGTGATTTCTGGACATGTTTTGCAGCAGTGGGTAGGCCTCAAGATTAAAATAGAAAACAGAATTCTGGATGTCCTTGGAGTCGTCGGATTCAATTTCGTCTGGATGGTCTCCTGAGAGGAAACGAGAACACCGCGTGCTGTGGGCTGGGCGGGCACAGGGGGCTGCTCTCTGTAGAGGCTGGGTCACTGGGACTGAGCTGTGAGGGGTCACTTGACCGGGAGCAGCAGGATTCCAGAGAAGACCTGGCCTCGAGTTTTAGCTAAGTGCCTAGTGTGGGCTGAACAGCTGTGTCCTTTTGGTCTGTGACGTGGGGCTGAAGAGTGGGGAAGAGATCGGGCTGGCATCACCCTATGCTTTGGGAAGGGATGGAGAGTGTCACAGAAATACTCAGCAGCCCACAGGGTCCCCCTCTGGTACCTCGGAGAAGGAAACACGGGTGTTGAACGGACATGACAAACAAGGGCTTCCAGGCGACCGCCAGATGGTAGGTTCTGGGTAGAGCAAAGGCGCAGATGATCTGAGGCTTGGCCACATCCATGAGCTGTATGGAGCCATTCTTGTAAAAGATCAGCAGCTGGGAAGCAAAGAGATGGTGGCAGGGACTTCTCTGTCACCTCCGTTTGGAGTAAGAGAAGCAGCTTGACGTAACAACTGGCAATAGAGAGAACTGATTTGCTCTGACACCCAGAGCTGCTCGGGGAGCAAAGAAGTGTGTGTGTTTACTTCTCTGGCGGCCGCAGCAGCAACAGGCCCTCCCGCAGGGGTCTGATGCTGGCTGGTGCTTCCCCCTTGCGCCCTGGCTTCTCTTCAAGTTTGCCAGCAACCCCCCACTGCGGAGCTGGCCCTCCACATGGCCTCAGGGCTGCCTCTGCGTACAAACTCCTTCCTCCCGTCCTCGGGGACCCCCGCTCAATCCAACGGACCCCCCACCCCCGGCCTGAGATCCAAGACAGACCTGGGCTCCTTCCTCCCTGTAGACGAGCATGCTAAAAGTACCCCAGTGTCATCCTCTTCCAGCTGCCACACCATTTCCCCTCCCCCACACTCAAACCGCTGGCATCTGTCCTTGTCCTCTCCACCCCCTCCTGTCACCGCCTCCCAAAAGCAGCCGCCCACCCCCACCGACTTCCGCAGGCTGCCAGCGACCCTCTCCTCGCTCAGGCATCCAGGCGTGATGCGTCAGGGCATCTCTGGGCTCCCAGGGCAGCTGCTCCCTGACTCGTCTGTCTTCCCAGCTGAACTGCGCACCCCAGCAGGGCAGCGACTTGCCCCTTCATCCCTGCGTAACCCAGAGCTAGTCTAGTACCTAGCACTTGACAGGCCTTCAACACGTAGTTTTTGAAAGACACATGAACACATTTACTGAAGAGAAGAGAGGGGCTTGAGGAACCTACCATGCCGGGTAAGGCGTGGACCGGGGCCACTGCACAGATGGCCCCATCCAGGGGCTTTATAGGCCTGCAGGAAATCAGACACACAGACATTCATCCTGGAAGAGTTCAGGCTGTGTATCCTCTGCTGGACATACGTCCCAGACACAGTCTTGTATGTAAGCCTCAGGAGATGTGTCAGAGACTGTTCGGAGTAGCAAACATCAGGGACAATCTGATTGTCCACTGGTAGGAGCATGACTCATTGTGCTCTGTTATACAACGGGCTGCAGTGCAGGTGGGAAAATACCCAAGCCTCGTTCCCCAACATGTGCGACTCCCATGAACAAGGTCACAAGGCAAGTTATAGAAGAAACAGCGCTGAGAAACAAGCTAGAGAATACATAGGACACGATTCCGTTTATAAATTCCCCCAAATATGCACAGCTAAATGATAGGTTACTTGGAGATACAGGTGGTTAATTCTTATAGGAAAGCGAAGGAATGAATTTTGGAAAATGATATTATAGATTGAAAAAGAAACTGGCCATAATACTTGGCAGCAGCTCCCATCAGAAGGTGGAGTCAAGGGGCACCTGGGTGGCCCAGTCAGTTGAGCGTCCGACTCTTGATTTCGGCTCAGGTCATGGACTCACGGGTTGTGGGATCGAGCCCTGCTTCGGGCTCCTTGCTCAGCAGGGAGTCTACTTGAAAGAGTCCCTCCACCCCATCCCCTGCTTGTGCATGAACTCTCTCTCTCTCTCTCAATATAAATAAATCTTTTTTAAAAAAATGTCTTTAAAGAAAAAAGGTGGAGTCAATTTTCCCACTGCTTGCCTGCGGGTGTGGCCATGTGACGTGCTCTGTCCAGCATGGCATGAGCAGAGGCCTGGAAAGCGTTTGTGCATTGCAGCGGCCCTGGGGGACTCCTTAGGCTGCCAGGTGATGGAGTCTGAGACAGCCTGCAGGAGTGGCCACAGGAGGAGAAACAAGTGTCCTGGCCAACAGCCACCTATGTGAGTGAGGCCACCTAAGACCATCCAGCCCCTGGCCGAGCTGCCAGCTGCCTGAGGCACACATGAGAGCCTAAGCAAGACCAGTGGAGGAGCTGCCCAGCTGAGCCTAGTGCAAATTGCTGACCTACAGGATCAGGGGGTCCTGGGCTAAACATGACTGTTTTCTTTAGCCATTAAGTCGTGGAGTGGTTTGTTATATACAGCAATAGATAATTACTAAGGCGGTCACCTTTGGGGAGGAGAGAGAAGACTGTGACCAGGGACAAGCCCACAGAGAGCCTTAGCTGAACTGGAGATGATTTATTTTTTTAAGAGATTTCATTTATTTATTAGAGAGAGAGAAAGCACAAGCAGAGGTAGAGAGAGAAGCAGACACCCCGTTGAGCAGGGAGCCTGACATGGGGCTCGATCCCAGGACCCCTGGATCATGACCTAAGCCAAAGGCAGACACTTAACCAACTGAGCCACCCAGGTGCCCTGGAGATGATCTATTTCTTAAGCTTGATGATGGGTACAGGGGAGTTTCCCTCTTTCTCTCTCTCTCTCTCTCTCTCTCGATACACACACACACACACACACACACACATACACCATATATAGCGTATACATAAGGTGTGTAGATCTATGTGTATACATAGATGGTATATAGATAGACCCTAAATACACATACATATTATATAGGTCATTTGTACGCATAAAGTATTTCACAATTTAAAAAAGAAAGAGACCCTTGAGGAAATGGATAAAAGGCTATTTTGGCAGGAATGAAGAAATGATGCTCTTCTTGGTCATGTGGGACATGAGAGGTGTCATTTGTGCCGTCATACACTTTTGCAAGACAAGTTTTACACGGCTACGCACATATAAGACAGTGGGGACCTTGAGAAGCTCAGGGCGGGCGGCGGCTCCAGAGCTGGCGGACTCCCGCGGGGAGGCGGTCAGTTTCCTGTCAGTGAATACGAGTCCCGTCTGGTAGATCGTTTACCCTGCCCTAACTCAAGCCACCCACCTCTCCGCAAGCACACTGATGGCGGGTCCTTGCGTCCCTTCGGCCGTCACCAGGTGGAGAGAAGAATCTGTGCACAGCACCACGCATTTCATGTGGGATTTCAAGGGACTCTCAGGATACATGTTCTGTCCTTCGTGGACTAAGAAGTACTTCAGGAAGTGAACGCTCTGGCAGGAACATCCCTTGGGAAGAGTGACGACCCCAAAGGGGAAACCTGGAGAAATAATCGCACAAGCAGGTCAGAAAAGGTGGAGGATGCAGCAGCCCTGGGCGCAGGGGCTGTGACCAGCAGGTGTATGTGGGACGTGAAGGCAAGACCCAGCAATGAGAGCCCTCTGAGGGTGGAACCAGAAACCCCAATGTCCAGTGGGAGAGAAGAGCCCCCCTTCTGAGTATGGAGAGGCGTGGGGGACGGGGAGGACCAGGCCTGTGGAGGGGGCACGGAAGGAAGGAAGCTACACCCAGCCAGGTCCTGAACCACAGCTGACCATGGCAGGTCAAGGTGCATCAGGGGGGCGAGGGGTGTGTGTGTGTGTGTGTGTGTGTGTGTGGCCAAGCAATATCCAGAATGTATCAATATCCCAAGAAATGAAAGCAAGCTATTGGGCAAGCGAATGTGAAATTAGGATCATTCTTCTGCCGTTGATGTATCTTTAGCCATTGTAAGAACGCTGTGGGTGCAGTAACTCAAGTTCAAGAGGGCCTGTAGCCATGTTTATCTTCCCACCATGTGGGCGGAGTGCCCGCTATGGGAAACCACCATGGAATTCTGCAGATGGAAGTAGGCCAAGTGAGGAAGGCACTGTCCCTGGCTCTCCCCGATGCGCTGGCCGGGAGGGCTGCCAGGAAGACGGCCCACCTCTACTCTCACATGAAACACGTATCCAATTATAAAATGACAAACCAGTGATTCAGTCATCACTTCTAAAAACGTTTAGTAAGAGGGAGACACTCCTGGGGTGCCTGGGTGGCTCAGTTGGTTAGGCGTTCGACTCTTGGTTTGGGCTCAAGTCATGATCTCTTGGGTGGTGGGATAGAGCTGTGTGTTGGCCTCCGTGCTCGGTGAGGAGTCTGTTTGAGGCTCTCGCTCTCCATCTCCCTCTGCCCCTCCCCCCCCTCTCTCAAATAAATGAATAAATAAAGGGATACATTTCCTTCGATCCTGATCAATTTAGAGCAACTAGACACCACTGATTTTCTGCACCTGCAGAGCCAGGCGAAGGACCCTGGGACCCCAGGACTCTAGCAAGGTGCCACCCACCCAGAATAGCTGCTGGTCTTGCCCTGGCCACCTTAGAGGTCTCTTAGCTTCCACACCAGTGAGGTTCCTGCTGACCAGGGTGGGGGTACAATAGCAGGAAGGAAGACTAGCTTATTTTGAGAGCTTGGGAGGTAGGAGGAGGCGGGCTGAAGCTGCCATGATCCCACATCCTGGGCTGGAAGACACTTCCTCACCGGAGTGTGATAACGAGGTAATGGACAGATTTCCTGGCCCTGGTCCGGTGTCGGGTATGGAGCAACAGCTCCATAAATACACAGGGAATGGGAATTGTCAGCACATATGAAGTTCGATAAATGTCCTGTGAATGAATGACTGAGGGGACAGCAGGACCAGCTCCCCAACTTGGCTTAAGAACACAGAGTAATGAAACAGAAGGCCCAGAGCCTACAGGAATTCCAGAGCTCCCGGAGTCTCGGTCCCCAGACGCCCCCCCCCCCAGGTGTTAGGCAGAGGTGGGGGCTCACCTTCGGCCAGGTCCCACAGTGTGAGCACGCCATCCTCGCAGGCCAGCACGAGGTAGGCACAGGTGCAGCTGAGCTGGGAGACCGCAATGGGAGCGGCGCAGGGCCACACGGCCTCCGGGTCTAGTGGGGAGGACACCAGGAGCTAGGCTGCTTCCTAGCCCCCCACCCACCCGTCACCTCCACCTGCACAGCCCGAGACCCAGACTAGCACGCCTGTCTAGAACAAGGGCAGGAACCGCTGTCTGGGCTCACTCTCTCGCCTCTCAGCAACACTGTCTCCTCCCGCAGGATAAAAGAAGGGGTCATAGCACTATTTCACAGCAGCTAACACCGGATGAGTGCTTACAAGGTGCTGAGCACTGTGCAAAGCACTTGACATGCCTCCTTCCATTAATTCTCACAAGGGTCCCATGAGGCAAGTCCTGTTAGTATCCCTATTTCACAGATGAGGAAACTGAGGCAGAGATGTGAGCGACCTGCCCAAGGTCCCAGCCAGTCAGTACAGAGGTTGAGATTGGAAGCCACGCTGCCTGGGAGAGGGCTGGAAGGAGAGAGTCTTCCTTTGTCCATTTTTACATTTTACGACTATACGTGTAAAGTATAATTCTGAATTACAACGTAAGCATACAGCTGGAAGAATTACCACAACGTGAACTTGCTTACGTAACTGCTTCCATGAGTCTGTATAAACCAACCACCAGATTTCCAGAGCGCCTTCAATTTCAAAGAGCGGTCATGTCCAGAGACCCTCTGGATTTTGCTATGTACGACAAGCACGAGCAGTGGGCAGGGATGGTGTCGTGAATTAGCTCTGTGTTTCAGATGAGAAAATGGGACTGGGGCGCTCGGTGACTGGCCTGACAGCACACGGCTTGTAGACCGTTGGGCTGGGGCTGATCCGGCCTCTGGCACCAGGCCTCTGTTTACCTGAGCTGCCAAAGGAGCCCTGTGGGCCTGACTGGGCTTTGTCCCTATTGACCTGTTCTCTTTAAGAAACGTGACCCTTCAGAGACAGCGTCTTGCGGTCACTGACACCCCCAGCCACTGAGCCACCTGCTTCTGCCTGCACACTCTGCTCCCCTAAAGTGACGTGTCAGTCACATGCCGTCAACTAAGCTGGAGAAGGCCATGCTCTGAGAGCCCCGAGCTTAGGCAACTCCCATCTCAAAGTACCGACTTTATCCTTCAGAGTTCGGTGAAGCGAATAGAGGAAGAAGTTGTGACTTCCAGTCCAGTGTATGCCAAGGACACAGGCTACCCCTGGGAAAGAAGAGAGAGGGGCATCACATCAGGAATGTGGGTACCCTCTGGTTTGTATGGAAGCTGTTTGCCCAAGAGGAAGTCGGTTTGCAATCAACAGTGGTCTGTTCTAACGGACAGCATTCAACAGAAGGATGCGTCTCCTGGGAGGAGGGGGGCACCCCCGGGAGGGCTGTTCCTAGGGCCAGGTCGCCTTCCCCAGTGGGGAGGACGGTCACACTGCCCCTCAGCTGCTTTCACATCTTCTAGATCATTCATGTCCTCTTGGCTGTCGGTGTTTTAAATAACCTTTTCTACAAATTGAATTCATGTCCACAAGCAGCCCGGCGGGCTGTGTGCTCACACCCTCGTCTGTGGCAGGTCACTCCCTGAAGACAGTGCCCGCCTCCGTCATCAGGGGATCTGGGTGCCACCGTCCAACCAGAAACCGTTAAGCTCCAGCTGTGCAGCTGGCAACCCACCTTCCGCCTCACTGCCTCCCACCAGGCCGGGTTTGCTGGGCATTCCCTCTAGTGGCTCCCTGCTTCGTGTTCGTTTACCTGAGGGGCTCTTGACTTCCGCTGGCATCGCAATTATGCTGCTAGGAAGGAGGAAATGGAAGGTGGCCGTGCTGGGGAATAAAGAGACACCAGTCAGAGCCCTGGCAGACCCCTTGGCCAGGAGAGATGCTGGCAGAGCGCTGGTACTAAAACCAGGCATGGGTGGTTAGGATGGACCTTCCCCAGGGGTACTGGGCCGGGAAGTCAATCACGTTCTATGTGCTGGTCCCGGTGGCTACAGACCTTGGAAGTTGGGGAGGGCAGGGCAGGCTGAGCTGTGGGAGTCACTCCCAGGCTGGGAACAGCACCCAGCTCCAAGCAGAACTTTCTCTGTCCTCAGGGGGAAGATCCCTTAGTGACCAGACTTGGCTCTCTTATGCTGGGGGCAATCCAACCAGGGGGTGCTGATAAATTTGCTCTTCTTAGAAAAAAAAAAAAAGCAAACTAATTTCCTGCTTTATAGAGTTTGCTTTTACAAGACTTCTTGTGGTATAAACACTCCCACTACAGACATTGTCGGCAGTTTAACAACGAGCCTGCAAGCCTCCTGACTACCCTGTTAGGCAGCGTGCCCCCAAACCTCACTGGGTCCCAGTTCAGGTCTCCAGTAGTTGCTATGAGGGCACAAGCCTGGGAGTCTGTCCTGAAGTGAGAAAATTCGAGATGCTCTTGACAGCAAGATGAGAGGCTTCCCGCATGAAGCAAGAACATTCCTGAGGTCCAGCATAGCTGTGAGGACAGCTAGCTCCTAAAACCAGTTCCACCAAGTTCAAAGACTTGGGCTCAGTTTTTACCATCACAGCAGGGGGTTCATGAGCCCTCCCTGCTGCCCGTGGTTACAAAGGAAGGTATTTCAGTAATTATACATTAACATATGACAGTTAGAAAGACTGGATGGAAATGGAGGAAACCTGAACAGTGTGACTTTTATTTCTGTCTTCAGGATCTTCTGTGTTGTCGACATAATCAGGAAAAAAAATTTTTAAGAGATACTGTGCATAAAATTGTAAAATGAACTCTACTTATCTGCATACATGTCTATCCCCTCTTTGAAATCCATGCGATCAGCCTCTGTTCTAACTGTATTTGAACAATCTCCACACATCTTTTCAAAAGATCTGCTGAAATTTTCAGAAAAATGCCCCAAACCAGGAGGAGCTCTTAGACCTCGGATGAATTCAAGGGCTTGGGTTGAGTCCTGCGTGTGCCCCCATGGCTCCCGGGGAGCAGGGTGCTCCTGCGACCTCCGTCCCGCTCACCTGAGTGGCTCCTCCTCCCACTCCCCGTCCAGGTACTTCTTGTACAAGGCGTGGAAGATGGCCGCCTGCTGCTCCCACTGACTGTCCTTGATGAAGTGGTTCTGCCCCGAGCCCAGCCCGTAGTAGTCCTCTACTTTTGCAAAGACTTCCAGGGGGCTTTTAAATGTGGTACCTAGGTTGAAAAGATTCCAGAATTGGTCAAACCATGGTACTTCCCCCTTCCTGATTTTCCCTCCTTCCTCCGAGCTTCCCAGTTTCCTATGGAATTCCTCATCCTCAGAAATCCATCTGGGAGCCCAGGGTTCGGCCTTCTCCCTGCATCTTTCCTACCCTGGCTGCTCAGGGAGAACAGGCGAAGGGCAGCTGCCCTCCCTCCTCCTGCTCCTACAGCCCCATGCCACCATCACTTCCTGTTTCTGGATTACCGGATCCAGAGAGGAGGCCAAGGAAATGCTCACGAGGTCACTAGAGGCCTCAGACCACCGCTGTCTCCCTAGCTCAGCAAGGCCCCAAACCTGCCAGTTATGGTCACTACTGAGCCGCTGCTGCAGGCCCACATAAGCAGACAGTCCTGTCCCCTACCTGTGTTTACATCTATCCAACTACCTTCTTTCAAAAATCTCCTTTCTGCCAATCACTTCTTACCACTCCGCTTTCCCTGAACTCTTTCATTTCCTTCTTTTTCAGCTGTTCCTAAATCCACAGTAAAACTGGGTGATTGATTTTCTGGGTGCCCACCCCAGCTTTTGGAACTCTGCTGTCTTCGGAGGGTGCCCAGGAGGCCCCACAGTGCCCCAGGTCCCCTTCCCCAGAGGCAACCATTGTCCCTGGTTTCTTGCATTCGTTGCCACAAAGAGACCCTTTGGTATAAACAAATGATAATATGTGATACATTTAGTCCCCGAAGTGTGGTCCCAGATCAGCAGGGATCTGGCAGGCTCAACCAGATCTTACTAGAAATGCAGATTCTTACTAGAAACTGCTGGCGGGGGAGGGCAGCAGTTTGGGTTCTACCAAGTTCTCCAGGTGAGTCTGAGCCAGCTAACGTTTGAGAATTGCTCTCAGACACTAGCACTCTTGCATTTTTCAGTCACAGTAGCTTGGAGATCTCTTCATAGGACTATAGACCTTCCTCATCGTTGCTTGTTTTCATTCACTGAAACTTCTTATTGTGAAATATCACACATTCAACAAAGTATAAAAAAATATATATCTTAATAAATTGTTACAAGGCAAACGTCTGTCTCTACTCAGGTCTGGAGACAGGACATCGTCCGCTCCCTAGAAGCTCCGCAAAGGCCTGTCTCCAGTCACAACCTCCTGGGAAGAGCGGCAGCCACTCTCTTGGCTTCTACGTAAGTACCGAGTCGCGTTTATTTTACTTCTGTCTAAATGTGCGTCTAAACCCGGTAGCTTTGTTTGGCCTGATTTTGAACTCTACACACAAATGGAATTATATACAGTGTTAACTCTGTGTCTGCTCTCTGGCTTAATACTGTTGGTGAGATCTGGCCATTTTGTTGTGGAGAGCTGTAGTTTGTTCCTTTTTATCGACAGTATTCCATCGAGTGAATATATGAGAGTTTCTTTATCTGTTCTATCGTTGATGGACATTCCAGTTGTTCCGTGTTGGGGGCTGTTGAAAATCATGTCACTGTTACCATTCTTGTACACGTCCGTAAATGCCTGGAGCACATTTACTTGTAAACCTATCAGGTGTATACCTAGAAGAAGGGGGACCACTTTGCCCCAGTTTGCTGAGGAGTTCCCTAGTGTTAGCACTGAAAGCCCCACATCCCAGGAAACCCCTCAGTCCCAGGCAAGCTGGAATGGTCGGTCACATTGCCTAAGAGTGTAAGCGCTGGGTCCCAGGGTGTAAATTATCATCGACATCACTCGATCATACCACACTGTTTTCCAAAGTGATTGCACCGATTTTCACTTGTACAGTGTGTGAGAGTGTATGGTTATTCTGCGTCCTTACCAACCTGGTACCGTCAGCCTCTTTCCATTGTTGCCATCCCGGTGGGTATGGAGTGGTACCCCATTGTGGTTTTAATTTGCATTTCCCTGATAAGTAACGTTGAGTACATATGTTCATATGTTTATTGGCCATTTGAATAATCTCTTGCCTGTTTTATACTAGATTATCTCTTTCCTTTAATAAGTTGTAGGAATTCTTTATATACTCTTGATATGGACCATTCACAAGTCTTATGTGTTTTGCAAATATCTTCTCCCACTATGTGGCTTGCTCTTTCATGCTTTTAATGAGGTCTTAGGGTGACTAGAAGTCCTTAACTTCAGGAGCCACATTTATCAAATTTTTCTTTCATTTTAAGTGCTTTTTGTGTTTATTTTGTGTGTTTTGTTTAAAAAGTCTTTCCCTACCCAGAAGTCATACAGATTACTGTCTTATATTAATTTTTAAAAGCTTTATTGTTGGGGCAGCTAAGGGCTCAGTCGGTGAAGCGTCTGCCTTTGGCTCAGGTCATGATCTCGGGGTCCTGGGATCAAGCCCCACATCGGGCTCCCTGATCGGTGGGGAATCTGCTTCTCCCTCTCCCTCCGCCCCTCCCTCCACTCATGCTTGCTCGCTCACTCTCTCTCTCTCAAATAAAAAATTTAAAAAAATTTTAAAAGCTTTATTGTTTTCTCTTCCTATTTACTTCTATGGTTCATCTGGAATTTATTTTTGTGTATGGCGTGAGGCAGGAGCCAAGTCTCACTTTTGTTTCCATATGGACAAGCAGCACAATTGATTGGAATGACCATCCTTTCTCCACTGTTCTGCTTCAGGTATCAAGTATCAAGTGCCACTAATGCCTGGGTCTGTTCTGGCCTCTGTGATATTTCATTCATCTATTTTTCTATCTTCTCTTAATCACTGTAGCTTTATAATAAATCTTGATGGAGCAAATCATATCACCATGTTCTTTTATGAGAGTGAATTGGATATTCTCGGCCTTTCGAATTTCCTGCTTTGTTTTTAGTGGTTGCAAAGTATTGTTTTGGATGGGTGTACCAGATTTTATTTAACTAGTCTTTTGCCTCTATAAATACTGCTGCAGTGAACATTCTTATATCTTCGATGTCATGTGCAGGTATTGAAAGTATATACTCTATCCTCTGCCTATAACGGACTTTTCCGCTCCTCATGACCTACTCCCGCTTATCCTTCAAAACCTTCCCAAATGTCCCGTCCTTTGATAAAGCCTTTGCCTGCTCTGTGGGCAGAGTTAGTCACTCTTTCCTCTATGTTTTCATGGTCCTAGATGTTCCCCATTGCTGCACTTATCATATCCTACAATGCTGGCTTCCTCTTCCTCTTCCTTGGTAGAACTGCAGCTTTTAGAGCACAAGAAGATGTGTCTTACTAATCTGTATGCTTGGTGCATTCTTGGCACTCAGCAAATACTAATGAATGAACTAGCAAAGGAATATAGAAATGAATAAACTCCAGCCAGATGTCTGTCTTTCCTGATGTCCCAATTCTGTTAGTCAGTTGTATCCTTATAATATCTATATTTTTTGTCTTTAGATCCCAGAGCTTATGACTTAAAATTTTTTTTCCTTTAGGAACTATATTTATAATTTAGATACTGCTAATAAATAGAAAAGATGGGAAATGTGGAGAAAGGCAAAGCAAGAAAAAACAGTAATGGCAGGAGGAAAGACGGCATATTTGAACGATACTAACCTGTAACTGGTTTGGGTGGTTTGATCTTCATTACGTGAACCGGAAGACTCAGCTTAATGTCAACTCTAAAACACACGTTCATATCCTACGGTAAGGAAAAGGCACAGCTAATACACCAACAAAGGAGATATAACAGAATCATTAAAAACACATCCAAAAGAAGACAGAAAAAGAGGGGAAAGAAAGAAAAGCAGGTTGGGCAAATAGAAAGTAAGTAGCAGAGTGATAGTTTTGAATCCAAACAATCACGTTAAATATAAATGGCCTAACTACCCCAATTAAGAGGTAATTGTATAAAAATTGTATAAGAAGGTAGGACAAAGCCACATGCTGTCAAAAAGAAATTCATTTTAAATACAAAGACCCCCAATACATTAAAAGTATAGGAAAAGAGACATCTTGTAAAACTAATCAAAAGAAAGCTGGGGTGACTATATTAATATCTGACATAATAGATTTCAGAGCAAAGAATATTACCAGGGATCAAAGAGTCACTGAATAATGATAAAATGTCAATTCATCAAGGAGAAATAACATTCCAAATGTGTATGCACCTAATAACAGAGCTTCAAAATACACGAAGCAAAGACTCATAAAAGTGAAAGCAGAAATAGATACATCTGTAATCTTAGAGATTTGAACACTCTTCTCCCAAGAACTGATAGAATAAACAGAAAATCAGTAAGAATATAGTAAAGATACAGAAGGAAATCAGTAAAGATATAGGAGACTTAAATAACTTGACCAACAATAGCTGAATACACATTCTTTTCAAATGCATGTAGAACACTTACCAAGATGAACCATATTTTGGGCACAAAACAAATCTTAATAAATTTTAAAGGTTTCAAATTCTATGAAGCATGTTCTCTGATCACAACGGAATTAAATTAGAAATCACAAAAATAAAGATATCTGGAACATCTCCAGTATTTAGACCCTAAATAATATGCTTCTAAATAATTCACTGGTCAAAAAAATAAATCAAAAAGCAAGTTAGGAAGTAATCTGAAGTATTTTTAAAAATAACATCAAAATTTAAAGGAAGCAGCTAAAACAGTGCTTAGCTATAAGTTTATAGCACTAAATGCCTATATCAGAAAAGAAGATCTCAAATCAATGACCTAGCTTTCTACCTTAGCAAACTAGAAGACACAGAAAAACTTAAACTTGAAGTAAGCAGATGAACGAAAATATTAAAAATCAAATTGGAAACTGATGAGATAGAAAACATAAAAAAAAGAGACAAAGAAATGAAACCAAAAGCTGGCTCTTTGACGACATTAATAAAATTGACAGACCTCTAGGCAAGCTGATTAAGAAAAAAGAGAAAACACAAATTACCGATATCAGAAATGGGGGCACCTGGGTGGCTAAGTCAGTTGAGTGTCCGACTCTTGATTTTGGCTCAGGTCATGATCTCAGGGTTGTGAGGTAGAAACCCCATGGGACTCTGCAATCAATGAGGCTGCTTGGGATTGTCTCTCCCTCTCTCTCTGTCCCTTCCCCCAGCTCTCTCTGTCTAATCAATCAATCAATCCAACAAACCAATATCTGAAATGAAAATGACATCAAAACAGATTTTACAGGGGTGCTTGCGTGGCTCAGTCTGGATTCGGCTCAGGTCACGATCTTGGAGTCATGGGATCAAGCCCCACCTCAGTGTCTGGGTTCAGCATGGAGTTGGCTTGAGTTTCTTTCCCTCTGTCCCTCCCCTTGCTCGTTCCCCCTCCCTCTTTCTCTAAAATAAATAAGGAAGGAAGAAAGTCAACCTTTTTAAAAAAACAGATCTTACAGATAACGAAAGGATAACAAGGGATTACGAAACACTTTAAGCCAATACATTTGATAACATATAATATGGACAAATTCCTTAAAAGACACAAAATACAAAAGTTTGCTTAAGAAGAAAGGGATAACCCTTTGTCACTCAAGACATTGAATTTGTAGTTCCACAAAGAAAACTCCACAGTTAGATGGCTTTACTGGTTAATTCTATCAAACATTTTAGCAAGAAATAATACCAATTCTACACAAACTCTTCCAGGAAATAGAATAGGAATACTCCGACTTATTATACGAGGCCAGCATCACCCCGAAACCACAACCAAAGATGTTATAAGAAAATAAAACTGGGGCGCCTGGCTGGATCAGTCAGTGGAATGTGTGACTTTTGATCTCGGGTTTGAGTTCAAGCCCCACATTGGGTTTAGAGATTACTTAAAAATAAAATCTTAAAAAGAAAAGAAAACTAAACATATCCTTCATGAACATAGATGTAAGATTTATTAAGAAAATATTGGCAAGTTAAAATTGGTGAGTTGCATCTATGAACAGTTTCTTTAAAAAATAAAAAGAAGGCACATATAAGTAACATTAAGAACAAGAAAAGGGACTAATTTAAGAGACAGGTTTTTATTTTGATACCGTAGGGGAAAGGTATTTACACATATCTATAGCTATATATCTACACTAATAAATGAATTGTGATTGAAATAGGCTCAATTTTTTTAAAATTTGAAATTGAAAAGATAATATAGGACTTAGTTAGACCTAGAGGGTAAAAAAAGAAATATCCAGCTTTCTTTACAACTAACACTAACACTAATACCAAATGCTGATAAGAAAACCACAAGAGGAAAAAACCTCTACAAGCCAATCTCATGTTTGGAACATAGGTACTATTCATGAACACACACCTACTAGTTTGCTTTGCTAATATCTTATTTAGGACAGTGCAATTAAATGAATTATTACCAAGTACGGATTACCCAGGAATGAAAGGAAGAATGTTTCAACATTAGAAAATCTATCAATGCAATCTACTACATTAAAGGAGATTAGGGGCGCCTGGGTGGCACAGCGGTTAAGCGTCTGCCTTCGGCTCAGGGCGTGATCCCGGCGTTCTGGGATCGAGCCCCACATCAGGCTCCTCCGCTATGAGCCTGCTTCTTCCTCTTCCACTCCCCCTGCTTGTGTTCCCTCTCTCACTGGCTGTCTCTATCTCTGTCAAATAAATAAAATCTTTAAAAAAAAAAAATAAAGGAGATTAAAGGAGAAAACTCCTCTCAAAAGATGAGGAGAAAGTATTTGATGAAGGTCAGTATCTATTCCTAAAAACAACAACAACAAACTCTTAACAAACAAAGGCTAGAGGGGCACATGCTTAACTTAATAAAGGATATTTATGTCAAACACCTGCAGTAAGCTTCACGCACAACGGTGAAACACTTGGAGTGTCCCAGTTAGGTCCTGGATAGTGTACTATCACCACGACTAGTCAACATTTTACTAGAGATCCTAGAAAATAGAACAAGGTGAGAACAATAAATAAATAGGAAGAATAAATACTTGAAAAAGGAGAAGTTGTCATTGCTTACTATTATGATTGCCTACGATTGTCTAGCTAGAAAATCCAACAGTATCAGCTGACAAACCATTAGAACTTCAATAAAGAGGCCAAGAGTCCTGAGACTCAGGTAAAGGAAGTACGGAATTTAAGGAGGTACTCACTCTTCGGTGCCCACCCTATGCTTGCATGACCCTGACAGTATCTACTTTTTGCTGACCTCACCCAAATACAGATCGACACAAAAATCAATAGCTTCCCTATGCACTAGTGTAGTGGACATTGGTCATCTTTTTGGTTATCCAGCCCTAAATACCCTTTCTTCTTTGAGAGGGCTCCCCTACTGTGTGAGTCTGGGAGAATCTGTCTCCCTCTAAGGAAATGAAGGAGCCAGATTCTTCTTCCTCTCCCTTGGAGGTCAGGGTGTTGACACATGACCTATGCTCAACCAGCTGTGTGTCCCTGCCTAGGACTGTGACTCTTAAGGAAGTGACACAGAGATCTAGAAACAGTAGAGAAATTATTCACAGTGGAGGTGGCCATGTCGAGAGCCTAGTGACAGAGCCATCATGGAAAGCCCAGCATCAGTTTTGGTGGCTGTGTCTCTCGGGGGTGGTGATGTTCAGAAGCGGTGGGAGTGCAGTCCTGGCTACAGTGTTTTCACGGCCTACCCTCCCTTGGTTCCTTCCAATTTTCTGAAACCTGATATCCTTCCAATTTCTTCGCTGCAGCTAAGGACCTGATGAATACTGCTACAGTCATGATGGACTAGCAATAACTAGCTGGAAAATACAGATGGTAGTGTGAACATTTAACATTTAACACCTCTCCTTCCTGAAATCCCATTAAAATGACAGAAAGGTGCTTTTTCAAAAAGGAATAAACTCATAAGAAATAAGAGAATAAAAGGAGACAAAAGCAAGAAAATTTTGAAGTTGGAAAGCAGGTAGCTAAATGATTTAGCAGACGCAAGAAAGTCCGATCTGAACCAGTAGGGGAGAAAGCCTGGGAGTCATCTGCTTTATACCACGAACACCCTAAGACTCAAGAAATTGGCAGCTCCAGGTGTCTCGAGTGGAAGTGCCAGTGGGACCAGCAACAGGATTGGTTGAAAATCTCTTTAAGAAGCACATAAACTCTTAGACTCCCTAACTCCACACAGCCAACAGAATGAAGTTAAAGTTGACATACTGAATGTTGAAGTTCCCCACCCCCACCCCCGACCCCCAAGGTGTCTTCCCCACAAGCCTCTGCAACTCAGGTGAGAGCTGCAGTCAGAGAGGCACCCAGCACCCCCTTAGAGCAGGGGCCCCGCCCACATCCTTCCCTGGGAGCTACACCCAGAGTGTAGGCACCATGCACCATCGCTTTTGGCTGTGTCTCTGAGCATCTGTACTTCATGTCAATTTATTTTATACATACATTAGCAAGATATGTCCTAAGTTATCAGAAAAGCCTAAGAGAGGTTATTTTGGGAGTCTGGGAACACTCAAAAATTTTTCCATATAAATTAATGGGAATTTCTTCTTCACTTTACACCATTTTGGCAAAGGAAGGGTTTCATAGGAATGTTCTCCCTTCAGATAGCAGGAGAAACCTGTACTCTCCAAGACACTAACATGAGTGTTTCCCAACACTGAAGCCCAGTTGGGGCACTCTTTAGCAAAACCACAGTCACCAAGCCCCAACCATGCCCAAAGGCTGGCTTCCTGTCAGTTTCCCCGTGACTCCTACTCTTATGAGTAGAGAGCCAAGTACCACCAGACATGGGAGGAGAGCATCTCTTCAAAAAGACAGAGACCAAAACAAATAGACAGAAAAAAGCAACTTGGGGAAAACAGACCATACATGGAGAAGAAACACCAACAATGATCATAAATGTTCTTAGGGAAGGCATAGTATTTACCAAATAAACAATCAGAGAACAAAGGGAGGCTCTTGTAAATGAAAATATGCAAAAATGAAAAACTCAGTGAGAGAGTGAAGAGACTGAGCCAATGAGCTCTCCCCAAAGGTAAACAACAGCAAAAGTATGGAAAACAGAGCAGAGCATATACAGGTGGCACTGATGAGATTAGAACCCTGGCAATTTTGCTCCAAAGTTCATTAAGGTCCTGGTGTAGGCAGAGGAATATTGTAATGGGACAGGATAAAGAGCATAGAAGTATATATAGGAATAATAAAAGGTCACATTTCAAAACAAATGGGAAAAGATGAATTACTCAAAGATATTTGTGTGATGATTGGCTATTTGAAAAAAACAGATAAAAGTTGACCCTTTCCTCAGTCCATTCACAAAAGACGCTCCCCTATGAATTAGAGTGAAATGTCAAAACAAAACTTTGAAATTATTAGAAGAAACCACAGGAGAACTTATTTATAACCTTGAGGTAGGGAAAGCCTTCTTCAGTGAAATGAGTATTTAAAAAAAAAAAGGATAGAAAATTCTGACTATATTCAAACTTAAAATGTCTTTTTGGGGTGGTGCCTGGGTGGCTCAGTTGGTTAAGCATGTACCTTTGGCTTGGGTCATGATCCCAGGGTCCTGGGGACTCCCTGTTCAATGGGGGGGCCTGCTTCTCCTTCTCCCTCTGCTGCTCCCCGTGCTTATGCTCTCTATCTCTCTGTTAAATAAATAAAATCTTTAAAAAAAAAAAGTCTCCCCCCCCTTTCTTTTAGAGAGAGAGTGCGTGCATACATACACAGTGGGGGAGGGGGGAGAAAGAGCCCTAAGTGGGGCTTGATCTCACAACCCTGAGATCATGACCTGAGCCAAAATCGAATTGGACGCCTGACTGACTGAGCTACCCAGGTGCCCCAAACCTAAAACTTCTTTAGAACAGAAAAGCACATAAACAAAGGAAAAAGGGAAACAACAAATTGGAGCAAATATATAACAAGCAAATGATACAGGCAGGCAATTCAAAGAAAACATCAGTGGCCAATAAAAAATATGGAGATCAATGAAAATTACACGAGATGCCATTTTGTTCCATCAGTTTGCAAAAAAAAAAAAAAAAGATAATATCAAGGTCAGAGAGGCTGTGGAGAAATTGATTAAATCGTCATGCCACTTTGCGGGGGGCAACTTAGCAGTACCTATGTTAACACTAAAAACGCACGTCCCTGAATGCTCAGAAGCACCCAGGTAGACAACGAATTTACAAAGATTTTCACTGTGTTATGTTAAAGCCACAAATTGGGGATATCCTCAGTATCAGCAATAGACTCATACCCCAAATAAACTGTGGTATATTCATAATACGGAACCGAATACAAGAGGTCGAAAGAACAAGGTGGGTTTATTTGACACTGAAAAATTTTGCCAAAAAGTGGATGAGTTAAAAAAAAAAAAAGCAAGGTTGTAAGAAAATATAAATAGTAAAGGAAATTCTCATAAAACAAAACAAAAATAGAAAAAAATCCCATAGAAAAGACATTCCCATAAAACAAAACTATACTTTTTAAGATAAATTGACGTGAGAATCTAAATACATACTGAAGATCGAGAAAACACATCAAGCTAATCATGGTGAGGGCCTGTGGAGACAGCTGCTCTCGCTGAACTACCTGGCTTTTCCCAGAGCGATATGTTCACATATTGTTTGTACAATTTGAAACATAACGTAATTTATTTATTCCTTTTTTAGATCTTAGCTGGTTTTTTTTTTTTTAAGATTTTGTTTATTTGAAAGATAGAATGAGCATGAGAGAGACAGCGCACGCAAACAGGGGCAGACAGAGAGGGAGAAGCAGGCTCCCTGCTGAGCAAGGAGCCCAATGCAGGGAAGGATCCTAGGACCTTGGGATCATGACCTGAGCCAAAGGCAGATGTTAACTGACTGAGCCACTCAGGCGCCCCGTAACATAACGTAATTCAAAAGGGGGAGAAAGGGAGGGCTCTTGAGAGACTTCCACGTGGAGGCGACCTCTACTCTACTGGCAAGCCTGAGTCCTCCCAAGAGCGGAGGCTCTGGAAAGCATGCCTCGAAGGGAGAGCCAGGAAGCTCCAGGGAAGCCACTAAGTTATCCCAACACGAAGATGAAACCCCTCAGGACACTCGGCTTGGTGCATTGGGCTGTTACTTTGGCAGGGGCAAATTGGGTCTCATGGAGCCTGAGTATATATAATGTAGGGGCCTCTGCAAAAAGGAGAACACAAAATTCTGAACACAAAATGCCCATGGCCATCCCAATACCACTCAAAATGGAGTGAATGGTGACAGGGGAAGTGTGAGTGAAAAGAAGACAATGGTATTAAGTGGCTGTGGTTAAAATGTTACTTTTGCCAATTTACAAAACTATGGACATGGGAACACATTGTTAGGGCCCCTTGCAAGGCTTCGGAATGGGCCATACAAGCGAGGGGCCCTGAAATTTCATCTCCCTTATCTTCATGGAAACCCCTGTCTGGACAAACGACCTGGGTCAATTATCCTCAAGGATAGGGGGCCATCTTTAGTGGATATGAGGCACGAGATTAAGGCACAGAGAATCTGAAAATTGCGCCCTAGTGGAATATTTTACTAGTATACTTGGTATTTAAAGTACATTTCAAGTCAAAATAGAAACCCGTGGCACACAACCTAAATCTCCCTGGAGATTTTCTTTAAAGTTCTTTACCTTTAAAGTTCCTTACCATTTCTAAATTCTCTGAAGTCACGGGTTCGAGAGTATTCTGAGGAGAAAAGTGAGAAATTAATTCGCAATAGGCTCGATGTATGTGCCCCCTCCCTTTAATCTCTTTCTCCCTGTCACTGTCGTCAGTAGTGAACTCATCCTGTCAGAGGACTGACATTTGCGTGATTGCCCGGCCTGCAGGATTTTAACACAGGATCCCTACCGTCCAGGATCTTAGAATGTAGGAGAGGAAAATGGAAATAGCAATAGGAAGAAATATGAATGAAAAGAGGTAAGGAGATCAGTTAGGAGCTCATTCCAAAAATCTAAGTCGAAGCAAATATTTCTGATCAGCAAAATATACTGGCGACGTTGACAATTTTATTTAGGCAACTCTACATGTAACTCATAGTCACCAGGACGACCCCTGTGACTGGTGTAAGTTGGTTGCTTCTCAGTGTATGGAAACTGAGTGAATTACGGTGAGAAACACCCCCATTCCAAGGTGGTTTTCCCAGCTGGATAATACAGGAAGCCCTCAAATAATCCGTTAGGTACTAAGTATGATGCTGTGGTGTTGGTTCATAAGAAGCAGGAGGAATGTTCTTACCAATCCAGAAATTTATCATCTAGTTAATTTAAAAAAACCTTTCATGCACACAGGAATAACTAAAAATCAAGGTAGTGTATGGGAGGTGCCAAAAAAGAGGTATAAGAAATAAATTCTGTAAGAGTTTCGAGGAGGAAGATCTCTGGGCTGGTGACTCTTCCAGTGATCAGGACTATACCCCGCTTTGAAGACACTCACTGGGGAGAAATGGCCCTTGTTCGAAGCCACTCAGTGATCTCAGCAGTGAACGGGAGTCCGCCTCCCTCTCCTGCATTAATAATTTCCCAGTCGCTTAGCACCTGATACGGTGCATTTTAAAGGCACACCCAATTAATAATTGTTGTTGGCTAAAAAATAGTAAGTGGATAGATAAGCAAATTGAGTTTCAAAAGACAATTTACTGAGGAGCTATATTTTAAAGACACAGCACAAGGCGCAGGGATCCCATGCAACTAAACTGAAATGGGGGCGCCTGGCTGGCTCAGTGGGTGGAGTGCGTGACTCCTGATCTCCGGGTGGTGGTTCGAGCCCTATGTTGGGCACAGAGACTACTTTTTAAAAAATGTAAGAATAAGAAAATAAACTGAAATGGTAGAGCTCCTACTGTCTAAGAATAATATGAAGAATATATGTATTCCTGTATATTGAGAACAGCCTGTTTATACCATAATCTGGGAAATTCAGTGAGGCATGGAAGGATTATTTCAGCCCAGATGGGGAAAAAAATTACCACTGAGACAGGAATCAGGATAAAAGAGCATTCGTTCTCCCAGAGAAATGCCTGGAAGTGGTCTTGGTGAAGGGGCAACTCAGACGAGAGAGAGAGTGAGGCTCCCACTATTGAGGACCTCTCTACTTTTTAATATCTTATTTTTAACCAAAACAAATCGATTTTGGAGTCATGGGCCAGTGTGCCTCCTGTCTTCTCTTTCAGCCTCCATAAGGCGCCATTTGTCCTGAATTCCAAGGCGGATTCAGGCTAGATGTGGGTCAAGGGTAGGGAGAAACATATCCATGGGAAACAGGGATGTTTCCTACCACTTGTGGCTGTCTGACTTTTTTCTTCGGATTTACAGCTGGTTGGGGGTGCTCCACTTCCTTGAGCCAAGACTCCTTGGGCAATTTATACACATCCAGCCAAATGTCTCCGGCTCCTGCATTGGGAAACCAAGGAGCCATTGAGCAACTGTGAGCAGGCGACAAGGTTCCCGTGAGGAACGGCCTGTCTTCTCAGAACTCCCAGCACAGGGACCAGCAGGCACCCTCGGAACAGAGACTTGGGCAACCCCAAGGAGACGTGGTCCTGCAGCGGGTCGCTGCCAGTCCTCACCCCCGCAGAGCTGGCGGGCCCCCCACTCAGGCCACCGCCCTGTGAAGGAAACCGGGCTCCTCACCCTCACAGCACTGATATTACAGTTTTTAACCAAGCTGTCTGCTCTGCCCGGTCCCCATGTTTTCTAGGTTCCAAGTGGTAAATTCTACCGACGTTTTGTCATACAGCTTTTCCAGGGGAAGAAGGCGGGGTTACACTGACTCCATAACTGAGAGGGGGATGGCTGAGGGCTGGAACTGGGAGAGATCCCTCAAGAGCATTCTTCTGACTGGTGTTTCTGGAAATGACAACCCACAGAAGTGGTTGTGGGGCTTTAACTTGTCACAGAAACACGCTCAGCTTCTATACTTAATACCTGTCAACCTAGGAAGGGTTGCTTCCCCTTGGTGTGGGGCTCTGGCTAAGTGTTTTCTTTAACAAGTAATCATCTGGACACCTGGACCTCAGGCCTCTGGCCTCCAGTCCTGGGAGAGAATAAATATCTTTTGTTTTAAGCCACCCGGCTTGTGGTACTTTGTTGGGGCCTAGGAAACATGACAGAGTATAAAAGCTTCCTTTGAAGCATAAATACAATGCATAAAGCATTGTAACGTATATGCTTTCCTCAAGCACTTAACATTCGAGGGGCCTGTGGCAAGAATATAGAGGCCTATATACCATTTGTCTAAATATTTAAAAGTTAAAAATCAAGCTAACAGCCACTTGAATAAAAGATGTTCCATCACCACAGTAATAATTACAGCAGGTAAAATCCAAGGATGAATGATAGAATTGGTGGGCTATACTTTTAGGGGAAGTGGGATATATGCATAGTCTCAAAGTATCTATCCCAAAATATTTATCAATTACTATGGTGCTTTCAACATATGCCCCCAAATTCTTTGATCCTCCTACCTCCAAGAAGAGATGCTTAAGTCCTCTGCCCTTGAGTGTGGCCTGGACATAGTGATTTGCTTCTAACACAGCGTGGGAAGGGAAAAGCAATATCTTAACAGTAGAGGAACCTGGCAGACGACAGTTAACTAGGGGTTGTTGCTAGCACAGACCCCCTGATATACAATGACAAGAGCACGTCACCTCTGTGGCATCTCCCCCAAATCCTTAACCCTGGTTGAATCATGAGAAACACAGCAGGCAAATTCAAATTGGGGGACATTGTACAAAATATCTAACTGGTATTCTTCAAAAGTGTCAAGGCCATGAAAAACAAAGAAAGACCGAGAAATTGTCACAGATCGGAGTAGACTAAGAAGACATGATGACTAATAGGATTGAGCCTTGGAACAAAAATATTAGTGGAAAAACAGGCAAAATCTGGAAAAAAAAAAACCCACCACCCTTAGTTAATAGTATTATACCAATGTCATTGCTTAACTCTGACAAATGTACTGTGGTCATATTACACGTCGGTATTGGAAAAGCTGGGCGAAGGGTCCAGGGGAAGCCTGTACCTATCTTTACAACTCTCCTGTAAATAATTTCTAAATAAAAGTTTGAAAAAGGGTGGTTATCTGGAAGAGACTACAAATCGGAACCTTCTTATCGGCCTTCGGTTACTCTTGCCTTGTAGGAGGAAGGCTGCGAAGTCCCCTCCTTGAGAGATCTCCATCTTTATACAGGTGGTCTGCTTACTGGCATCATCCTGAAAAGAAGAGAGGGGCTGATGGGGTAAAGCTCAGCCTGATGACGGAGAGGAATGTGTTTTGGGGTGTTTTGTGGGTCACACCAGGGAACACAAATCCTCTTGGTGCTTGAGACATGAAAAGCTGCCTCAAACTGCCTCATACTTCCTATTTATGTATAGCCGTTGGACAAGATCGTATGTAAAGAAGTGGAATTTCGATTTCATGCCTAAAGGTTTTGGACATATTTCCTGGTTTCTTAAATACTCCTGAAGCTTGTGGTGATTGCATACTATCTGTTCTCCGGGTCATCTCTGCAAACTCTAGAGACCTACGTCAGCACTCAGTTATTCAAAATGAGTCGAACTAAAGTTCTATATGACACGAAAACTCTGGTCAGGTGCCTTCATCTGTTCGGGCTGCTATAACAAGATACCACAGACTGGAGGGCTCGTAAACAATTAACCTTTATCTCTCACAGTCCTGGAGGCTGGAACGCCAAGATTTCCAGATTTCAAGAATCTGGCAGATTCAACGTCTGGTGAGAGCCCATGTGCTGGTTCATAGACTTCCTGCCTGCCACGTCCTCGGGGTGCCCTCCCATGGTGGAAGGGTTGAGGGAGCTCTCTTGGGCCTCATCTAAGGGCACTAATCCCACTTATGAAGGCTCTGTCTTCATGACCTAAACACTTCCCAAAGGCCCCACCTCCTAATACCATCACAATGGGGATTAGGATTTCAACCTGAATTCTGTGGGGACACAAACATTCAGTCCATAGCAAGAAGAGACTGACTATAACCCTAGTATGAAACCTGCTCAAATTTCAGGCCAGGTGAGAGACTCAATGTTTATGGTTGTCTGTGGCTTGCTTTTTCATTTTCTTAATTGAATCTTTATAACAAAGATCATTGTTATTATTAAGACCTTTATTCATAGGTGCTTGCATTTTGTTGACTTTTTTTGAAAAAAAAATCAAGTTGTAATGTTTTATTACAAATTAAAAATGAGGTGCTTAAAAACCTCAACTTGGCTAGGGGCACCGGGGTGGCTCAGTTGGTTAAGCATCCAACTCTTGATTTTGGCTCAGGTGGTGAGATCAAGCCCCGTTTCTGGCTCCGCACTGGGCACGGAGCCTGCTTGGGATTCTCTCTCTCCCTCTCCCTTTGCCTCTCCCCCACCACCCCAGACTTGCTCTCTATCTCTTTCTCTCCCAAAATAAAAATAAAAACAAAAATTTCAACTTGGCTAGATATGAAACAATTTTAAAACATTTAAAGGTATATAGAGAAAAACCAGACTTCTTGAAAAACCCACTTGGTAGTACCAAAAAGAGACATCTTCAAGTAAAAATAAAAAACAGATGCTGCATAGATAATGCCACTAGTTCTAGCTGTCTGGTCAATGGTAGAAAAACAAGCACTTAAGGTCTTCAACTCCAATCTTTCGTTCGCCTCTTACTGCTGGAATGTCATAATTTCACCCATCCCCCCACCTCTACCNCCCACCCTCCCGCCCTTCTGGCAACCACCAATTTGTTCTCTGTATTTAAGAGTCTGTTTCTGTTTTTTCTCTGTTTGTTTTGTTTCTTAGATTCCACATAAGAGTGAAATCATGGTATTTGTCTTCCTCTTTCTGACTTATTTCACTTAGAATTATACCCTCTAGGTCCATCCATGTTGCAAATGGCAAGATCTCATTCTTTTTTATGGCCGAGTAATATTCCGTTGTGTCTGTATATACCACATCTTCTGTATCCATTCATCCATCAATAGACACTTGGGTCCTTCCATAATTTGGCTATTGTAAGCAGTGCTGCAGTAAACACAGAGGTGTTTTCAAATTAGTGTTTTGTTTTCTTTGGGTAAATTCCCAGTAGTGTAATTACTGGATCTTGTGGTATTTCTATTTTTAATTTTTTGAGAAATTTCCATAGTTTTCCACAGTGACTGCACCCATTTACATTCCCACCAACAGTGCACAAGGGTTCCTTTTCTCCACATCCTTGCCAATTCTTGTTATTTCTTGTCTTTGATTCTAGCCATTCGGACAGGTGTGAGGTAATATCTCATTGTGGTTTCGATTTGTATTTCCCTGATGATGAGTGATGTTGAGCATCTTTTCATGTGTCTGTCGGCCATCTGCATGTCTTCTTTCGAGAAATGTCTGTTCATATTTTATTCTCCTGCCCATTTTTTAATTGGATTATTTGTTTTTTGGGTGTTGAGTTGAATAAGTTCTTTATATATTTTGGATACTATCAGATATGTCATTTGCAAATATCTTCCCCCATTCTGTAGGTTGCCTTGTCATTTTGTTGCTGGTTTCCTTTGCTGTGCAAAAACCTTTTATTTTGGGATAGTCTGGATAGTTTTTTTGAGATCACTCCTTGTGCGCTGACTGAAGTGCATGATGGTACAGGTGGTTAGCCTGTGTTTGCTCAGCCCCGCCCTGCTCGGCCATGAAGTCTCCCCTGAATTCTCAGCTGCTTTTGTCCCTTTGCCATCATGGCTTAGGTTTTCCAGGCATTTGCATCAATAATAGAAGTTGCAGGGTTGAAGTGGCTGCTGACCTTGGGTCTCACCTCCTTGATTTTCCTTCTTCTCTTCACTGCTGTCCTCTCCAGGCTGTCTTTGGTGAGGAGGACCCATCCCCTGATACAGATTCTCTCACTGGTCTACCTGCTTCTGCGTCCTGCTTGCCAACCCCCTCCATCGCTTCTGCACAGGAGGGTGGGCATGGTGTGACGGGATCCTGCAGGGTCTCCACCCACATGCAGGTGGGGACTGTCGGCTGCGCCAGGCCCAGTGTTGTGGGGCCTGACCTTCAGGGGCACTCTCTGACCCCTCATTCCTTTCCCTCCTCTCACTAGTCTGGAATTCCCCTGGTAACTGCATGGAGGCCTAGCCCTAGACGTGGCAGCATTCACAGTGGTTCTGTTCTGCTGCAGTTAGTAAAACTGCCTTGCACTGAACTCCTCCAGGGCCTATAACGCCTACTGCCTCTGCACACTTTCTCCTCCAACAACATCAAACTCTTCCATCTCTCCATCTCCTATACCGAAAAGTCCCTTCTTGGGGTTACCTTTTATGGCAGTCTGCTATCCAAATACATCTTTCTTCGTGTCCTTGCTGCTGATGAAACCATGTCTGTTCTGCACAAGGACCATCTGACTGGTCCCTAAACCTCTGTTGCCATGACCTTCTTGTCCCCACCAGCAGGTGCCACTGCTCCCTGCACCCCGGCAGGTGGTGTGGGCAGGGGCATTGCGGTGTGGGCAGGGGCATCGTGGAGGCCCCTGCTGGGACTCTGCCCCACTGCTCAGGATTGTGGTCACTCTGACCAGGGCCAGCTACGACACCTGTGGCTCCTCCTGGGGTGTGAGCGTCACTGGCCAGCACCCAGTGGGGCTGCTCAAGGCTCTCAGGGCTCCAGTCAGTTCCTGCTACAGAGTGAACTCTAATAACATCTTTTGATGAAAAGTTTTAATTTTTTTAAACAGCTTTATTAGAGATATAATAACATATACCAACTACACGTTTCAAGTCTACGATTTGATGTTTCAACATATGTGTATCCCTTAAAACCATCTCCACAAGACCATGAGCATATCCATCACCCCCGAAAGTTTCCTCCTGCCCTTGGTAATCATCCCCTTCACCTTTCTCCCACCGCACCCCAGGCAAAAACTGATGCTCTCTGTCACTATGTTAGTTTGTATTTTCTAGAATTTTAGATAAATGGAACCATACAGTGTGTACTCTTTTTGGGTCTGACTTGTTCCACTCAGCGTAATTATTTTAGGACGCATCCGGGTTGTTACGTGCATTAACCGTTCAGTCCATTGGGTGGGTACACCACAATTTGCTTATCCACTCACCTGCTGATGGACATTTGGGTGGCTTCTGGTTTTGGGCTATGACACATAGAGCTGCTTATAAACATTCACGTACACGTGTTTGTACGGAGATATGCTCTCAGTGCTCCTGTGTAAATATCAAGGAGTGGAACGCCTGGATCGTACGGTAGCTGTATGTTTAACTTTTCAAAAAAACTGCCAAAGGGGTACCTGGCTGGCTTAGTTGGATGAGTGTGCAATTCTTAATCTCAGGGTTGTGAGTTTGGGTGTAGACATTACTTAAATAAATAAAAAACTTAAAAAAAAAAAAGCTGCCAAAATGGTTGTACCATTGTACTTTACCACCAGCAGTATGAGTTCCAGCTGTTCTGAGTCTCTGCCAACACTTGGTATGGTTATTCTTTTCAACTTCAGGCATTCTGATGCATGTAGTGGTAGCTCACTGTGGTTGTGACTTGCGTTTCCCTGAGGACGAAGGAGGCTTGAGCATCTTACTTTCCATTTATCTTCCCTGGTGAGCGGTCTTTTCTTTTCAAACCCTTACCCATTTTGAAAACTGGGTTGTTTATTGCCTTGTTTTTGAGTTTGCGTTTTGAGAGTTCATCACATGTTCTGGATACAAGCCATTCATGAGATCGGTGATTTACAATTATTTTCTCCCAGGCCACTGCTTGTCTTTTTATTCTTTTACCAGTGTCATCTACAGAAGAAATGTTTAATTTTTTTTTTTTTAAGATTTTATTTATTTATTCGACAGAGATAGAGACAGCCAGCGAGAGAGGGAACACAAGCAGGGGGAGTGGGAGAGGAAGAAGCAGGCTCATAGTGGAAGAGCCTGATGTGGGGCTCGATCCCATAACGCCGGGATCACGCCCTGAGCCGAAGGCAGACGCTTAACCGCTGTGCCACCCAGGTGCCCCAGAAATGTTTAATTTTGATGAAGTCCAACTTATCAATTTTTTCTTGTATGGATTGTGCTTTTGATGTTGCAGCTAGAAACTCTTTGCCAATCCCAAGGTCATGAGACTTCCTCCTGTGTTTTCTTCTAGAGGTTTTACGATGTTCGATTTTACAGGTAGACATAGGACCCATTTCAAGGTAATTTTTGTGTATGGTGTGAGAATAAGAAGTTTTTAACTTTGATGAAGCCCAATATGAATTTTTCCTTTTATATTTAGTGCTTTCCATGTCCTAAGAAATCTTTGCCTTCCCCAAGGTGGCTAAAATATTTTCCCATGTTTTCTTCAAAAAGGATAATGTTTTTAGCCTTTACATTTAGACCTACAATCCATCTCAAATTAATTCTTATATATGGTGAAAAGTGCGGTGGAGGTTCATTTCCCCCTTACTTGTTAGTCTAGCATTCCAGCATCATTTGTTGAAAATACTTTCTTTTCCCCACTGACTTGCTTTGATGCCCATCAATGGTATTTTTTACAAGTCAAACTGCAATTAAAAATCTACTCTGAACAATCCCCTCTCACTCTCTCTCTCTCTCTCTCTTTTTTTTTTTTTTTTTTGACTCATCAATTCACAAAACACTTTCTGAGACCCCAGGGTATACAGGCAGTGTGCTCGGAACAAGGGATACATGGGTGAGTAAGACGTGCCCCTGCCCTCAGGACAGTTACGTCCAAGAGAAGAAGTCATACAAACAAATAAGTATGGAGGGTGGAGAAAACACTGTGATAGAGATTCTGTTCTGTATGGGGGTGGACAGAGGAGGGAGATTGGCTCCTTCGGGGCATACCAGGGAAACTATCTCAGGGAAGGAGATATCTGAGCTGGTCTTAAAGGAAATGTAAGGGAATGAGGGAACTTTAAGAGGCATACATGGGAGGTAGGGAGGCAAGGGGAGCACTCTGAGCAGAGGGAACAGCACAGGCAAGGGAACAGGCTGTGAAGCAGCCTGGAAAATCCAGGGACTTGTAAATAGTTGCTGAATATATTGGTCTGGTGCTCAGTCTGGACTGGGGTTCCGGTAACTTTCTTCTCCCGACGACAGGGTAAATAAATCCGAGGCATTCAACATGTACCCTCAGCTGGTGGGGGGTCTTTAACTTGGCTATTTTAGAGGTGGCTCTCTGTCCAGAGAGTCTCTATCTTTCTACGCTAGGACAGCTGTCGTCACCTCCATAGTAAAAGGAAACTCACTTGCTACAGCTTTTGGCCCAGCTCTAGGTGGAAGAACAGGAACTTACCACTTCATTGATGGCTTTGATTAGGAAAAGACCATCCTTATAAAAATAAAACAGTCTAGCAATACCTGAAACAGAGAACATAAGACAGACAAATGAGTCAAAGAAGACCTGGAATTTTATATCTGACTTTCTGAATTATCATCTTGCGCTCAGGGATTCTTGGATTCTTAAGTCTCCTCCTGGCCTCTCCACGGCCCCTGCTGACTCAGTCTCCCTGGCTTCCTCCATCCCTGACTTGACATGTTCAGGCTGTTCTCCCTCGTGGGTCCTCTCTGCCTACTGTGGCCCATCCTCTTGTCCTGGAAGCCTCTGTAAGACACTCCTAACTTGCCCCGACACCCATAATCCAGAAAGGCAAAGGGCCCACTGTGGGTGAAGGTCTAACTCAACCCAATAAACATCCATGGGATATCTGCTCCATGACCACAAATGTGCCAGGGACAACCAAGGCAGGCTCTGCCTTTACGTGCATTACGCTGAGGGTCACAGACGTGAAACCAAGTAGATGTAACGCAGCGTGCTAAATGCAGTCCTGTCTTCAGACCAGACTCCTCTTGAGTATCAGCATGGCCCCTCTAGCTGCCTCAAGGCTGCGCATGCTCAAACTCATAGAAAACTTTCGAAAATAATACCAAGAGTTCCCATATATCCCTCACCTCACTTCCGCAATGATAGCATCTTACATAACCATAGTATGATTTTTCCTTTCACTTTAACGACCCGTGCCTTGGTTCAGACCTTCATAATTTCTCTCTTTGATGAAAGCAACAGTTCTTCTTAGTCTGACTCCCTCCCTCCCTCCTTTTTTCCTTCCTTCCTTCCTTCTTTCCTTCCTTCCTTCTTTCCTTCCTTCCTTCCTTCCTTCCTTCCTTCCTTCCTTTCCCACCAGAAGACAGGTTTCTTTGGGGATAGTACAGAATTGCATCCCTGGACAAGCAAACTACTACACAACCACATCTCTGCCTCTCATTTTGACTTCCTCCTACCATGGTGTCCTTCCTAAAATGCCAATCTGGTCAGGTCACTCTCCTGCAGAAACACTGTCCTCCACGACACGGTCTACAATTCTGTGTACCATCGTCCCCACGAAGGCCTGGTTCATTCTCAGGCTGAGGGAAAGAAACAATCCCTGGTTTATATGAGCAGTAGGATTTCTGAGTGCCCAAAGGATGTGAACTCTGGGTCCACGTTGGCAGGTTGGCATCCTGCCTGTGCCACTCACCGTCTATATTACCTCAAGTAAGTTCTTTAACCTCAATGTCTCAGTTGCTTCTTCTGAAAAATAGGAATAAGAAATCATACTTACCTCCTAGGGCTGCTGTGAGGCTTAAATGGGCCAACCTATGTGCAATGTAGACTAGTGCTTGGCACACCCTCCTGTTCTGTGGATGTTAGTTAATACTACATGACCAGGGAGAAGTCTCCAGGTCTGGCCCTACCCATACCTGGAAAGGAGATTAAATTGAACAGTCTACAGATAACTATAAATTCAGCTAAAAAAAAGAGGAAAACATGTACCCATTTCATCCACAGGAGCAATAAGTATTTCATTCCCCAAATCTGTGGCCCAGATGGAAGTGACATCAACCTTAAGTTTCTCCCAAATATATATTCGTTTAGCACTGTACAGATTATAGATGGAGAATCCTTTGGCTCCTCCAATAAAGACGTAGTCTTGGGAAATCGCCATACAATTTGGCATTTTGTTGAGCTGGGAAAACAAAAACAAAGAAAAAAGGAATGATTTTCAGCTGCCACCAGCTACAAGAATATGAGCTGATTTTTCAAAGAGGCATGTGGGCCCTTCCTAGATTTAATATCACTCGCAAACAGTGCTCATCTACATATCGCCCAAACATCAAGAAAGTCATAGCATTTTACTTCTAGGAGAAAGGAGCCAGAGAACACACGTAAGTTGAGAATAAGTACACATTTACAATGCTAACCATGACCACAGGCCCTGTGATGAGTGGACAAGCGGTCCCATTCCCTGTACCTTTTTCATCTAGAATGCTGTGGAAAGAGCTACAGCTGAGACACTGGCAGATTCTCAACCACCAAGCAAGAGAGTGATTAATACATTCAGAAATATTTTTAAATAACAATAGAATATAAAAGACTTTCTGTATAATCTTCAACTAATCAGAACACCCATTTCTCTCGGGCAATTATTAGATCCATTTAATCAACAACAGCACACCTAATAATCTTTCAAAAATGCACCTGTCTTAATGAGTGAAGGTTCCCTGTAGGAGTTCCTTCTCTGGATCAGGTATATTCATTTATTAACACTCAACTGGGAAACAGGGACTCCTGGTCAGCTGCTCCATACCTTGCTTTCTACAAGTGGAAGGTAAGTGGTGGGCTGGGTCTGGCTGAGTTCAACTTCCTTCAGTGCATGCCTCTCCTGGATAACTTCCCAACACCTGTCAAACAGAAGGTCCACCATCTTGTTGATCATGCGATAAGGTTGAGGCAAGGAATCCGGCTCTTGACCCAAATCTACGAAGACATAATCATCTTCATCATCCTTCGGCCAGTCCTTCTCTGTGGGGGACGGCACCTCCAGCAGCCCCTTTCTCATAAAACTGGAGAGCCTCTTCTGGACTTGACTTCCTCTGGGGACTGACATCACAGAAGCTGGCACTGGGAACGTCTAGGACACTCGGAAAAGCTGATAAAGGAAGCAAGCGAAGGTACTTTGAGAAGAAAAAGAAGTTACCAGAAGACAGCACATCATCCTTTCTACCACAAAAACCCATGGGAACTGTTTATTCTAGAAACTGACACTCTCCTTCTTCATCACAGGATTGTTACCACATCACTAGAGTATGCTCTTCTTACATAAGATACCAGCAGAAATGGGTATTAACGAAGCGCATCCTCCAGGCTAGCTCAAGACGCTGTGTGGCCATCTTGTTGCCTTTCTCCTGCTCCTGCTCCTGCTCCTGCTCAGAGAGTGTCTGTCCTCGGTCCCAACTGGAATTCACCCTCTCTCCTACAACTTGGGTCTTCTCCTCCTTCTTCCATCTCTGCAAATGACTGCGCCCAGGCCAGCTGGGTAGGGTAGTGACTCCTTCCTTTCCCTCGCCTCCAACCAGATGCCGTTCAAGCACTTCTAATCCTTGCGGTCTCATTTCGTCCTTTCTCTCTAGGCCCACTGCTACCAACCAGGAGTTCCATAGACCAAGTGCCCAGGACCTATGAGATTTTTCCAGGGCCTACAGAAAAGTTTGAGACTAGGGGGGAAAAAAAGGACTAAAACAAAACAAAATCCCCACAAAATCAAAATAATTAAACATTCACAAAAATATTACAACTTATCTGCTCCAGGCTGTGTGTGTGCCTAATGTTTCAGTCCATAGAAAAGAACAAGTAATCTGAACTTCATAACACTCAAAACTATACAAACTATAAACAGGCTTTCAAAATTACAGTTAAATAAAGGCATTTAATGTCGCACATGAGGTCCATTTGAAGACACTTCACATGTAGCAGAGTGAGGTCTTGCACTGTCCGAGCGCCGGGGGGCCATGGCACGCTTGTAAAAACCTGCCGCCATCCTCTTTCCTGCCCTGTTAGAGGACATCTGTGATGTTCCGGTGCGTGACTAGGGGAGCTAGCTGAGTCTCAAGATGAGAGAAAAGAACCACCTGAAATTACAGGTAGGAACAGTAAGCTGAGCTCACACAGGGCCAGGAATAATGCCGGTTTCCACCCGGGAGAATGGAAAGCCTCATAATTCACAAACCCTGGGTGAAGTGCTCAGAAGGATCTTGCCAAGTAGTGGGAAAAATTAGCCCTAGAATAAATGTTGCTCTCATACTGCCAGTCAAATCTTAGAAGTGACAAGATCAAAAAATTGCTGAGTAACTTCACTGCATACCAGAACAAAGCTCAGGAATATTTGTAGGACTACAGAAATATCCAGCATCCAATGGAATAAATGTCTGGGATCCAATAAAAAAAAAAAAATGACCTGGCAGGCAGAGGCAAGAACACACGGCCATGATAAAGAGAAAAGTCAGTCAACTGAAGCTGACTCATCGTCAACACAGTTATTAGAATTAGCAGACAAAATAGTTATAAATGTATATCACATGTTCAAAAACCAAGAGGAAGTGTTAGCTAGAGATGTGGAAGAGACAAAGAAACCCAAACTGAACTTTCAGAGATGAAAACTACAATGTCTGAGATGAAGAATACATTCAATTAGATTCATCACAAGCTCTCAGAGCAAAACAAATTAGATGGACAGAAGATTAGTGAATTGGAAGGTACAGCAATAGAAACATTGAAACGAAGAGAGAGAAAAAATGAAGAAAGTGAGGTGTGGGAGAACTTGAAGCAGCCTAATGTAAGTGTGATCGAAATCCCCAAAGGACAGAAGAGGCCAAAAAAATCTGTAGAAATAGACAAAATATTCATAAATTTGATGAAAACTGTAAACTCACAGATCCAAGAAGAAAACAAGTCCTAAGCAAAGGAAACATGAAGAAATCTATACCACGGCACATTGTGAGCAAACCTAGTGATAAAGACAAAATGTGAAAAGCAGCCAGAGGAAAAAAAGACATGAATAAAGAAACAAAATAAAGGAGGCCAGCAGACTTCCTAAGGAAACCCCAGTGAAGAACAGTGGAGCAGTGCTCTAGAACACCCCCCCCCCAACAACAGCAGTGGACAGACAGATGCTTTTTTAAGTGCACATGAAACATTTATCAAGACAAATCATATTCTGAGCCATCAGCCAAGTCTTAATAAATTTAAAAGTACCCAAGTCATACAAAGTATGTTTTCTGGCCACACAGAATTATTTTAGAAATCAAAATCAGAAAGATATTTAAAAATACACAAAACCTCAAAAATAACACACTTCTTAATAACTTATGGATCACTACTACATATCTATGAGAATGAAATAAAAAAAGTACTGACAATACAATACAAAAATACTGAGGACACTGACGGTACTAATGAAGATTCAGACACTCACACATTGCTGCTGGGAATACAAAATGATACCACCACTCTGGAAAAGGATTTGCCAGTTTCTTACGAAGTTAAACATATATTTACTATATGACCCAGCAATTGTGCGCCTAGATATCTACTCTAGGACTAGGAAAACTTATATTCACACAAGTCTGTACACTAATGTCTGTAGCAGCTCTACTTACAATTGCCCCAAATCAAAAACAATCCAAATATTCCTCACCAGCTAAATGGATAAACCAGTTGTGGTACAGCCACGTCATGGAATACTACATGGTAATAAAAAGTAAAAAATTACTGATCCACTCCAAAACATGGGTGAATCTCAAAGGCATGATGCACAGTGAAAGAAACCAGTCTCAGAATTGGTGCGCAGTGATTCCCTTTATATGGCGTTCTAGAAAATACAAAACGAGTAATGGGGAACCCATCAGTAACTGCCAGGAGTACGGGTGGAGGGAGGATGTTATCTAAAAAGGATAGCATGAGGGAGTTTTGGGGGGGTGATGAAGCTGTTTTATCCAGATTGGAAAGGAAAATGTAAGACTGTCTTTACTCCCACATCTGATGAAATCTATCAAAAAAATCTAACAGTAATAAATGAGATTAGCAGGGATACAGGATACAAGTTCAATATTAAAAAAACCTACTGTATTGCTATATACTGGCAACAAAAACCAAAAATTGAAATAAAAAAATACTCTTTATAATAATGTCAAAAATATGAAATAGGGATAAATCTGACAAAGGATGTGTTAAGACCTGTACACTGGAAGCTGCAAATTATTGCTGAGAGAAATTAAAGAAGACCTAAATAAGTGGACAGAGATACCTTGCCTCGTGGTTGGAAGGCTCAATTTTGTTAAGATGTCAATGCTCCCCAAATTGATCTCTAAATTCAACACACTCCCTATGATAGTCCCAGCTGGACTTTTTTATTTTTTAAGGAAATTAAGAAGTTGATTTTATGACTCACATGGAAATGCAAAGTACCTAGAATAGCCAAAATAAATTAGAAAAAGGACAGAATTGGAAGGTTAATACTACCTATTTCAAGACTTATTATAAAGTCACAGTAATCAAGACAGGGTGGTACTGGCATCAAAATACACAAATAGATCAGTGAAACGGAATAAAGAGTCCAGAATTAGATTCACATATGTATGCACAGCTTATTTTTGACAAAGGTGCAAAGATAATTCAGTGGAAAATAAGTAATGCTGGAGAAATTCAATAGACACATGAAAAAGAAAATGACCTCTGGGGGCGCCTGGCTGGCTCAATCAGTAGAGCATGCAATTCTTGATCTTGGGGTTGTGAGTTCAAGCCCCAGGCTGGGTGTAGAGTTTATTTAAAAATAAAATCTTTTGGGGGCACCTGGGTGGCTCAGTCCTTAAGTCTCTGACTCTTGGTTTCTGCTCAGATCATGATCTTAGGGTCCTGAGAGGTAGCCCCAATCAGTGCAAGTGTGCTCGGGATCCTCTCCCTTGCCCGCCCCTCCCCGCCCTTGAGCACTCTCTCTCTCTCTCTCAAATAAATAAAAATAAATCTTTAAAAATAAATATTTTAAAAAATAATAAAAAATAAACACATGGTATGTGGGTCCCTATTTGTAGTTCTACCCCAGGACCTGCAAATGTTAAGGGCAGGGCTGACCAAGGGAATAAAGTTTACAAAAATAGGTGACCTCACTTTTTGATTGTAGGGGGTATATTTCGTAATATTACTGCTACGGAACGGGTGGGATTCCACGTCTTCAAGCCTCAAAGAACCAACGTTTTGTGGTGCAATTTCGTCGTAATCGATGTCGGCCTCCACTTTGTCCACATTAGCCCTTCCAGGATTTCCTCAGGTAGCAATCTAGTACTCAAAGATCCGAGCAGAAATTCTCTCACTTTGCCCAGCTCTCCATGCTGGAAATACATGCCACGCATTGGCTTATCTCTGCTCTAACCATTTCCTTCCCCAAATCTGGAGCTGGTGTTGCTCAAGGGAAACAGAGGTACAGAGGTGGGAACTGATTAGGCCCCAAAGTCCCCCAAACCTCAGGGGAATCTCCATTCAGGACGCCACACGGGATTCCTGAGTTCCCAGGATCTCCGGGAAGGCCGGAGGCTGGGGAGATAGCCCCCCTCCCCAGAGCTCCCCTCTAGGAGACCCTAGATGTCGAGGGGCGTCCGGGGACACGCGTGGAACCGCTGAACCCGAGCCCGGAAGCGGAGTTTTCGCTCACCTGGTCCGGGAGCGTGGCGTCGCCTTAGTAACCGCCACTTCCGGCGCCCACCGGAAGCCCGCGAAGTAGTTCTTCCGAAGGCGCGGCCGCCTCCAGCGGGGTGGGGAGATTCTACTTCTCCCGCGGGGACCTGGCGACACCCTTGAGGACTCGCGACTGAAGTCGGAGCGACACGTGGCCTCGGGCTAGGAGCCATGGACGCCTTCATCCGCTTCACCAACCAGACCCAGGGTCGGGACCGACTCCTCAGGTGAGTCAGGTGCCCGCGGCCTCCACCCCTTCCCTGTGCTGCGACTCGAGCTGGGTCCCGGGTCCTTCGGCTTCCGGAGGAGGGACTCGCCCAGTGGACCGCGGCAGGACAGGGTTCGGTTCCGGAGCCCTTCTCGCCGGCACTCTGCCGGACCGGGCCCTGCAGCCCCCCAGGCCCTGACCGTGATGGACCAGTCCACCAGCGCCCTCCTGACCTGGGGAAGACCGGGTCCTCTCCACTCGGCGTTCTTCCCGGGAGGTTTTTGTGTTTTGGCTTTTTTTTTTTTTTTTTTAAAGGATTTTGTGTTTTTTTAAAGTAATTTCTACACCCAAGATGGGGCTCGAACTGACAACCCCGAGAACAGGAGTCCACTACTCCACCGACTGAGCCAGCCAGGCGTCCCTGGGGATTTTTTTTTTTTTTTTTTTTTTTTTTTTTTTTTTTTTTTTGAGATGAACTTTGGGTTGGCATTTGTGGCCAGGGAAGCCAGCTACTTGGTTGTGGCTTCAAATACTCCATGAAATGCTTATGGAGAGACAGAAGTTGTATTTTTCTATTATTGCCCTGTCTACCTCATTGAGATTGTAGGGAAGGAAAAATTCTCCCTCTACCCTCAAGGTCTTTCAACTAGACTACTAATTAAATTTACACAGAACAGGTGGGGGGGGGGAAGGTGTGTGCACAGAGGTCCAGTGCTGAAATTAAGACCTAGAGAAATGACCCAGGCAGGCAGTTTTTCTACATTTTAGACAAACAGACAATACATTTGTGAGGAATTGACAGGATAAAGGAAACAGGTGTTTGGGAGATTTATTTAGGAGGGAATCCTAAACAGGATTTAGGGTGAGGTAGCAGGATTAGAAAAAAATAACAAGGTTTGTTTCTACAACTTTCTCTGTTTTAAAGCCCATATCTCTGGTGATAAGGATGTCTTTTTACTTCCTTAGTACAGGGAGGGTATTTTTCACATGGGAGATGTGTTTCCTACTTTCTGGGGGACAGAGGAGGGTCTGAGTGTCCGTGCACCGCTGTTTCTTAAGTAACTGTTATTTTGAATACTCAGTATGCCCAAATGGCACATTTTAGGGCGGCCTGCCCTTGGCCCCTACAATTCCCTTTTCCGAAACTTCCCTGGAAGTTTCTTACATTAAAAGTTGAGCTGACAGAGTGTTCCATCTTCTCGAACCAGTGTCTTAGTTCTGACAATAGGTCATTTTAGTTAAACTCATTTCAGGAGGTGGCGATGCAAGTGTGTTCTCAAAGTTAGGCCTATGGTTCAAATAATCAGGTAATAAATAAGGCATTTCTGTGGAAACAAATAAACAAAAAAACAATGATTCATGATTAGATCAAATTATAAACCAGTTTCTGAGTTCTGAATGTAGCCAGTCGAGGATTTCTAGCTGTCAGGTTTAAAGCATCTTTACATAAAGTGAGGGCAGGCGGTGGCAGTCTGACAGAGTGGCTTGGTTTGTAGTTTGAGTGTCTCTGGTGATCATTTTGAGTGGCTCATAGAGCACCAGGCATGAAGATTGTTCGTGTGTGAGCTGCTGTGATTTTTCTGAAGTTGACATCAGGTTATCCATATGCAGTTTGCAGGGCTTTAGGAAAAAGGGCAGTCTTAGTTACCAAATGATTTTAAGTCAAAAATATCAAAAATATTAGTTTGGAGAATTGTAACCAAGCATTGGAAGGAACTAGAGGAAATCAGGGTGTAGTCCAGTTTATAATGAATTGTATTTGAATCTAATATCCACAAAGGTGTGTTATTGAAACATAATTTTTTTTTGTATAATCACTCTCATTTTACCAAAGATAGCCAAATTAAGACTAATTTCTTTGCAAAATAAATCTAGTTTGGATAAACTTGGCCTGATAATTACATAAGTGGAGAAAAAAATAGTCATTAATCATATAGGCTTTTTAAAATCTGCTTTGCTGGAACTTTTTATAAGGAATCTCCATATTGAACTTTAAACTGCCTCTTGAGGCCAGAAGCCAAGCCACATACTTGCCATTAGACTTTACCTGTAATACTTAGAGATTAAGGTTAATTCCTCTCTTCTTGAGGGCCCCAAAATATCCTGAGGTTCTTAAACCTGTCAGGTAGTGACCTCCTTTACTCACCTGGTAAGACTGCTGGGAGCCCTGTAAGCAAGCTGTCAGGCTCTTTTTCCAAAGGGCTTTACTGGCTCCATAGATTCACCCTTAGAGCCTTAGAACTGTCTAGTCATATCTGAGTTAATGCCTGTCTCCCAAATGTGACATTCCAGTCAAAGCCTTGGTAATATAACCCATGTTTCCAATTGTGTCCTGTTACAAGGAGAACAAACTCTCACTGAACTTACCCAAATAAATATGTTGTCAAAAAATATAGAAGAATTCAATGGAAGTTTTTGAATTCTGGAGGGATCAGATAGGGAGAAAAAGAAATTGTTGTAAATCATTGCTTAAGAGAAGAACTTTTCTTAAATCTGGAAAAACTAAACATTAAAAATTATCAATGTTTCAAGCAAAAGTGTCACAATTATAATTATTCTCCTCAGTTCATTTAATCCCATGTTACTTATTCTTGATCTGCTTAAATTCTGTTCTTCCATTAGTTCCAGAAATTCTTTCCCAGTTCAGTTTTATGATCTTAAGGTTTTCAGAAACCTGTATTTGTCAAAGTTCCTTTTTATGAATGTCTCAAGATGAAACACATTTGCAGGAAGTTTTTGTAAAAGGATCTGAGTAAAGTACTAACTGTTTTAGAACGATGAAAAAGTTAAAAATGGCCATGGTTAAAGATCTGATTAAAGTTTGTCAGGGAGCAAGAATTCCTGTTCCCTCAAAGATCCTTCTAGCTAGACTAAGAATCAAATTGACCGGTGACTCAGTCGTTAAGTGTCTGCCTTCGGCTCAGGTCGTGATCCCAGGACCCTGGGATCGAGCCTTGCATCGGGCTCCCTCCTCAGTGGAAAGCCTGCTTCTCTCTCTCCCTCTCCCATTCCCCCCTCTCTCTGTCTCTCTGTCAAATAAATAAATAAAATCTTAAAAAAAAAAAAAAAAGAATCAAATTGACCTAAGACAGATTAAAAGGAGAAAATCAAGGGGCGCCTGGGTGGCACAGCGGTTAAGCGTCTGCCTTCGGCTCAGGGCGTGATCCCGGCGTTATGGGATCGAGCCCCACATCAGGCTCCTCTGCTATGAGCCTGCTTCTTCCTCTCCCACTCCCCCTGCTTGTGTTCCCTCTCTCGCTGGCTGTCTCTATCTCTGTCAAATAAATAAATAAAATCTTAAAAAAAAAAGGAGAAAATCAAATTTAACAGGTGTGCACAGGGTATCCACATAGACATGAAAATTCCAAAGACTGGCAGAATGAGGTGTGTGTTGGCCGGAGCGGGGGCGGGGG